>NW_020664417.1:85699225-85790798 GCF_002925995.2 Terrapene triunguis | reverse complement strand
CCTTATTTGACATGTGGAAGAATAATCCAGCTTTTCAATGATTCTTCAAACTCCAAAACTAAAGAATGTCTTCCACCATGTATACCTCTTCATAAAGGGGAGAGTAATGTGATAGTCAGACTCAGCATTTTACTTATTCTAACTTATTCACAGTTTGAAAAACATGAAATACAGATCTAAACACTCCTTCAGTGACTCTCATGCCTTTCTTTCCCTAACACATTTCTTTGTTGCATAATTCTATTATAGTCTTTTGACTTACTGTTGATCTGCTATTCTGTATTCTGTAGCTATTCTGCTATTTCTTCCTTCAGGGGTTTCTACTTTGTGTGACACAACTGCTTGTACTTCATATTTGCTGTCTTTGCATCAAATCACAGGTTCACCAGATCTTTACAAGCACTACAGTTATATCTGCATAATACTAATGCTGCTGCCTGTGAATCATTTAATGTTGTGCATGTTTCATTTCTTCAACATACTTACAGGGAAATAGGGAAAAAGAGAGAAATATATGTCAGACTGGAAGTTAAGGACTATCTGCTGTTACCTACAAAAAACAAAGTAGACACATGTCAAAAAGACAAATCTGATTATGTACAACAGAAGAATTTTTAATGGTATATCAAATGTGATTGAATGATGACTTACCAATCAACTCTGCTGGATCAAGAAGTTCAGAGCAGCTGGCTGAGCTGGGTATTTGCAAAATAAATGTGTGTGGTAAGGTCCTATGTTACCTGGACACGCTAAATACAATAATCCTGGTTGGATCAGAGAAAGCATATATATAAATGATGTTATATTCTTTACTATTACCATAGACCTCACTAAATGAAGATGCTCATGCTACCATTCATTTATGTGCACATCTGATAGCTGTTTGATTGAGCCAGGGCATAGAAACTTCTCTTTTCTTTTAGTTGATTTTCAATGACTGAAAAGTAAATATACTTGTCAATCTGATGAATTAACATTTGCTGTGGTTCTCCCATGCTTATTACACTGCTTACTGTTCTAGCTAAAGAATTTATCATTCTGAAAATAATCCAGTGTCTTAAACACTTCGCTCACTGTTAAGGTAACATTCACAAGCACATCGGAGGAAGCAGTTATAGAGAGGTCCAAGATGACATTCCTCTTTTAAAAGAACCATTAAATATCAGTGATTAGTTACCCGGGGAACAAAGAGTAAGAGGAGACTGATGCTGTTCCTTCTTGTACCTCAACTGGCACGACAAATGACGCACATAGCCAAGAAACAAACCCAATGGTAGATATTTATATATCTGTGAGTATTCATGTATGCAGTGGTGTAGCCGTGTTAGTCCCAGGATATTAGAGATATAAGGTGGGTGAGGTAATATCTTACTGAACCAACTATTGGACTATTTATGTGGTAATCTAAATGAATGAGAATCTCATATGTTTGGGTATTCCTAAACTATGTCTACTCCTAACAAAAGTGTGTGCATATGTGAAGATGGAGTAGTTGTTTGCTATCAATAACAATGGTATGCAATGAGTAAGTACACTTTCTTATGGTCTTATAATCAAAAGGTTGAGATAGCTAAATTTAATCAATTAATGTTAGTAAGCTAGTCCTGGATAGCATTTGCTCTGTGTACTCTCTGGTTTGCCATGAACCTTTGACAGTTGTTGCTCTTCTTCATATGCCTGCACAAAGTGTAGACCTGTGTAAAGTATCATGTTTTTTCTCATTCCCTCTCTATTAGCATATGACTTCAATCAATGCTCCTTGCAGATACAGTATTTTGTTTTTTTTTTGCAGAAATGTCCAGATGCCACTTAATATCTTTTATGCACATCTCACCCAAAAAGTAGTCAAATTCTTCATTTGTGGCTTTGTAACAGGTATTTCAGCAGTGTGCAGCAGTACTGTCTAGACACTAGAATTAAAGGTGATATCAAATATTTTTAAACAAGATTATATTCCCAAGGATTGTATTCTTTCATTTGACTATCCAAAAGGATAAAATTAGTGAGTTTGTAAAAAGGATTCAGGCCATGAGTCATTTTCTACCATGAAATTCACTGAATATTTCTGTTGCATGGTTTTAAAAGTTGTCATAAAATCCAAGAAAATATTTACAAGCCTAAAAATCATACATATTTCAAAATAATAAAATGGATAATGTTAAACTCTATCTGGAAAGGATATTACAAGCAAGGAATGTGATTTGTTTGTAAGAGGGATTATTAGCATGTATGTACAGCAGCACACACTGCTAGTTTAAAGTAGCTGAAATGCACAGTAAATGTTTTAAAATGTAGAAAAGTGATTTTACAAGTGTCAGAAAGCAACAAAATATGGACATATGTAGTGATTACATTTCCCAAGTCTGGCTCCGATAGTAGAGGCCACAGAAACAGTGCTAGCAATTAGAACAATAAGACTATTTACCAGTTAATTATGTTTATGTGTATCAGAGATACTTGACTGGAACTGTTGGGTTAGTTGCTCACATTGCATGAATAGCAGGTGACAGCACCTATTATATTATATCAAAATATTTTGGCACAGAGGACCCTAAGTTCCATTTTCACTATTAGTATTATTACGTTTAATATTGGTATTTCTATTGGTATCATTCTTATTTAATACTTTTATTTCCGTAACTTTTGTACTGTGAGGTAGTGCCTAGAGGTCCCAGTCAGGGATCGGAACACCACTGTGTTACCCTAGGCACTGTACACAACAAAAAGACAGTCCCTGTCCCAAGAGTTTACAGTCTCTGTAAATCTTCATTAGATGAAGCTTCCAGAGCACTCAGAAATAGAAAGGGACATTAAAACAGGAGAACCATTAGACAATAGTAATAGTTATAGTTACGTTAGAACAAAGGGGCATCTGAAGCCAGAACTCAGAATTAAAAAAAAGACAGGATGCGTGGAGGACATTTTACTCCCCTAAAATGATATGGAGTTAACTTCTAGTGTCTGTTGAACTTATGTTTGCACTTCTCCACACTATGCATTCACCAATGTTCTGCATGACTGCAGTGCTTTCACATGGGACAGCACTACTGCCATCAGCTTCATGAAAACACAGGTGCTAATCCTAGACTGTGTAGGAGGGCACATTAGTAAAGATGCATATAGCTAATACAATTATTCATGTCCTTCAGGTTTGGAAGATTCAGATTCCTTTTCTTCAAGAGCTTCTGAAAGCTTCTACTACAGTGCAAGTTAGAATAAAATGTCATGCTAGGAAAAATTCCCAATAAGTAGTAGCTCATTGTGCACTTTGAACCTCATTCTGCACCACTGAGCTGTGTTTTGATTTACTCTGGCAAATATCTCTTTCCAGACACAATAGCATAGAAATGTACTCCTGCAACCTCTTCTGAGTGAGTCACAGAGAGAATTTTAGAAATCAGCAGCAAGATGGACTCGGAATTCTTGGTACAATTGAAAGTAGCACTTCTGCCTTGCACTCACATTATGTGAATAACTAACCCAACAGTTCCAGACTGGTGTCTGCAAGCCTGCACAAGTGTTGGGAGTCTGCAAGGTCCCTCCCTATAATAAAAAATATACAGGAAATTCTCATTTCCTTGTACAAGTTTTATACATAAAATTGTCATTGATGGAATGAGCTGTGTTCTTTATTGGTCTGAGAACTGGACTGGGATCTGGAAGATGCCGAGTTCCAATCTTAGTGATATGTATTCACTAAGTAGCCTTAACTAAATCATTTAACTGCTCCACTTTGGTTTCCCATTACCATTTGCAAAATGACGATAATAACGTTTGCTTACCTTGGGGATTAATTAGCTAGTGTTCTTAAATGCTCTGAAGATGAAAAAAAGCTATAGATGTCAAATGCCGTAATGATTAAAAAGTAATTGGTTAGAACTTTTCAAAAGAAACTTTTTTTGTTGAAAAAGGGTCTCCCCTCATCTCCCGCCCCCGCAGAAACAAAATATCTTTTCGGGGGGCGGGGGGGGAGAGGAAACTGGTGACATTTAACATTTTTTCCATTTTCCACATAAAATATTCATGACTTTTGGAGTTAAAAAAAAAACTGAAAACAGTTTATTTTTTTATTTATCAAAAACTGAGTGTTTGGACAAACAAATATAATTTACCAAAACACCTGGTTTTCAGCAAACAAAAATTGTAAATAGCCATTTCTAAAGGTTTTGATAATCTTCTTAATAACATTTTGAAAGAACAAAAAATATTGAAAAAATAAAAAGGGTTCTGTTTTGTTCACTTTTAAATGAAAACAAATTTGAATTTTTTGAGAAACTACTTTGTATTTTTTGACCAGCTCTATTAGTAAGTTAAATATCAAAAGATGAGACTAAAATATCAAAATCTGTATTTCGACCCATCATACAAGTTATTACTACCAGTTTTGCCATAGTAGTCTACTATGTTATGTAACAATGTAGAAAGGATCATACACTGTATATAATAATGTATCATCTTGAATCAGGGGTTCTCAAACTGGGGGTCGTGACCCCTCAGGGGTCGCGAGATTATTACGTGGGCGGTCGTGAGCTGTCAGCTTCCACACAAAACCCCGCTTCACCTCCAGCATTTATAATAGTGTTAAATATTTTTTAAAGTGTTTTTAATTTATGAGGGGGTCACCCTCCGAGGCTTGCTGTGTGAAAGGGTCACCACTACAAAAGTTTGAGAACCACTGTGTTAAATGTAATTTCAAACATATCACAAAACAGAATTATGTTAAACTTTAAATAAAATTAAAATAGATTGCATTCTTACAGGACAATTCTTTGTTAAGCTAAACAGCTCAGATGCTATTTAATGAATTTATTTCATAGCTCAGGGGACAATATAAAGACCTGAGATTAAAGAGAGTTTCAAACAGTTGCTGAAAATGCCTTCCATAGTTGGCACAAAAAATAAATCTGATAGTACAGTAAAAAGTATTTTTTAAAAGTAGTAAAAAAATTTTTCCTTTATAGTCAACAATTCCTTGTCCTTTAACATTTTATTATTTTAAAAATCAGCTAACATTATGTGCGCCCTCATTGCTAAGGAAAGCATAGTATAAATCACTATGTTACAATTAGGTATTTTGTATGCAAGTCCTGAGACAATAAAATCATTGCAAGTTGTTCTTACCTTGAACTAGATCTTGATTTAATGTCATCCTTTGCTATTCTTTCACTACTACTTTCTTCATTGTTCTCTGATTGCTTTTGACTTAGCTGCCTTCTTTTCTCCCATTTCTTTTGCTGATTTGAGATTTCCGCCTCTACTTGTGATCCATTTTCTGCTCCCAGCTGTGAACCTGAGGAATGTGCCAGGCACTTAGAGGAGTTAGACAGTTTCTGTTCTTCTCTGCCAGAATCTCTTTCTGCTAGCAAAGCAGGAGACGTTTCAGTTTTTAACGCCTCCTGTGCAGAGACTGCACTATCCAGTTTATCTATATGGTCCTTTTCTTTAGATTTTACTAAACTATAAGAAGCATTTATAACTTTTCCTGGGGAATGTCTGGTCTTTAAACGGTCAATATTATCCTCCCTACTGTCTTCACAGCTGCCACAACACACACAGGAATTAATTAGACAATTTGTGGCAGCTATGCTGAGTTTATGGGATTCACTCTCCTCTTCACCAGCTAAAGAATCAGAAGACCCAGGAACACAACTGATAGCTACTTCTGGTGTTGTTACTGGGGATTCTGAAGTAGAGGGAGATTTGGGATTAAATATTACAGTAGCAGATATCTTCATTCCACCCGTCCTATGGGCTATCATTTCTGCTGTCTCTGCATCAGCATATGTATCCCAGCCATTGAGGTATAACTGTGAATCAGGGCCTTCTAAACAACTGCACGAATTTTGAATTGAGATACAAGTCATCTGTTTGCCATCTTCAATATTGTTATTATTGCTTAAATCGCTTTCTGCCTCTCTTAAAAGTAAAGTCTCTTCTGTTTGATGACCATTGTCATACACTAGAGGGTCCCTGTGCTGCACATTCTGCTTTGAATTGTGGCAAGGGTTATTCACCCATGCAAATGTGTCATTGGCTGAATCCAACCCAGCAAGAGCTTCTCCTGCTCCATCCAGATCATCCATAAAAAACACTCTCTCATCTTCGTCAATTAAGTTGTCAAGATGTTGCCTGTTAGGTGAGGTCTCTGTGCTGGAGCCATTTCTTATGCCAGGTCTATGTGCTGGAGACTGGCAGACACTTGGTGGGGAAAGCAGGGAAGACATCTCATCTCCAACCCTGTGGACCATCCTATTCAGCTGTTCCAATTCCTGTTCATCATACTGCATAGAGCAGGCTAGCTCAGCCTCTGTGTTTTCAGCTTTTGCTGAAAGCTCCTCAGCAGGCAAAGTTGCAGCTAAGGCAGTTGTACTGACAGTGGGCACTTCAGGATCTGTTCTGACAGGAAAATCCACATCCTGGGATATGCAGAGGTTACGTTCCAGTGTGTGCAGCTCATCATCAGTTAAGGTCTGAAGCAGATCCCTACAAAGCGAAAAATGGAGACATTATGTTGCAGTTTGTACTCATAAAGGGTGACTGCATTACAGATCTTATTAGTCGCTTTCTCTGTCTGAAAAGAAATCCACATGCAGAATTTGGAAATAGACACAGAAAAGTATTAGCTAGCACTTGGAGCTGGAGAATTCTAAGTGCATTGTACATTCTAATTCAGAGTATGTGTGTTCTCCTACACTTGAACCCAGGACTATGCTGGAAAACAGAGAATAAAATATTGTCTCTTTTCTTGCTGCAAAAAAACCCCAAACATTTAGTCATCTGGGGTTCAAAAATAATGTTTCACATTTTAAATATATTACTAGCTTGAATTAAAACCACACATACTGTAATTTGGTTAGGGCACTGACACCTTCCTGAGAACTAGTCAGTGAAGGTTATTGCACTCAAGAGTATAGTTAAAATTTCCCAAGCTATTACGTGGGCAGATACAAAGAACGTATTAAAAACATTAATCAATGTCCCCTTTGCAGTGCTGACTTATTGGAAATCTCAGACTGTAATTGAGAATATAGTTTAAATTACAAAACCTGTTTTGAAGAAGACCTAATCTGTTCTTAGACTTTATACAATAATATATTTCTAGGTAGGTTACTATGAGCATATTCCTTCTGGTTCCCATTACTAATGCATAGTTAATAGTTGAGAAATTGACAGAGGACAAAAGATTGGAGTTTCCCATCTTTTCTTTCCACCTCCTCTTAGTGTTTCTTTGCATTGTGATCCTTTCATTTATTCCTTGACATTGTTTAATCAGCTGAAATAATATTTAAGAGTTCATGAGGTGAAAAATATTTACTGACATTACTCTTTTTAGTTCTGCAAATAATATTGTTACTGAGCACATTATTAATCTACATTAAAGGAAAAGCTTCCTTAGAAAAAATATACAACATTCTGATGAACTGAGCTGAAAAAAGAGCAGTTGCAGATATGACTAAACTTAGGAAGACAAAGTGAATAAGTTAATATATTTTACTTAGAAATATCTTCTATTGAACCAGCTTCTGCTGGTGAAAGAGACAAGCTTTCAATCTTACACAGAGGTCTTCTTCAGATCTGTCACCCAATATTGGGACACCATTGCAGAGTTACTTCCATATCCACTTATAAATCATGTTTTTACTTACATTTAACATTTTCCATATCCAAATGATAAATGAAGAAAAGTTAAGAGCCACACTTATTTTGTAAACACAAAGCTGTGTCATTTGAAGAATCCTGAGGCATAACTGGAATGGAATCATACACTACCCTTGTCTGATACTTGGCAGGACAGCAATGACAAACTGATAATCTGTCAATAGGGCAATTTCCTTTTCAATATATTACTCATCAGACCCTCTATTTTTTCCTTCTTTCTACTACTAAGTGATAATTACTTTCAGGGGTCAAATACCCCATTTGGGAGTAGAGGATAGCAGACCTTTAAGGAAACAAGGCTAGCGCGATCTAACTGATCCACCATCAGGCTTGAGTCAAAGTCCACTGAAATAAATGGGAATCTTTCCATTGACTTCACTTGACCTGGTATTAAGCCCTGAAAGCACTGTGGAGCTCCTAGCCTTTTTGGATGCTCAAAGACTTAACATTACCTTGACAATTTTGTACTTTAATTACAAGACAACAGCTCTCAACTTTACATCTTAAAACCTGATTTACATTCTTACTAATAATATCCTGATGCTGAAATGGAAACACCATGTTAAAAAAAGAAGTCATCTTTGGGACTGATACTTTAATACAAAAATGCCCGTTGCATTAGCCTTGAAAAAAACAAAAGATTTCCTTGTGGTATAAATGTGTACATGTGATTTTTAGGGGCAGCACAATCTTGTGGCTAGAGCACAGGAAAGGGAGTGAGCCACTCCTAATATGCTTAGAGATCATCAGATGGCAGGTATTATGTAAGTGCAAAGTGCTATTACGATTATGTGCATTATATCCATGTAGACAACGGTGTATGTTGCATTTATCTTATTTTAAGTATGAGGTATGTGGGACGTAAAATATGTGGGTGGAAGTAAGATAGTGGCTTGAAACTTCGGGACTCTGTGAGGGCCTATTGGGTTGATTGGAGCAGCGGGAGGACCACCGTGGGAAGGCGACTTGCCAGGTGGAAGTGATTTTGTCTGGGCTGGGTAAAATTGCCAAGAAAGGTCTCTCCAGATTCCACAGACTGGTCCATCAGGAATGATAAAGATCCAGGCTTATGAGAAGGTGGCAGTGATACCACATTGGAAGAACATCTGACTCTGTGGCTTATGAAAAAGAAACTGAAATGGGGCTTGAAAAGGACAGAGGGCACTGCCAGGTGATCAGTACCAGAGTTAATTGTAAACAATATATTACAAGTTCTGTAATTCAGTCGGTACTGGAGCTGTGGTGAATTGGAATTTCTACAATGGCCTTTGAAGGGAGGGAGTGCTCCACAAACCTAGTCCTTTTAACAAGGGAGGGTAGGGTGCCCTGGGTCATAGGAAACCTGGGGTTGTGACAATCCACATATCAAAACTCCATAAAGAGAGTGATTGTAGTCCAAAAAGTCACTGAAGGCAAAAAAATAAACATCTCCTGGATCCATATTTATTTTCAATCAATGACTTCCATATCAAATTTACTACATTAAAGGTTAAACAAGATTTTTAGGACTGCCACCACTGCAACATCAACATATTATCTGAAAATAAGTCATGTTATATCTGACTCATACATCACCAGATATCACACAACAAAAACTGTAGAATCAAAATGTAGCTGACAGCTTAGATGATAATAATTGAGGCAGAATAAAAGACAGCATATGCTCTTCCGCAGCTCTGCTGACTGTACAGTGTTAACAGTAATAAAATACAGATTTTTTAAAATCAGTAAACCTAAGCAGCTATGACTCAGAATAAACACTTGGATACAGCCACGTGCAGTCACCAGGTGCCATTTTTGTATTCACTTTTATAGCCATAATCACACTATGTGGATTGTGTCCTCCACCTTACACCCACTTCCCCATTTTCTCTGGCAGATTTGTTTTTATTCCATAATGCTTATTCTTGTTCTGCATAAATCATTCCATGTGAATCTTGAAGTTTAATGTTTGTTTGGCAATTTGTTCAGTTGTAAATTTGTTAGACAAGGTACCATGCAATCGCTCTAGGGCTAATTATCCTCCGTAGTTGAAAATCAGTCTTGTTACCACGATGTATTATAAAATTTCAAAAATCTGTAAGTTTACGAGTCCGTCTGATAGCTAAATATTATACAAAGATTGATGCATATGGCGTTAGTGTCAGTAATGAATTGGGGGTTCTGTCTGTACCACTTCTGAATTGTGAATGATTTTATGAAATTGTATGATGAAATTACTGCATCATGGAAAGCGTGTGTGTGTGTGTGTGTGTTTCTATCCACCATGAATTAGCAGTGTTGTTGACATCTGACTATGAATACCAGTGAAAATGACCTAGGATCAGAGGCTAAAATAGGGAAAGGACAAGTTAAAAATTATAGTAGAACCTCAGAGTTATGAACACCAGACTTACGAACTGACCAGTGAACCAGACACCTCATTTGGAACCGGAAGTACACAATCAAGCAGCAGCAGAGGGCAAACATAGTTCCAATCTATAAAAAGGTGAATAAGGGCAACCTGGAGAATTACAGACCAGTCAGCTTAACTTCAGTACCCAGAAAGATAATAGAGCAAATAATTAAGCAATCAATTTGCAGACACCTAGAAAATAATAAAGTGATAAGTAATAGCATGGAGTTGTCAAGAAACAAATCATGTCAAACCAACCTAATTGCTTTCTTTGACGGTAACAAGCCTTGTGACTGGGGGGAAGTGGGAGATGTAGTATATCTTGACTTTAGTAAGGCTTTTGATATGGTCTCACATGACCTTCTTGCAGCGGGGCAGTTACCCCGCTCCGGTGGAAAAAGGCTAGGCTGATTGGGGAAGCAGCCACAACTGGGGCCAACCCCCAATCAGGCCACACCTGGCCCTGTTACAAGGGCTCAGGGAGGAGCTGGGTCAGTCTCTCTCCAGCCTTGGAGGGAGAAGGGCCTAGCTGCCTGGGAATAGGGTACCTGAAGTAGAGCAGTGTTGTGGAAGGGCAAGAGGAGCCAGGGAGCTCCAGCTTGGCAACTCCCCAGGTTGAGGCCTTGATAAAGGCCTACACAGGTATTGGGGCTGGGAGGTGCAGCTCGGGAATAGGTAGAGGCAGTCGGTCTGACCCCCTTGCCAATAATGAGTGGCTATTACAGACTGCAGTTTGCCCCAGTGAGAGGGGGCTAGATGATGACTGGCAGTAGCCACTGAGGCAAGGTGGGTGTAGAGGGATGGGTGTTCCCCTGGGAGGGGAGACCCAGAGCGTGGGGACTGCCGGGGGGGCAGAACCCCAGGGTAAGGGGCACTGGGGTCCAGGACGGACATGGGGCCTGAGGCAGGCGAGACACTGGCCACCAAGAGGCGCTCCGAGTGCTAGACAAGCTAATTCCCAGGACAACCAACAGGAGGCGCCGCATAGGTGAGTCGTCGACCCTGTTACACTTCTCAAACAAACTAGGGAAATATAGCCTAGATGGAGCTACTAATAAGGTGGGTACATAACTGGTTGGAAAACCGTTCCCAGAAAGTAGTTATCAGTGGTTCACAGTTAAGCTGCAAGGGCATATTGAGTGGGGTCATGCAGGGATAAATGCTGGGTCCGGATCGGTTCAATATCTTCATCAATGATTTAGATAATGGCATAGAGAGTACACTTATTAAGTTTACAGACAATACCAAACTGGGAGGGGTTGGAAGTGCTTTGGAGGACTGGATTAAAATTTAAAATGATCTGGACAAACTGGAGAAATGGTCTGAGTAAACAGGATGAAATTCAATAAGGACAAAAAAAAAGCAAACATCATTCTGGGATGTATTAGCAGGAGTGTTGTAAGCAAGACACGAGAAGTCATTCTTCTGCTCTACTCTGTTCTGATTAGGCCTCAGCTGGAGTATTGTGTCTAGTTCTAGGCGCCACATTTCAGGAAAGATGTGGACAAATTGGACAAAATCCAGAGAGGAGCTACAAAAATGATGAAAGGTCTAGAAAACATGACCTCTGAGGGAAGATTGAAAAAACAGGGTTTGTTTAGTCTGGAGAAGAAAAGACCGAGGGGGGACAAGATAAAAGTTTTCAAGTACATAAAAGGTCGCTACAGGGAGGAGGGAGAAAAATTGTTCTCAAACTCTGAGGATAGGAGAAGAAGCAATGGGCTTAAATTGCAGCAATGGCAGTTTAGGTTTTACATTAGGAAAAACTTCCTGTCAGGGTGGTTAAGGACTGGAATAAATTGCGTAGGGAGGTTGTGGATCTCTGTCAGTGGAGATTTTTAAGAGCAGGTTAGACAAACACCTGTCAGGGATGGTCTAGATAATACTGTACTTAGTCCAGTCCTACCTTGAGTGCAGGGGACTGGATTAGAAGACCTCTTGAGGTCCCTTCCAGACCTACAGTTTTATGATCTTTCCACCAGGCCAGAGATAGTGGTGAGTGATCTGCACTACTCAAAGACAGACAATTCGGGACAATGGGTATGCTCTACTTGGGAGACTTCCTCCTCTTGTCTGAAGGGAGAAAGGTTTGGGAGTAATGGAAAAATACTAAAAGGCAGAACAAAAGCAGATGACCCCAGCAGGAGTCCGTAAATGGACTTATAGGGAGAACTGGGGAGAGAGGTAGAGCCATTTTGCACCAGAGTAAGAGGAGGAAAACTGCTGCAGGGGCAGTCTAGGCCAGGGAACAGAGGACCCTGCCTCCCTGCCTGAACACATGGTCCCCCAAGGACTCCCAAGGGAAGGGGAGTTAGTGAGGGTTATTGTGTTCAGGATGTTTTATTGTTTTGTATGATCTGTACTCCCCTATGCTTTAGATGATTAAATATAAGGAGCACCAAGACATTAGATGGTACAACGTGTGTGTGTAGACTGCATCACAACTCCTGCAGGCCCTTGAGAGAGTTAAACTGTAAACCAAAGCTTCACATCTTTGGGGCAGAGTTCTGGGATAGTGCAGTGTTTAAATACTGGCGAGTATGAAGGTTCAGCACTGAGCTCAGAGGGACTAGGCAGCAGGACAGGAGATTCCTACACTCAGGGACGGAGGGTGCCAGATAGAAGGTCTGTGCACTGCGAGTGTGCCTGGGGACCTTGAGGTTGGTGCCATGACTGTACTCCAGGAGCTTCAAACACACCAGTGATCCAGAGCAGAGGCGTGGATTTCCCTCACAGCAATCCTAGTGGATGGCCAGGAAGGGGCGCTCACTAGGATCTGTGACAGTGTGCTCACAGATTATTCCAAAGATATATTTATTTAGCGTGTGCATAGTCGTCTAGCCAAGCGATGGCAGCTTCAGTGGCGTGATGCAGTTCTTCTAGGCCACTGCTGAACCTAGTCAGCAGGCATTCGACAGTGTGCGTCATCGCCTGTGCTGTGCCGCAGCTGCACAAAGGGCTGTCACGAAGGCCCCAGCTATACTGGTTGGCTGCACAGAGACCTTGCCCAGTCTGGAACCTGTTCAACAGGGACCTTTGACGACGGGGCAGGTCAAAACCAGGCGGGCAAATTGTGGGGTCGGTGACGAGGGACTGGTTGGGGATTATAACAGATATCCATTCCTCTCGCCAGAGTGTTTCTGCCCTAACATCCTAGCGTGGCGGATGAGACCATAATGGGGAAAGTGATGGCAAACATGCAGTTGGTGGTTTAAAAAGGTCATTGTGCAGCAGCAGGCTTGAGTTGGCGCATACTGTCTCCAGTAACTTGCCAGTGGCAACCTCTCATCTGATATGAGGAGCAGCAATATTGCTCAGAACTGGGAGCCATGGGAGTGCAGTCGGACGCGGGTGCCGGAGATGATACGCATGGCAGCATGTAACTGCGTATCCACCAGTTTGGTGTGTGACGGGATCGACTCCAAACTGGTGCGCAGCACTCCGCCACCGAATACGAGGTGGCAAGAGCTGATGTCCGCAGGGTTGGAGCTCGAGCACCCCAGGGGAAATAGGGGAAATAGAATCTAGAATGGAGTGGAACATGTAGTAGAACATATAGTAGAAACAAATAGAATCTATTTCCCCATGTTAAGTATCCTCACACCTTCTTGTCAAACTGTCTTAAATGGGCTATCTTGATTATCACTACAGAAGTTTTTTTCTCCTGCTGACAATAGCTCATCTTAATTAATTAGCCTCTTAGAGTTGATAGGGAAACTTCCACCTTTTCATGTTCTCTGTATGTATATATATCTCCTCATATGTTCCATTCTATGCATCCGATGAAGTGGGCTGTAGCCCACGAAAGCTTATGCTCAAACAAATTTGCTAGTCTCTAAAATTTTAACTAATCTCTAATCTATATCTCCCTTTCTGCAGATTAAGCCCATTACTTCTCATTGTACCTTCAGTGGACATGGAGAACAACAGATCACTATCTTCTTGATAACAGTCTTAAAATATGGTAAGGACTGTCTTAAAGTCCCACCACAGGACTGACCCTTGCGGGACCCCAGTAGATATGCTCTCCCAGTCTGACAGCTAACTACTAACTACTCTTTGACTATGGTCTTTCAGCCAGTTTTTACCCATCTTATAATAATTTCATCTAGACCAAATTTCCCTACTTTGCTTACGTGAATGTCATGTGGGACTATATCAAAAGCCTTACTACAATCAAAATATATCATATCTACTGCTTCCCTCACATCTACTAGGGCAGTAACCCTGTTAAAGAAGGAAATTATGTTGGTTTGGCATGCTTTGGTCTTGACAAATCCATGCTGGCTATTCCTTATAACCCTATTATCCTCCAGGTGCTTACAAAATGACTTTTTAATAATATGTTCTAGTATCTTTCTAGGTATTGAAGTTAGGCTGATTGGTCTATAATTCCCCAAGTGCTGTTTGTTCCCCTTTTTAAAGATATTATCTTGCCACAAAGCTTACAATCTGAATCCCCAATCTTGCTATGAGCTCCATAGGATTGCGTTCATAAAGAATCTCACTGAAGTCAATGAAGCAGGATCAGGGTATAATTGTATTTATAGAGCAAACACATGCACACATACAAAGTGAAGTGGTTAGATTCTGGTTTACATCATATAAATAAGAATCTGACCCAGAGGAAGTTAGAAACATTAATTGCAACCGGGCCTCAAGGGATTTGAATCTTTACACAATACATTAATATATTAAAATAAAAGATCATTCTCTAAAAACTCTAGTAAAAAAAGTTAAATATGATTTAACTGTTGTCCCAGGCAAGTACTGTAGTAGCAGAGTTCAAAAAGGATCCACCCTCTAGCCACTTATTATAGTTATTAATTAATTTATTGTCCTCACGTACAACGTTTTGATCTGGATTTGAACCTCAGCCCCCAGTTTGGCAGTGTCTGAGGTGAGTTTTTGTTCAGGGCTCTCTCTACTTAACAACTATCCAAATTTTTCCACGGACTAAGAATCTACTTTGTTCTCATGATCATATTTTGCTCTTACCAAGTCAAATTCTCTACTGATGTAAACTGATGCAGCTCTATTGACTTCAATGGGGTTATTTACATCAGCTGAGTACAGTAACTCCTCACTTAAAGTCATCCCGGTCAACATTGTTACGTTACTGATCAATTAGGGAACATGCTCGTTTAAAGTTGTGCAATGCTCCCTTCTAATGTTGTTTGGCAGCCGCCTGCTTTGTCCACTGCTTGCAGGAAGAGCAGCCCATTGCAGCTAGCTGGTGGGGGCTTGGAACCAGGGTGGACCGGCAGCTCCCCGCTCCCCTAAGTTCCCTGTGCTGCAGCCGTCCAGCAGGCTATCAATCGGCAGTTCAGCTGTCCCTCCCCGCACTACCATGTGCTGCTCCTGCCCTCTGCCTTGGAGCTGCTCCCAGAGACTCCTGCTTGCTGTGCAGGGGGGGAAAACGGGGACTAATGTCAGAGCGTCCCCCTCCTCCCTGCTCCTGTACCTCGCTTACCTCTTCTCCATATAGAGCAGGGAGGGGACACGGACAGAGAGAGACAGAGAGAGCTTGGGGCAGCAGCTGCTGTCTCAACTTCCTGATTCACTTAAAAAGACAATGCACTTAAAAGTGCGTCAGTTTATTTAAAGGGGCAAATGTGCATCTCTCGCTCTCTCCCACACACAAGGTGCGTGTCTGTCTCTGTCTGCTATGCTGTCTCCGCTCCCTCCTGTTCGTGCTGCCTTGATGAGAGGCTACCTTAACAACAATGTGTTAATCCTTGAGGGCTCAGCCGAGTGCTAGTTCATCATTTAGCAGCAAGGCATTCCCTGGGAAATATCCCACCCTCTTCCACCCTCTAACTTCACCACCTCAACCAAGCTTCACAATCATCATAGCTGTGAACAGTATTAAATTGTTTGTTTAAAACGTATACTGTGTGTATATCTATGTAATATATAGTTTTTTGTCTGGTGGAAAAAAAATTCCCTGGAACCTAACCTCCCCATTTACATTAATTCTTATGGGGAAATTGGATTCACTTAACGTCGCATTTTTCAGGAACATATCTACAATGTTAAGCGAGGAGCTACTGTATCTCAACTATGTCCCGCTGGAAGCTTACCTGATGTTGTCAAAGCTACTTTAAAATCACATGCATATCTACATTGTTGCTATAAAGAACTCTGCATTTACCAACAGTGGTCACACTACAGAATCTGAGATATTCCAGTTATTTCTTATTCCAGGTATAAAGAAACAGGACATGATCCAAAACAACTGAAGTCAACTGAAAAAGACACCCATTGAATTCAGTCAGTTTGAATTAGGCCCAGTCTGCACTATCTCAGATACCACAGTCCGGTAAATATTGACTTATAAAGTACGATCACTTTAGTTCCAAAATTATATCAATTAAAGCACTTTAAATTATTAGACTCACTGTTTTCTATGTATAATTTCATTGATTCTCTGTGTTCCCCCATTTGTTTGTTTTATCCACCTGTTGATAGCCTTACATTTAAATTTTAAAGTTTTGGGGCAGGCATGGCCTCTTTGTTAGATATCTGTACAATACCTAGCACAATGGGGCCCTGGCCTCCAAGTTCTACTATAATAAAAATAATTAATATCTATTTTTTAAATTCTACATACACACATATACATACATATGAACAAACACACCAACATATACCTATACACCTGAATAATACGGTGTCTATATATAAATTATAAATTTTTTGCATGCAAGTCAAGAGGTTCTTAATGGAGTTATAGCTAAAAGGTGGTGTATTTTTTGCATTAAATTTAAAATATGCAGTTAACTAACAATCGTTGGATATTGTTTCTTAGGAAAATTCTTTACACTATAGAGCAGTAATTATCCTCACTAAGAAGATAAAAGAGTTGTTATACAAAACCTGTCAGATAAAATTGGGTAATCTTCTGTTGCCATTACTCCAATAATTAGAATGGAAACAATTCATGTCTTAAACCAAAAGTAAACCTGTTAAACAAATTGTTCCATGTCACCAATTCTAAACATATCAACAAAAGTTTTATTATAAACTGAAATTGCTTTCACTGTGAAAGGGAACTATTCGGTTATTTCTGTTTTTCCTTTGCTCTGTCGATGAAAAATTACCAGGATTTCAGAGATACTTTTCAGAGACTAAATGAAGCTTCTTTTTCTTATAAGATACAGGCAATTGAGTAATGGAAATACTTTTTCCACACAATACTTATTTAGGCTTTGGGATCCATTGCCATATGAAATCACTGAAGCCAATAACTTAACAAGATTCCAAAAGGAATTGCATATGTATCAAGAATGTCCAGAGTTGTTTATAATTATAAACAACTTCTGGAGGGGAGGGGGTATTAAACCTCATGATTCAGGGCTTAAGCTAAATTACTAACAATTAGAGATCAGGACGAGACCTACTACAGGGGGCTGATTATCCTACATCCGCCTACTGCACGGTTCTTATGTCTTCCTCTGAAGCTTCTGGTACTGGCCAGCGTCTGGCAATATACTGGACTAGATGGGCCTCGGGTCTGATCCAGTATACCAAGTCTGATATTACTATGAAAAAAATAAGGTTGAATCTCTCTCTCTCGCCTTGTTTTATCATTCACAAGAAATGAGTAAGTAGAGCACCTGAAGGCCAACTCTGACAATTTCACTATATTTCCTTTTTATGATGGACTTGAAAAAAGATTGGCTATAAAAGTCACTTTGGGGGTTCATCTGCCTTCATTCTAATAGACACATTATTACATGAGGGCAAATTATATTTGGAAAAATAAAGAATTGGTCTTCTACTGTATACGGCAGACGAGCAAAAAATAAGCAAGATTCTGTGTACTGTGGTGGTTATGAGCTGTAGTTACTCTACCTATTGCAAAAACAACAGAGCATTTCGCACAGCTGGCAGAACCCAGGCTGAAGAACTTGCTCCCTCACTGGAGCTGGCTGGCTGCCCAGCCCACAAGAAGGGCAGAGTCAGCTGAAGAGAGGATGAGGACAAGGCAGCTAGGAGATGAATTGATTTCATACATCTGTTGGCTTCTATGGAGATCTGTCCAGAGTTTAAAGTTACCATCCCTTCAAGAAGGGAAGCAATGGTAATTTTGATTGACTCTCTGAGGGTCAGTCCTCCCTGTGTGTAGCTGTTCCCATAGGAGCAAGACGTGGGTGTGAGTGCAGATTGCTTAGTACTATATAGTACTAAGCTTCCAATTAACTGATCTCGCCCTAAACCCCACCCTCCAGAAACAGACCTGATATACACCCTTATCCTCTCCACTCTGCACAACTAGGCTGCATATGGCAGAAATCCAAAATCACCCCAACATTCTGAGATGGGAATACAATGTATTACATTTTCATTCACAGTAAATGGTATGAAATGGATTCAGAGGTGTTATAGTTGTAAGCAGAGTCAGGATGAGCTCTACCCTGACATCTGGTGGTGAATTATGGCGAGTGTGGAAAAGAACTCCAGGGGCTGATCTTATTTGCATAGGCACACCCACTCACCTGGCAGGAAACACAGCAACTGAAAGTGGTTACTTTGGCTGGTGTGGGATCCCCAGTTTCTCTATTATTGGGGCAGGAAGAATAAAGTTTTGTTACCCTGATTCTGTGAATCAAGGCCAGTGGAACTGTTGTATGACAGAAGGACTGAGTGAGTCCTTCATCATTACCTAAGTAGCACTTGCTTGACAAGGGGCATGGGTTACAAAACCCAGTGAATTGAGAGAGGATGGGGACAGGTATTTGTACCTGATGGTATGGGCCCCCTCTGAGGGTCCGAAACACCAATTGCACCACCTCCTCTCTCCACTGTGGAATGTCAGAGCTAACTTTGATTCCCTTAGAAGTCTAGTTACAGGCTGCTGAGCTGAATTCACTTTGGGCCAATGGTGCACCAGCACTGGGGCTCCCCTACTATACTATGAGCTGAAATCACTAAGAGCTGAAATCACAAAAGAGCTGATGTTATTAAGAGCTGAGATCACTGAGTGCTGTGTTAACTAGTGAGGGAGCCTGAAGCTATATTGCTCAGCAGCTGGTGGAGCAATTTGTGGGGACGACTGGAGGAGCAGCGAGCGGTGTGGAGCCTTGCGGGGCCGGTTGGAGTGGCCCAAGGAACGGCGAGCGGAGCTGTTTGCGGGGACGGCTGGAACGGCTCACAGGTCGGTGAGCGGAGCGGAGCGGAGCAGCTTGTAGAGCGGAGCAGTTCGTGGGATGGCAGGAAAGTGGACTGGCTCGTGGTAAAGGCTGCGGCGGAACCCCCACGGAGAAACAGACGGCTGGCCAGCCTCGGATCACGTAAGGTGCCCCTTAACACCCTGCGTGCCCCCCCCCCTTTACTTTGGGTGGTTGCTGGACCCCAGAGACTTTGGGGGTTGTTGGACTTTTGGGACTTTGGGTGGTTGCTGGACCCCAGAGACTTTGGGGATGTTGGACTTTGGGGACTCTGGGTGATTTTTGGGTTGCTGGATTCAAGAACCAAAGGGAAAGGACACAGCCCAATTTGCTGGGGTGGGTTTTGCTCATGGTTTGTGTTATGAATCCTGTTGGTGGTGTTTTTCCAATTTTATGCTGATGTCGTTTACCTCATGTCATTAAACATTTTCTGCTACACTCAGACTCCGTGCTTGCGAGAGGGGAAGTATTGCCTCTTAGAGGTACCCAGGGGGGGTGGTATGTAATTGTCCCAGGTCACTGGGTGGGGGCTCGAGCCGGTTTTGCATTGTGTTATTGAAACGGAACCCCTAGATACAGAACCCGGCCCTTGTTGCTGCCAACTTAGATGGGCAGAAGGGTTACATAGTATTTATGATGTACTGATATGATTATTAGGGGCTTGATCCTGAACCACTGAAGTCAACGGGAGCCTAGTTGTTGATTTCAATGGGCTCAGGATCAAGCCCTAGGTGGACACAGAGCTTTGATAAAAGATTAAAGATAAAGGTATCTGCAGAATTTTAGATCTGGCTGAAATTATTCAGTAATGACAGTGTGTGTATTAGATCTCTACTTTTCTGCAAAGTAACTGTATGTATCCAAGTTAATATTAATATAATTATAATATATGCATCTTGTATGTGTATCATTTAAAAATTTAAAAAACATTTTGTTTCCTGGCCTAGAGCACCAGAACTTGAAAAAAGTACAATTATTTTTGCAAATAGCACGCAGAGTAGGATAATACTGCTAGCCTAATTTTCAGAGATACTCGATATCTACAATTCCCACTGATTCCAAAGATGCTTTGTACCTTTGAAAATCAGGCAACCCAGCAATAGGACACCCAGGAGGAGAATATAATGGATTTATCTAGCCAATAGACACTTTACTAATCCAATAGCTATACTGTAATTTCACAATAGCTAATGGGAGCAGTGTAAACCCAGTGTCTGTTATTTCCTTTAATGATCCTCAACATGACAGATGTGTTATAATCATACCGTAAGCATTTCAATAAGTCTTGTGTTTTGTTTTATATTAAGAATGAATACCTAATTGGCTGATAGGTAAAGAATATTGAACTTTATACTGAAATTTGATAGGATTCAATAATGTGCTGCAATATGTTGTTTTTGATAGTCTTACAGTAAGCATGGTATTGCAATACAGCATGTGAGCATTTTAATAGTAGAACACACCGAAGCTCATTTTATTGCCCTTATTCACTGGTGACAAAGCCAAAGTGTAGCTGGAGGGTGAGTTAACGTCTAACTGCTGGATGGAAATACAAGTGTCCCATCCGACCTCCCCCCTTGATCTCCTTTATATGTCCCCCCCCAAACCTCCCCCCGTCCAGTAATTGCAACCCAGTGAGTTTAAATTCACCAGTCACAAGGCAAAGAAAGCCCATGAAACAACCCCAAGGCAGTTACTCATAGGGAAGGGGGAGGAGATGGAGCACCTTCCCCCTTCCTACTACCAAAGTGCTGAGGACCCTGCAAATCCTGAACCCTGTGGAGATGGTTCTGTCGTTGTTTTAAACGAACAGTGGTGATGGTAGAGCTCATCAGGGACGTTGCTGATGGGGCAATAATTGCCCAATTGGACTTATCTAGCTAGACTGTTAACCACATCAAAGTTTATACATAATTTCACATAGCTTATGTATGATTTTCTTTGATTTTCTTTGTGTTCACTAATAAATATTGCTTCACTGAAAATATTTTGCAAACTGACTCCAGATCATTTAAATCTGGACCCTTTCCTAAGAAGGAGTATATTGTAATCTCCAATTTGACACAAAGCTCAGATTTTGTTAGAACTGACTTTTTCAAAACTAGAGATTGAGCTAAAGGTTTTCCATTTTTAAAAAAGATTGCATTAGAAATAGTTGTTATTGAACAAGTATACATTATCCTGATATGACTGCAACCCAACAATTAAGATTTGAAAAGTTGAAAATGAAATGGACTAAGCAAAAGCAAAAACTGATTTAATATTGTCTATATTGTAAAATGAGAATAGTAGACAAAATATACAAATAGTGACAAGTAAAATAGATTTTAAACATTATCTCCATATTAATCTAAGGGGATGTGAGCAACTTAGATTAGGAATTTTTGTTATGGTTGTGTACTGGAAGTAAATAGAACTTTTTGTTTTAATGCAACTTTAATTGGACTTCAAAATTCAGTGGGATTTCTCATCATAGTAAGCACTAAATTCAAAAGAATGTATTTTCAGGATTTTATTCTAGGTAAAGATTTTCACCTTATCAATTCTGCATCTCAATAATTTGTTTCTTTATGCCCAGCTTTCTTAAATCAATATCACTACAAAGTAGTAATAGTAATGTGTATCCATTTCAGCAGTGAGATACAGGATAACTACCCAAAAGATCAATATTGTGCATGTACTTGCATATCTATAGTATATGTCTTCTAGACAGAGATATCAGGGGAGATTTTGCATAAGGCACATATGGGAGTTATGTGCTGAACTCCCATTGACTTTCCATGGGTGTTAGAAATCAATTTGTGTGTTTGAATATTTCCCCCATCTAAATCTCTCAAACTAATAAAGTATCATTAACTGTAAACAGAGAGAAAAGTGGATGAGTACTTATGGTAATTAAGTCTCACAGATTAAGAAAAGATTAAAATTGTAATTTTATTTATACATATCAATGTCCGTACAGTTCAAGATAACCTATAATAACCTGATTGATTTTAGTGTCAGTACTGCAATTTACAATCACATACTGCTTCTGGCTACAGAAAAACCTAGTCCAACATATTTTTTCTTCCTTGTCATAATAATGCATGTTAAAGAAAAATCTAGACAAGCTAGAGGGTGTTCAGGGAAAAGCAGTAACAAAATTAAAGGTTTTCAAAGATGTAAACAAGCAGGAGGAGGTAAATTGGAGGAGGAGATATTACCTAGTCTCTCTCACATTGAATAGATCCAGGCTATGGAACACACACAAGGGAAATAGTGCAAGCTGCATCGCTTAGGACATTTAAAACTAGATTAGACAAAACACTAAAAATACATGTCTAGATTCTTAGCTTGTGCAAATCAGGATAGCTCAGGTGAAGTCAATGAAGCTTAGCCACTTCACACTGGTTTACAATCTGGCCCATTCTGTATTGAACAATCCTGCATATGCAGGATAAAGGAATAGATGACCTATTAGAGAGATTCTCAAACTGCGGTCCATGAACTAGGTTGAGCTGCTTCCATAACAGGGAAGCATCTGTTCATTGTTAAGCAGGGCTATTTTCTGCTAGTTGTAGCCTAGTCCTGGATTCTCTTAGGATTTCTAGAAGCTTTTTTGATAAAAATAAACACAAAAACAAACATCTTTCAGGACTCTGCACAGTCCCTTTGTGTAGCTTCATTTCTCTGTGTTTGTGATGTATTGTAACCTCAGTTGTGATCAAATTTTGGCTAAACATAAAATTCAATGGATGGCAAACACATAGGGGAACAGAACCATATTGCAAAATGATCTAGAAAAATTTAGAACAGTGGAACCCGCGTGCAGTGTGAGGACATTCAGTACTATTAAAACAGAGGCTTACATTTTAAGAAGTTTCTAGTGATTAAGAGCCTGAGTATTTCAGCCGAGACACTTTAAAGGGTCCTGATTTTTTGAGGTGGGAGCACAGCAAATCTGAACATCAGGCCCCTTTAAAAAAGTCTCAAATTGGGCACCAAAACTGAGGCACCCAAAATAGAGTCACTTGAAAATTTAGCCCGTAAGGGCCAGATTTTTAAGGGTATTTAATGGGATTTTCAAAAGCATCTAATTGCCTAACACCTATTGAAAACAAGGAGTTTTAGGCACCAAGGTGCTTTTGAAAATCCCACCAGGTGCCAAAAATACCTTTAAAAATCTGACCCTAAGCTCTTACACCCAGAAAAACTGTTTAGACAAAAATGGAGGGAGGTAACCTACCATCTCATTAAAGTGAGGTTAGCTCTATTCCTTCTCCCTGATGTTATCCTGTCATTACTTTTAATTAAACCAAACACCATAGTTTCCAAGAGATATTGGGATTTGGAGGTTGGGAAAGGAGGTGTGCAGGAAATGATCGATTATTTAAGAAGTGGTCCACAATATGGAAAAGTCTGATAACCACTAATCTAATAGAAATTACAGATGGAAATAATCTAATAAATCACTACCTGTGTATTGCATCATATCATACTGAGTTAAACAAAAAATGTAAAATAAATGTAATTAAAACAGAAACATAACAGTTAACGAAAACTATAAATGTCTAGCTTCAATATTGCAGCCATCCACCACCTATCAGAACGATCAAAAATAAAGAAAAACAAACAGAATAAAATGATTAAAAAAGGGGTAAAATAGAACTGGAAGAAGTTAGAAAATACCAGAGTAAAGAAAATCAGCTCAACTGACTGCTGGGTATACAAAAGATACACAGGAAAAAAAGAGGTAAATTATTGTAACAGAGTAAGCACAGAAATAGTTTTTGAAACATTTTCCTTTTTATGTGTAATTTTTAGTCCTCTCATTTTTCACCCTAGGAAAGATGTAATTTCAAGAAACAGAAATCTTTTATTACTTGCCTTATTTTCCTTAGCAAAGTATGGAAGGGTCTGAAAAGCTCAGACATATCTTCTGGCTTGCGGTCCAAGTTCAATGGTCCTTCAGAATAAACTACAAGCCCACTGTATTTAAGACACACACACAAAATAAATCTTTTTTATGACACTTGGACAGAGTATAGAATCAGAAAACCATCAATAAACAAATATTTGAAATTATATTCAAGATGCTGGTTGCATAATTATGCACAATTTTATGTAATTTGTTCTCTCTCAGATACCTTATTTTTCTTTTATTTGTAAGAAGTTACAGATATTTAAAAACTACAAAGAATTTGCTTCCTTTATATGTGGGGGGAAAAGCAATGAAACCATATTACAGAAAGAATCCATTGTTTACTTCATTTATTTAACTGACTTGGAAAAACTGAAAATGAGTGTATAGAAGAAATTAATATCTAAATAAGTGAATTATCAGAATATTTTGGACTCTACTGTCCCAAGATACATTCCAGCTTTCTTCTTCTTTCTATTCTAAATAGGTTCTAGACAGGTGGTTTGGCCCTTTTGAATGCCAGTGCTTGAACATTCCCTCTCTGTCAAATTAAAATACAGAACGGTAGAAAAAACATCTGTGCTAGGAAAGAAACATGATGCTTTATAGGATGTAACATTTCCATACTACCAGGCTACAAATGAAATTAACTGCTTGTAGGAAAGCTTACAAAGAAAGGAAGCTTTAGTCCTGATCCTGCAAACACTTATGTGCATCACTTTAAGCATGAGTAGTCTCATTGATTTCAGTGAAACTACTCACATGCATAAGGGTTTGTAGTATTGGGGGCGGGTCTCAGAGCCCTGAACGGGAACATCTTCACTATATTTAGCCCCACAGTGTGAGCTCAACTCAGTCCACCTGAGCTCTGAGACTTGCTGCCACAGGGTTTTTGTTTTGTTTGTTTTTTGCAGTGTTGATATACTTAGTTTGCAAATATTCATTACTTTGAAGGCAGCCTTCTTAAAAGACACCTAAGCTTCAGAATGGTGCTGATTAATTCCGAGGGGGTCTGAATCTCTCAGACAGACTAATAGAGGCATTCAGCACAATAATAACAACAAACTCACTTTTTGCCCCATTTTTGGTTCATTACCATCCAGCTCTGCCATGAATGGCCAGCTCAAGATCTTCTGAAACACTCCAGCATGTATCATAGGCTGATATAATCACCAATACTATGAAATCCCACTGGAGCACTGTCAAGGCTGGATCCCCACTTTGAACTTTAGGGTTCAAATGTAGGGGCCTGCATGAAAACTTCTAAGCTTATCTACCAGCTTAGCTTTGGTCCGCTGCCACCATCACAAGAATTCCCTCCCTGGGAAGCCTTGAGAAACCTTTCACCAATTCTCTGGTGAACACAGATCCAAACCCCCTTGGATCTTAAAACAAGGAGAAATTAACCATCCCCCCTCCTTCCTCCACCCTCCTTTCACCAACTCCTGGTGAATACAGATCCAAACCCCCTTGGATCTTAAAACAAGGAGAAATCAATCTGGTTCTTAAAAAAGAAGGCTTTTAATTAAAGAAAAAGGTAAAAATCATCTCTGTAAAATCAGTATGGAGAATAACTTTACAGGGTAATCAAACTTAAAGAGCTCAGAGGACCCCCCTCTGTCTTAGGTTCAAAGTACAGCAAACAAAGATACACACTCTGGTAAAAAGGTACATTTACAAGTTGAGAAAACAAAGTAAATCTAAGACGCCTTGCTGTCTTTTTACTTACTAGTTTGAAATAGGAGAGACTTGTTTAGAAAGATGGGGAGAACCTGGATTGATGTCTGGTCCCTCTCAGTCCCAAGAGCGAACCACCCGTTAAAACAAAGAGCACACACAAAAGCCTTTCCCCCCCCAAGATTTGAAAGTATCTTGTCTCCTTATTGGTCCTTGGGTCAGGTGTCAGCCAGGTTACCCGAGCTTCTTAACCCTTTACAGGTAAAAGGATTTGGAGTCTCTGTACACAGAGAGCTGTTACCCTTCCCTTTATAGTTATGACAAGCACAAAATCAATATATGGGGGAATCACTTGAGTGCTATTTCTTTGCTTTCTGAGAAAATGTTGCTATGTTTCTTGTGTTTACAACCAAAGATGGTACAAAATAATGAAATAATTTATTTAAAACATGCCCAAAAGTTTTCCTTAAAAAAAAAAAAAGGATCGGTCTGTCACTCTGCAACTTTAGTTTGGGCCTCCATGTATTAGTGAGAATCTTTTTTTTACTGTCATGTTACCAGCAAGGTCCATTCTGTATCGTCTCCTCAGCACTGGAGCTAGCCATCTGAGTTCTTATGTCAATATGCCAAAAGCCAAGCTTGTTTATTGGGGGCAATCAACACATAACGCTTAATATAATGGATTTTTTTCATTCTATTTGAAAATCACCTTTCACAAATCCTTTCTGGCTGAAGACCTCAATTCTCCAGTTACCGCAGACCCAATTTTAATTCTTTAGTTTCTTTATTTCAGGAGACAGACTGCCATCAATGAATTAATTGCTGCTGACTCAGGTACTAAAGTCTTGTCTAGAAAAATAAGCATTACCTTTTCTCTGGATAGAAACTAGAGTCTGCTCAGGCTAAATTTTTAACTGCTGCAAACCCATGTTCCTTGGGCCAGTAATTATGTTACAAAATTAGCACCTTTCAGATATGGTTCTGTCTGAATTTCTTCAGGGAGTGAAGAACTATAGAAATTAGATGAGAGGGAGATCTTAGATTTCATGCAACCCATTGGTGATATAATCAACAAGACAAAACTTCATGGGAATGTTTCATTCTGAAAGCAATCAAATATGAATTTTTGCCACTTCGGAAAGGGTGAACCATTTTATATTGTTTTGCTCGTATGCTTTTGTGAAACTCATTTCAGGTGAAATACTTTTTTTTTGGACAGAGCCACTCTCAGGCTACTTCTGCACTACACACCACTTTCGGTGAAAAAAAGCATACTGCGTTGTGTGGCTACACGTCAGTGAAAGTCACTGGTAGTGGGGAAAGGGTTCAGTTTCTCTCCACTGCCACCCGACAAGGAAAGGCTCTGACAGGGGGTAGGCAGCAGGGGAAAGGCTCAGACTTTTCCCTGCTGCTCCACCCTCGCCAGAGCCTTTCCCCACCACTGGAGTCTTTCTTTCCCTGTGGCAGAGGAGAGCTCCAGCAGCAGGAAGCTGGCAGCCTTTCCCCACTGTCCTCTACTGCTGGAGCATTTCCCTGGTACCAGAGTCTTTTCCTGCAATGGAGAATGGCTTCCACAGTGGGGCCTTTTCAGTGGAGAATGGCTCCAGCATGCCATCCGTGAACACACATGCCACCGAAAGAATCCTGCAGTGTAGACGCACCCTCAGAGCTCAGTCCTGCAAAGAGTTGAGTACTCTGACCCTGTTCAGTGGGGCTGCTTCAGTGATTTGCTGGATCAGGGCCAGAGTGCTCTGCACCTTATAGGATCAAGTTATCAGGCACATTTTTGCAATATCTCAGTAAACATACAAAGACACTTCTGCTTGAAAATACTTTCCAGAAGTTTTGTAAAAGTTTTCACAATTTAAGAGAGAAAATATTGTGAAACAAAGATGAGATATTTGGCCCAATTCTACTAACATGAGGCCTTTGGACTGTCTCACTTTATTATTACTCACATGCCTTTAAATACTGGAATGAGATACACATTTCATTTTTCATAGCCTTTAATTCTAGTAGACTGAGGTGGAATAAGCTGAATTCATTTAGTCCGCTCCCCTCGAATGGGTTTGTTCCTCGACAAGTTCCTCAGTACGTTTTTTAATTGTCAATTATCAGGATTTTTAACAGAATATTGCTATCTCTTATTAAATAATTTAAAAACATTCCTCTGAGTTATCCAGCATTAGATGCAGTTTGTGTTGATTGGCATTGGTCAGTATGTTATTTTTCAGTTAGTTTATTACTACTGTACATGTTCCTAGAGGACTTAAAATGGACAGACATTTATAAGTAAAAAGATAAACATTGTGTCAAGTATCGGGGGTAGCCGTGTTAGTCTGTATCTACAAAAACAACAAGGAGTCTGGTGGCACCTTAAAGACTAACAGATTTAGTTGGGCATAAGCTTTCGTGGGTAAAAACCTCACTTCTTCGGACGCATAGAGATCAACATTAGAGCTGCCATGCAAGTTCATGCCATTCAGCATAAGGATAGTCCCATATGTCTTTACAAACTGAATGGCAGCAATTACTGTTCATCTTCTAAAAGAGTGGTTCTTAACCTTTACTGCAGCCTGCACCCCTTTGGTTCTCAAAAATATGTTCTCACACCCCTTATCAAAAATCGTTCAAGTAGGTCAGTTCTTTAAACCTAGATATATCATAACTATAGAATGAAAGAGATAGAATTATATATTTATTTAAATTTTGCAGTTAAAATTTAACGCAGTAATCGTTAAAAAATGTATAATGTTAATAAATACATAGGTTTGATGAAACAAAGTAATTGTACTTATGTGCCTGTGCTTAATTTGTGTTTTCGATGATTGACCTTATAAAAAAATCTGGCATGTCTTGCACCTCCAGAAAGGGCATCTCGCACCCCACGGGAGTGCGTGCACCCCAGGTTAAGAACCACTGTTCTAAAACATGAACACCATGTAGTAGAATGTCTGGAAAAGTGGTTCATTATCGATGAGTCTGAAGAAGAGTAGTTATCCAAGTTATAGTCAATAGGCACTCCTCTGGCACCAAATGATATGGGACTTCACATGCTACCCCACCTTGTGGCAGGGAAAAATAGGAACTTTTGAGGGGATTTAGAGGAACCGCTTGTAATAAAATTTTAGGATAAAGTTTACAGCAGGCTAGAGAAGGTGCCATGGGTGCTTTAAGTGAGGAAGTTACACCTTTAAATCCTAGTGCATTGATGGGAGGACAAACCTTTGAGAGTTTTACTGCACTGACAACCAACAACAAATATAAACAGATATAGACAGAGAGAAAGACAGACACACCTATGCACCCATCCCTACCCTCCTTGAAATGGCAGGGAAAAAAGCATTACATGTAAACTTGTCCAGTAGTATGTAATCAGAATTGAGAGAGAAACTGGACTGCAGAGAACTGGAGAATCCTGAATATTTTTAAATGGACCAAGTGATAACGTAATATTCAGTATGGTGGAACCAATGTCTCCAGTTCTCTCTCTCTCTCGCTCTCTCTCTCTCATATTGTTATAACTAGTAGAATTCTAAGGGTCCTTTAATAAATGATTTAGTCCAGCAGTTCTCAAATGGTGGGTCACGACCCCATTTTAATGGGTTCGCCAAGGCTGGCTTAGACTTGCTGGGGCCCAGGGCCTAAGCCGAAGCCCGAGCCCCACCACCCAAGGCTGAAGCCTGAGGGTTTCAGCCCTGCACACTGGAACTCAAGTTATAGGTCCCCTGCCTGGGGCTGAAGCCCTTGGGCTTCAACCTCCCCCACCCACCCCGAGGTCAGTGGGGCTTGGGCGGGCTCAGGCTTCGGTCCCCTGTCCTGGGGTCATGTAGTAATTTTTATTGTCAGAAGGGGGTCTCAGTGCAATGAAGTTTGAGAATCCCTGATTTAGACCATTGCTTTTCTCCCCCACTCCTATATTATGGTCAAGTTGACCTAATTATTCCCAAACCAGCATTGACAGAGCACTAGCTAATCTATGCTTCAAATCTCCAATGATGGTAATTCTACAGCCTTTACAGGTAACTTGTTCTATTGCTCAGCTGTTCTTGTAGCTAATTTTTCCCTATTTTAACCAAAATTTTCCCTGCTATAGGTTAATTCTGTTACTTGTTCTTATCTCACTGATTATTTTTGAAAGGAAGCTTAGTGGCTAATGAAAAAGAAAAGGAAATGAAAACAAAACTATTTAAAGAAACAAAAATCTATATCTTAACATTGCAAACCAGCTCTTAGGTTACAAGTTCACAGACATCTGGTATGACATTATGCAACATATACTGTATAATGTGTACAGCATATCAATGCCAGGTAAGCAAGCTTAACAGAAAGTGATCCTGATAAGTATATCTTAAACTAATGCTTTGTTATCAAACAGAGGATTAAGGGTTCAAAATGGTTTATGACTAAAATAATCCAGTAGCAGACTATTTTCAAGTTAAATAATTTAATAGTAAAAACATACCAACATTTTAAAATTTGTGTAAGACTCTAACCAATAATGAAACCTCAGGATCCAGAGTGAAGATTAAACTAAAGTACTGAAAATGCAATTCGCTTAACTGGCTGGTCTCCCCCATCCTCCATGTGTGCAAAAATTGTCATTTTACCCTAAGAACTTGTCTACATGACACTAGCAAAGCGCACTAGAGGGTTGTGATTTGTAAAGCACTCTAACATGCGGGGCTTTAACTCCTCTGTATAGATCCTGCTGGTGCACTCTAAAATATACCTCGTTCAGGACTATGTTAACATGCCTTTTAGGTATCTTTTAGAGCATACCAGCAGGGTCTAGATAGGGCAGTTAGAGTGCAGCCCACTAGTGTGCTTTACAAATCACACCTCTCTGGCATCCTTTGTCAAGCTGCATAGACAAGCCCTAAGTTTACAGGCATTCAGCGAAAGAATTTATTGTATAGTAGCTGCATTTCATGCTACATCACCTACCCTACACAATGCTGCATAGCTGGGTGAATTGATCCCCAGAGATTTTGATCTCTCTGCCAGTCCAGATATCCAACTGCATCTCACCCTAACTAGCAACACTTGCTAGAAAGAACAAGATTTTTATTCACTAAAGAAATACAGTATGCTAACAAGCATGGCACCTTGTAGATGTATCTTCCTTAGATTTTAAGACTTCTCTCTCTACAGTCCAGACTTTAGGCCTACCAGTATTCAAGGAAACTTTGTATCTGGCCGATACAATTTTTCCAGGAATATCAGCTGGTGGTGATGCCTGTTTTCATCTCACTGTCTGTTCTGGGAGCAGCCAGACTGATTTTTAATCTGGGATAGGCAAAGGCCATTTCTCAGAGAGTCTTTGGTTTTCCAGCCAGACTAGATTTATTTTTTTTTTGTATGAGTTTTCCTCCTGCTACTGCAGACTCTGAATGGTGTTTAATATGATGAGCAGTCACTTTCTCATAGTCTTGCTGACTTTTGATGCTAAGATTAATTTATTTATTTAGTTAGTTGTGACATTTATAGGCACATTACTCTGCTTAACAGGAGCAATGAGTCAGAGTGATTTCTGGAGGAGAAATTTACACATGCAGGATGTAAGGTTTCTTATTTTCTAACTATTCTAGTTATATTAATACCCCGATGCAAACTTTAAAAAACCATAACCCTTTATTAAAATGCAGTAATTGTAGCCTTGCTTCCTTTACTCCAGAGAAATTGCTGTCTTATTAAATAAAGAATATCCATTAGGGAGCATTCATCTTGTTTATTTCATATGTGCTACTGTGGTAAACTGATTTAAGTGGAAAAGCTTGCTCCACCCAGCAGTCTGAGCAGAAAAATTAAGGGCCAAGAGGTAACATGCCATTTTTCTGATTCCATCCAGTTGCATACAGTAAACACATTCTAGAAACAGGTCTGTACCTCACTCACTTTTTGTTACACTGTACTATGCCAACAGATTCCATGGCAGGTCCCTTTGGTTCTAGTATGTATCACTAAGGAAACTAAATGATTACTACTGAAAATCAGTTTTTCATGGATCCATATGATAAAGCTGTTACTTATGCAGTGAGGTAAAATATTTGCATCTAAAGAATTTATTTATAAAAGATGAGTTTACAGTACCTAGTCTGGTTTGGAAGATGTGATGTTCTAAACCCCTTCACTTCTGCATTTCCTTCTGGGGGATGTCTGACCAGCTGCTCTCAGTTCCTAGTCTGCATAATTAGCTGCTCTGACTTTTCTCCTTTTGGCACTTGTTGCTTTATTAATGCCACTCCTTGTTAATTCCTTTGTGATCTTACTGCCTTTTTTGGTTCTTTCTTTGAAAGAATGTGCTCATAAAAATCAGCTGCAAGCAGGTGTGAACAAATAAACACTTTGCTATGTGACTTTACCAAAACTTTCAATAAAATATTATTCATAGATCAAATCAATGTAAAAGTTATAAATACTTACCACACAATGGCTAATCTTGGGATGGTAAACATTAATGCTGGTTCATAGTCATCAATCATATCTTGAGTGAGGTATCCAAGCTTTAAAGCTCTAGGTAAATAAAATACTTGTAAATCATTTTTCAGAATGTTCTCAGCTTATTAGCTGTTCATAAATACATTTGAATAATTAAATAGGAAAAACTATGAAAAAATTAATGTTGTGATATAAACCAGGCAAACTGAGGAAGAAAATTCATATTTAAAGCTCACTCTACATTAACTCTGTCTCTTTTGACTATTATCAATCCCACTCCACCTAACAGAAACCAAATGGCTCAGTGATCTGCACTCCCAACTCCAAGGTGCAAAATTTGCAAAGAGTAGGAAGAAGCCCTGTATATATTTAATGAACTTCCCCTGGTGACAGATGTGATGCCATGATTTACTGTCAAAGGCAGTGTTGGAGAGAGTCCATCTCAGTCTCTCTGTTGAGTCTTAGCTGTAGAAGGAAGGACAAGCCATTCCTGAGGAGTTGTTGGTGATGAGCCATACCTGAGGAGATGCTGTCCCCTTGTGGACTAGGGGACACAGGATACACCTGGTTCCTTGTGACCTGCCCCCACCACCACCAAAGAAAGAAGATGTGGAAGACCACCCCAGGGGCGAAACATAGCCACATTCAAACAGACCTCTGAGTAAGTCCCTGCTCAGAATTCCCATGTCTCTCATCCTTTCCTTCTCCCAAGCCCATGTTTCCACCAGGCAGCCATTGTCTCCATTTTTCTTTGACCGAGACAATTTGACTACACAGCAAAAGAATGCCAGAAGTGCAAGTGTGTTTGCATGCATATTAAAATACCACATTGAGGGAGGTAAAATCATCGTTATTGAATGACACAGGATTCACAAAATTGTTTTGGTATAATCCATAACCCCATGTATATACATGCACAAAGCACACCTCTTGGTTTTAGAATTCTGGGAGGCTGAATCCATTGTCATTAAAAAAAAAAAAAAGTACAAGTTAAGACTTCCCAATGCAGTCAAAAACAAAACCAGTTTTCATGGACACTCTCCTCCCCCAGGACTATGTTTTGACAAATTTCAACTTTGTACTCCACACCACTGAGTCTTTAGAGCTGTCCAAATAAAAGTCACAAGATTTTTTTCTAATAATGGGAGAAGTATGTGCCCTCATTCTCAAAACAAAATAAAAAAATACCCTAAACATTTTTTGCGCAAATCTCCTTTCCCTACCACATCACACCAAACCCCAGAATCAAACAAAAAAACCCTATATGCCTCTGATCCAGAAAATTCAACTCAAAAGGTACAAGATAAAATGGCCTCTAGAATGGAAATGCTTAGTCAGCCTTAACTGTATATATCATAACCATGCACTCCAACTACAATACAGTGATTTTTTTTATGTTAGGCCAAAACATTTCTGCAAATAGCTAATGTTTTTTGATTTTTTACTTGAACAATCACCAGGAAAATGAAATGTTGCTTCCTAAAGATTACAGGTATGAAATTTGCATAATATGCCAGATCACAGGTAAATACAGCAAAGAAAAGTGTAATTCATATTTCTGAAAAGTGCTTACCTCTCTACTGTTTCACAAAAAAGCACGATTACCTCTTGCTGTACATAATACTCTTTTGGAGACTTTACAGGTACCATGGCTGATACATAACTACAAAGATTTTAAAAAGAGGTATATTTTAATTACTTTTCTCAACCCCTTCACAATCAGATATAACGTAATGGAAAAGAAATGCAGGTCAAATTATCTTAATAATGAACTCTGATGGTTTTCAATAAATTTTGACAATTTTCATTAAGAGAACTTTACAATTTTAGTGGAAATGAAAAGAATTTCAATTGCTTTATTTATTACTGAAGCATAGACTTCTGCAGTAATTTCATAAGTACTATTACAAATATTCAACAATAAAATCTTCATCTAATTTTTTTTTTTGCTTTCTCTAGATTGAAGAATAGTTTACTCTGCATTTTCTGAAAGCACAGTAATTGAATAAAATTAGGAATTTTATCTAATGCTATTCCAAATGAAATTACATTAACAAAGCATAGCTGATCAACAGGCTGTGGAATTTAAGGGGCTCTAACGTTGGCACAATAAAGTCTAGTGTATGTGTGAAATTATGTACAATTACTGAAAAATACGTGTTTATGTGCCGATAAGCAGTACTTGCTTGCAATATTTGTGCACAAGTCACTGGTACTCTACTGGACATAGGAACTGCACACTGGATCAGACTCATGGTCCATCTCGTCCAGTATCCTGTCTCTGATAAAGCTAGAGATTGACTAATTCTGAAACATGAGGTTTAATATCTCTTCCTAAATTTATGTCAGCATTCACTATTATACTGGATATTCTTGTTTTGGATGTAAATCTCCAATCCCTTTTTGATTCTTGCTTTGTTTTTGTCAATGGATTACAGAGTTTAGTTGTGCCTTGTGTGAAAAGTATTTCCTTTTGTCTGTCTTGAATTTGCCACCTTTTAATTTAATCAAATATCTCCTTTCTCTTGAGTTATGAGACAGGGAGAACAGAAGCTACTGCTCTGCTCTCTATTCATTATTGTATACACGTTTATCATGTGCCCTCTTATTTGTCTTTCTCCTGACAACATTATTAATAGGGAAGATTTACAGCTTCCATTTGTGCCTTTGAAAATCTCTCCCAAATATCATACCAGTATGCTAATGTAGAGATTACACTGTACTTGAAGATTGCAAATTCTGATTGCTAAGTGGCTATTGATTTTTTTAAACCTGAATAGAAGGGGAAAGGATGTGACAGTGTTATAAATAGGTATAAACTGCTAAAGAAATTCAAAATCTGTGACAAGGGAGAAAAAGAAAGATTCTTCTACAAGAAAGTGTAGCTGTAATAGACAATGTTCAGGATACATATATTTTTGAATCTGTTACCTTAACTCAAATTCAGCAAAAAGGACATCAAAATGTTTAAGCGACTCTTTCATTTTTTCTGTGTAAAGATTCAAATCCCTTAAGGCCTGGTCACGAATAATGTTCCTAACTTCCTCCAGGCTGCGGGTCAGATCCTTGGCCAATGGTCTCATAGCCATGCTCTCAATTTCACGATTCATAATAATGGAACCAGCAGCCAAGCACTGTAGAAATAACATTTAAAAAAAATGGATTAAAAAGTTGTACTTTATCCAAGAAAATGTTATAGTGCAGGATAGCCCTACAAGGGAAGTGGTCTTAGCCTCACCTGTGACTCTCAAGTAATGGGTTTGAGGCCAGGTCCCTACAGGTCTTGTGGTCCTCAGATAAAAGGCCAGCTCAGTTTGGGAGAACTAAAGGTAGCAGGAAGGCTCCTGCAAAAGACCCAGAATCAAGGGGAAGGACTACAAGGGGGTTGTCCATGTGGGCAGGGGCAGAAGCCTTAAGAGGAAAAAGCTTCAGAAGGGGCCAGGCAACAGGAGCTAATGTTCTGGTTTTGAGTTGCGTTGGACTGGTTGGTTTAAAAAATAAGCCCATCCCTGGAGAAAGGAACTGAATTTCTGCTACTGTTGAGACCTTTATTTCATACACTGGCCAGTGCATGCTCACCAGCTCACAGAGATCTTATAGGCATACTTTGTATCTTTTAAGAAGCCTTAAGAACATAAGAACAGCCATACTGGGTCAGACCTAAGGTCCATCGAGCCCAGTATCCTGTCTACTGACAGTGGCCAATGCCAGATGCCCCGGAGGGAATGAACAGAACAAGTAATCACCAAGCGATCCATCCCGTCATCCATTCCCAGCTTCTGGCAAACAGAGACTAGGGACACTATCCCTGTCCATCCTGGCTAATAGCCATTGATGGACCTATCCTCCATGAACTTATCTAGCTCTTTTTTGAACCCTGTTATAGTCTTGGCCTTCACAACATCCTCCGGAAAGGAGTTCCACAGATTGACTGTGCATTGGGTGAAGAAACACTTCCTTTTGTTTGTTTTAAATCTGCTGCCTATTAATTTCATTTGGTGGCCCCTAGTTCTTGTGTTATGAGAAGGAGTAAATAACACTTCCTTATTTACTTTCACCACACCAGTCATGATTTTATAGACCTCTATCATATCCCCCCCCCCCTTAGTCCTCTCTTTTACAAGCCGAAAAGTCCAAGTCTTATTAATCTCTCCTCATAAGGCAGCCATTCCATCCCCCTAGTTATTTTTGTTGCCCTTTTCTGAACCTTTTCCAATTCCAATATATCTTTTTTGACATGGGGCAACCACATCTGCACACAGTATTCAAGATGTGGGCGTACCAAGGATTTATATAGAGGCAATATGACATTTTCTGTCTCATTATCTATCTCTTTCTTAATGATTCCCAACATTCTGTTCGTTTTTTTGATTGCAAAAGCCTTACTATATAATATAACAGAAGATATAGAATATTTTCCATGGCTGGACAGGTCCCTTGATTTGGAAAACTATGTAAGTTGAAGTCCGGGCCGGCTCCAGGCATCAGGTGCTTGGGGCGGCCAAGGGGAAGGGACGGCACGTCGGGCTGTTCGGCGGCAATTCGGAGGTGGGTCCCTCTCAGAGGGAAGCACCTGCCGCCGAATTCCCGCCAAAGAAGAAAGCGGCACGGTGGAGCTGCCACTGGAGTGCCGCCCAACGCAAGTGCGCTCCCCCCCCCCCCCCCCCCCCCCACCGCTTGGGGCAGCAAAAACCCTGGAGCCGGTCCTGGTTGAAGTAAATCATACTTGCTGCATTTAATAGAAATATATTTTGAAAATTAAAAAAAACAAAGGGTATTTTATTCTTGAGGCTTTTATTTTTCTCTCTTTTTTCAATCCCTGTTCTTGGGTCTCTTTCTTGACTGCCAAATAGCAGCAGATGGAAGGCATTTTTCCAGCTCTGTAGGAGGACCTGTAATCCTAGACCTTGCTCAGCAGTTTGATGTACTGATTTGTGATACAAGGGCACTCCCAAGATCTCTTGTTCTTGTTCTCTAGGTAGTCCAAAGCAATAATTACAGTAAAGCAGAGTCAAGTCAAGTCTGAGATGTTGATGGCTACAATTCTCAGTTTGACTAAGATTCAAAATGAGGATGCTGACAAGAATACAATGTACATGCTAATCTCACTGTGGTTTATACAAATACATTCAGTCTCCTGTACTATGTACATTTACGGAAGATCATGGATCCTAGTTCTGTTTACAATTAAGTAAATCATCAGAATCTTATCATGGTATAGAACACTTTCTGAAACCAGCAACTCAGTTCAGCACAGAGCCAGTGAAAGCCTGATTCAGGAGGGCTTTATGTAACACATGCAAAGAAAAACATTTAGAATGTGGTTCAACTCCTTTTCTCTCCAAATGTATTGTCTATTTCAGTGCTTTCTCAAGCATTTTCTACCCCAGATGCAAAAAACCCAGCAATAGTTTCTGGCTGTAATTATAGTGGTAATTTACAGAGGGATTGTGGGATTCATTAGGATAATGCCAAGAAACTGTAGTTGGTTTTGCAAAAGGCCCAGAGAGGAGGCAGAAGTGTTGCAATGCTGGGTACTGCCATGAGGGAGCCTTCAGGGGTGGTTAGTTTGTCTACACATGCTCCACATCCCCTGACATCAGTAATGGACATGTACATTGATATATATCTATTGACTCTGAGCACTGGACCCTGAGACTTTCCTACAGTCCAGAATAGCCCAAGCCTATTAAATGTCAGAGCATACTGCAAGACACCTATGTACGCAGGCTTCTGTAGAGGTGGGCCTTTGAGAGAAAGCAGATGAGTCAGAGAAGGGAGTTTATTGTTCTGCAGGCAATCTAATTTTTGTTCAAAATTCATGGCAAGGGCGTTTAGAATCTTGGATAGGTGCTCTTTTATTTTGTATGCATCTCTAATAATTCAATCATTAGTGCCATTAATACAATCCAAATGAAGGAGATAGAATAGAAAGCCCTAAAAGAATACTTTTAGTTCCAGGAATGAGATAAATTTGGCTCATGATAAAGGATACTACTCTGACATGAAAACCTGTGGATATCTGTAGAATTTCCACACCCTACATGGGATAGTCCTTCATGGCAAATACAACTCCCAATATAAATTGACCCAATATACAGGAAATATGTATCCAATACTAATACATTAAGGGTATCTATGCATTATTTAAATTAAGACAAATTGATATTAACAGTTATTAAAATAAATATTTCACAAGCACAACAGATATCAAACCCACAATAAAACAATACTTTTAGACTATACATTAACAACTGATTAGATTAATTTTCAAAGTAAATGTTTGAATACTGATCTACAAGTTTATATGCTTTTTTGTGAGAAATTATGCCCACACATTTCAAATACAAGTCCTCAAATATACTTTACAAGCAGCATGCAATAAGCCAATCTTCCTTTAAAACAAAATAACAGAAACAACAGTGACCTACCTCTGCTCCAAACCAAAGCTGCCCTGCAAGGTTGTCATGGCGTATTTCTTCTGGAAATTTAACACAGAAGTCCCGGTTGGCCCGTTCACGTGGAATGCATTCATCCATGATTTGATTTACGATGTTTAAAACATTATCCTGGAACGAAAACGGATGGATAGGATGCATGCAGTCATAAGAAAGTAACTGAAACCAAAGACGTCCCATGATATTTTCTCCAACATTTATAGAACTAAGAGGACATCACCTAAAAATCACATATTTGACATTTTACATGTTAACATGAATAAAATGGATTGGAGGGGGAGAGAGAACACATCCACTATTTTTTCAGGTTGCTTACTGCAGTCATTTAGCAGCACTTTGTATATAATCAGTTGCACTGCATCCCCATGTAACAAGTCAGTTTGTCAAAAGTGAGCTTCCTTTTGTTTATGTGGGTCTTTTACAAATAAAAAAGGAGAGAACAAATTAAAAGAAAAATTTGATTGTAAAGCCACAAAAATTGGCAGGGGGACTACGGGAAACGTATCGTTCTTAAAAAAAATTCACTAGATCCTAGATGTATTCATTTATTTACACTTTAGATTTATAAAACCACAAGACACCCCTAAATAAATGCTCTAGGCACCTCTGACAAATTCTTATTGTATTTCTAAATCAAAAAAGAAACAGCAACCCCATTATATATAATTCCACTAAATAACAGGAAGCACAAATAAATCAGATTCCCCACTTTTAACTTTGACCATCACCCCTAACAATATATGCTTCAATTCTCCTAAAATATGCCTCTCAGAGTACTCTAAAGGTAATCAGAATATAAGAGCTGGGCTTTCTTGGAAGGGAATGAGAGGGGATTGCTCTGGCAGTCTAAAGCAGGTGGTTTGCACTCCCAAGTGTCCAGAAGGCACAGAGCTGGAGTACCTGGCTGCTATTCCTCCCTCCCTTGCAGTCCCCTTGAGGACCGTAGGCAGCCAGTGCATGTTAGAGAAGGCTAGAGGCTGCTCTAACGTGGGCTGAGGCAAGAGAATCGGGGAGCCATAACCAGCTCCCTGATATGCAGTAAATAATCTGGCCCATATTCTGTATTCATTTATCTGAAAATAGTTTACAAAGCCTTCGGGAGTGTTGTATGGAACTGTTTCAATGTAAAAAAGGTAGATTTGGAATGAAAAAGGCCAAGAGTGCCCTTATTAAAGATGTTTTGTTTGTGTCTCGTATCTTCTCTATTTAATGTAGTCCTTTTCTTCATACCTAAAATGTTTTTCAAACAAATAAATAGAATCTGTCACGTAGAGAAATATGTTTAGAAGGCAGAATGCTTTTAAGTCTACAATTTGTTTCTCTTTTGCTTTTCTTTATGTTTTTTTTTTTTTTTTACAAAAGAAAAAGCAAACAAGATGTTTAAAGAAAACTCTCCTCTGTACCCTCCCTTGGGGATGAACATCTCCCTGACTCAAACGCAGATTCACATTTCCTACAATTCTAATGCAGGCTGCTATAATTGTTGTTACCATGGAGCCAGGGCCGACTCTAGGTTTTTTGCCGCCCCAAGCAAAAACAAAACAAAAACAAAACAACCCTCCCCCCCACGAGAGCACAACTGCCGCCCCCGGAATGCCGTCCCTGCAATTGTGCCGCCCCAAGCACGTGCTTGGTTTGCTGGTGCCTAGAGCCGGCCCTACATGGAGCATTGTCACCTCAGCACATAACCAATAGATACAGCAGTCTCCATTTAAAGAGTCAACATTTACCAACACTTACTACGCACTGGTATCTGAGACACTGCAGATATTTTTAATTTCAAATACCCCGCAATGATTAAAAACATATGAGGCCATTGTAAATGAAGCAAGGATGTCTTGCTGCATACTAACAAAGATGTACATCACTACATTTGAAACATATATGTGATAGAGTAATATTCAGTTGTATGTTCTAGGACAGTGGGGCAGTAAATCAAATACTCCGAATAATCAAAAACTAACTCAAAAAACTTGCTTTTGAACTATGATTCATAAACCACTATTGACTCAGGGGATCTAATTAATGCAGCAAAATATTTTGCAAGTAGCCATAATAAGAAGAGAAACTCCTGAACGTTGTCCTCACCCAAAATTACAGAGAGTAGAATGTCTGAGCACATTATATACCCAGGAATATTAAAAGGTACAAAGTCATGAAGCAAACTAGAGACTTAAAATCAATGCACTATTGTACTTTGGGATCAGGTGAATTGCCTGAAGCTCCAGTATTATCACCGGTGCAATCTGAGTTAGCACATCAGGTTAAAAACTCCTGACTTCTGGTATCAAAGAATTAATATAAGCCTCTGAAGATCTTTTAACACTGGAGAGAGAGGGTGGGAAAATGTAATCTTAATAACTGAATTCTGTAAAAGCTGCAGGCAATACAGAGAATTATTATAGCAGGGGGCTCAGATAGAAATGAATTACAAAATTTCAAATTTGGTAACATAAAAGTTTGTATAATACTATGCTAATTTAGGACAGGCAATGATATTCTACTTTAAATTTATTTTCTCACTAACTTGAATGTGTACTAATGTCATAATTTTCCATTCGCTTTCACTATACAATGATAATATATACTGTGCTTTAAAGCATGTCCAAGTTTTCCAATAGAATTTTATTTTTATTTTACAGCAAGTTAAAGAAAGATTCTCTTTAGGGCTATCAAGCAATTAATTAATTGCAATTAATCACACTGTTAATAATAGAATACCATTTATTTAAATTTTTTAGATGTTTTCTACATTTTCAAATATATTGATTTCAATTATAACACAGAATACAAAGTGTACAGTGCTCACTTTATATTTATTTTATTACAAATATTTCCACTGTAAAAAAAAAACAGAAGAAATTGCATTTTTCTATTGTCTAATACAATAGTTCTAAACCTGGGGTGCACACACCCCCTGGGGGTGCGAGATTCCCTTTCTGGGTGTGCGAGACATGCCAGATTTTTTTAGACGGTAAATCATCGAAAACACAACTTAAGCACAGGCACATAAGTACAACTACTTTGTTTAATCAAACCTATGTATTTATTAACAGTATACATTTTTAACTATTACTGTAATATACAAAAACATATTTAGGTTTAAGAGGTACGAGAACATATTTTTTAGGTTTAAGGGGTGCGAGAACATATTTTGATTTTTGATAAGGGGTGCGAGAACATATTTTGAGAACCAAAGGGCTGCAGGCTGCAGTAAAGGTTAAGAATCACTGGTGTAATACAATCTCTTTATTATGAAAGTTGAACTTACAAATGTAGAATTATGTACAAAAAAAACCTGCATTCAAAAATAAAACAATGTAAAACTTTAGAGTCTACAAGTCCACTCAGTCCTATTTCTTGTTCAGCCAATCGCTCAAACAAGTTTGTTTACTTTTGCAGAAGATAATGTTGCCTGTTTCTTGTTCACAATGTCATCTGAAAGTGAGAACAGGTGTTCTCATGGCACTATTGTAGCTGGCATAGCAAGATATTTACATGCCAGATGCGCTAAAGATTCATATGTTCCTTCAAGCTTCAACCACTATTCCAGAGGACATGCGTCCATGCTAATGACGGGTTTTGCTTGATAATGATCCAAAGCAGAACGGACTGACAATGTTCATTTTCATCATCTGAGTCAGATGCCACCAGCAGAAGGTTGATTTTCTTTTGTGGTGGTTTGGCTTCTGTGGTTTCCACATCTGAGTGTAGGTCTTTTAACACTTCTGAAAGCATGCTCCACACCTCATCCCTCTCAGAGTTTGGAAGTCACTTCAGACTCTTAAACCTTGGGTTGAGTGCTGTAGCTATCTTTAGAAATGTCACATTGGTACATTCTGTGCATTTTGTCAAATCTGCAGCGAAAGCGTTCTTAAAATGAACATGTGCTGAGTCATCATCAGAGACTACTATAACATGAAATATATGAATCATAGAATTTCAGGGTTGGAAGGGACCTCAGGAGGTCATCTAGTTCAACCCCCTGTTCAAAGCAGGACCAATCCCCAACTAAATCATCCCAGCCAGGGCTTTGTCAAGTCTGACCTTAAAAACTTCTAAGGAAGGAGATTCCACCACCTCCGTAGGTAACCCATTCCAGTGCTTTACCACCCTCCTAGTGAAAATGTTTTTCCTAATATCCAAACTAAACCTCCCCCACTGCAACTTGAGCCCATTATTCCTTGTTCTGTCATCTGGTACCACTGAGAACAGTCTAGATCCATCCTCTTTGGAACCCCCTTTCAGGTAGTTGAAAGCAGCTATCAAATCCCCCCTCATTCTTCTCTTCTGCAGACTAAACAATCCCAGTTCCCTCAGTCTCTCCTCATAAGTCATGTGCTCCAGCCACCTAATCATTTTTGTTGCCTTCTGCTGGACTCTTTCCAATTTTTCCCACATCCTTCTTGTAGTGTGGGCCCCAAAACGGGACACAGTACTCCAGATGAGGCCTCACCAATGTCGAATCGAGGGGAATGATCACGTCCCTCGATCTGCTGGCAGTGCCCCTACTTATACAGCCCAAAATGCCGTTAGCCTTCTTGGCAACAAGGGCACACTGTCGACTCATATCCAGCTTCTCGTCCACTGTAACCCTAGGTCCTTTTCTGCAGAACTGCTGCCTAGCCATTCGGTCCCTAGTCTGTAGCAGTGCATGGGATTCTTCCGTCCTAAGTGCAGGACTCTGCACTTGTCCTTGTTGAACCTCATCAGATTTCTTTTGGCCTAATCCTCCAATTTGTCTAGGTCCCTCTGTATCTGATCCCTACCCTCCAGTGTATCTACCACTCCTCCCAGTTTAGTGTCATCTGCAAACTTGCTGAGGGTGCAGTCCACGCCATCCTCCAGATCATTAATGAAAATATTGAACAAAACTGGCCCCAGAACCGACCCTTGGGGCACTCCGCTCGAAACCGGCTGCCAACTAGACATGGAGCCATTGATCACTATCCATTGAGCCCGACGATCTAGCCAGCTTTCTATCCACTTTACAGTCCATTCATCCAGCCCATACTTCTTTAACTTGCTGGCAAGAATACTGTGGGAGACCGTATCAAAAGCTTTGCTAAAGTCAAGGAATAACACATCCACTGCTTTCCCCTCGTCCACAGAGCCAGTTATCCCATCATAGAAGACAATTAGGTTAGTCAAGCATGACTTGCCCTTGGTGAATCCATGTTGACTGTTCCTGATCACTTTCCTCTCCAAGTGCTTCACAACTGATTCCTTGAGGACCTGCTCCATGATTTTTCCAGGGACTGAGGTGAGGCTGATTGGCCTGTAGTTCCCCGGATCCTCCTCCTTCCCTTTTTTAAAGATGGGCACTACATTAGCCTTTTTCCAGTCATCCGGGACCTCCCCTGATCACCATGAGTTTTCAAAGATAATGGCCAATGGCTCTGTAATCACATCCGCCAACTCCTTTAGCCCCCTCAGATGCAGTGCAACCGGCCCCATGGACTTGTGCTCATCCAGCTTTTCTAAATAGTCCTGAACTACATCTTTCTCCACAGAGGGCTGGTCACCTCCTCCCCATGCTGTGCTGCCCAGTGCAGTAGTCTGGGAGCTGACCTTGTTCGTGAAGACAGAGGCAAAAAAAGCATTGAGTACATTAGCTTTTTCCACATCCTCTGTCACTAGATTGCCTCCCTCATTCAGTAAGGGGCCCACACTTTCCTTGACTTTCTTCTTGTTGCTAACATACCTGAAGAAACCCTTCTTGTTACTCTTAACATCCCTTGCTAGCTGCAACTCCAACTGTGATTTGGCCTTCCTGATTTCACTCCTGCATGCCTGAGCAATATTTTTATACTCCTCCCTGGTCATTTGTCCAATCTTCCACTGCTTGTAAGCTTCTTTTTTGTGTTTAAGATCAGCAAGGATTTCACTGTTAAGCCAAGCTGATCGCCTGCCATATTTACTATTCTTTCTACACATCGGGATGGTTTGTTCCTGCAACCTCAATAAGGATTCTTTAAAATACAGCTAGCTCTCCTGGGCTCCTTTCCCCCTCATGTTATTCTCCCAGGGGATCCTGCCCATCAGTTCCCTGAGTGCATCAAAGTCTGCTTTTCTGAAGTCCAGGGTCTGTATTCTGCTGCTCTCCTTTCTTCCTTGTGTCAGGATCCTGAACTCGACCATCTCATGGTCACTGCCTCCCAGGTTCCCATCCACTTTTGCTTCCCCTACTAATTCTTCCCGGTTTGTAAGCAGCAGGTCAAGAAGAGCTCTGCCCCTAGTTGATTCCTCCAGCACTTGCACCAGGAAATTGTCCCCTACACTTTTCAAAAACTTCCCGGATTGTCTGTGCACCGCTGTATTGCTCTCCCAGCAGATATCAGGGTGATTAAAGTCTCCCATAAGAACCAGGGCCTGTGATCTAGTAACTTGTTAGTTGCCGGAAGAAAGCCTCGTCCATCTCATCCCCCTGGTCTGGTGGTCTATAGCAGACTCCCACCACGACATCACCCTTGTTGCTCACACTTCTAAACTTAATCCAGAGACTCTCAGGTTTTTCTGCAGTTTTATACCGGAGTTCTGAGCAGTCATACTGCTCTCTTACATACAATGCAACTCCCCGACCTTTTCTGCCCTGCCTGTCCTTCCTGAACAGTTTATATCCATCCATGACAGTACTCCAGTCATGTGAGTTATCCCACCAAGTCTGTTATTCCAATCACATCATAGTTCCTTGACTATGCCAGGACTTCCAGTTCTCCCTGCTTGTTTCCCAGGCTTCTTGCATTTGTGTATAGGCACTTAAGATAACTCACTGATCGTCCCACTTTCTCAGGATGAGACAGGAGTCCTCCCCTCTTGCACTCTCCTGCTCGTGCTTCCTCCCGGTATCCCATTTCCCCACTTACCTCAGGGCTTTGGTCTCCTTCCCCCAATGAACCTAGTTTAAAGCCCTCCTCACTAGGTTAGCCAGCCTGCTTGCGAACATGCTCTTCCCTCTCTTCGTTAGGTGGAGCCCGTCTGTGCCTAGCACTCCTTCTTGGAACACCATCCCATGGTCAAAGAATCCAAAGCCTTCTGTCCAACACCACCTGCGTAGCCATTCGTTGACTTCCACGATTCAACGGTCTCTACCCAGGCCTTTTCCTTACACAGGGAGGATAGACGAGAACACCACTTGCGCCTCAAACTCTTTTATCCTTCTTCCCAGAGCCACGTAGTCTACAATGATCCGCTCAAGGTCATTCTTGGCAGTATCATTGGTGCCCACGTGGAGAATCAGGAAGGGGTAGCGATCCGAGGGCTTGATGAGTCTCGGCGGAGTCTCCATCACATTGTGAATCCTAGCTCCTGGCAAGCAGCAGACCTCTTGGTTTTCCTGGTCGGGGCGGCAGATAGATGACAGATTTGAGGATAGATATGGCAGAATCCGGGTAAAATAGAGACGGAGACATACAATTCTCCCCCAAGGAGTTCAGTCACAAATTTAATTAACACTTTTTTTTTAAACGAGCGACATCAGCATGGAAGCATGTCCTCTGGAATGGTGGCCGAAGCATGAAGGGGCATAAAAATACCTTGCAATATCTTGCAATGCTGGCTACAAAACAGGCCATGCAAATGCCGGTTCTCACTTTCTGGTGACGTAAATAAGAAGTGGGCAGCATTATCTCCCATAAATGTAAACAAACTTGTTTGTCTTAGCGATTGGCTAAACGAGAAGTAGGACCGAGTGGACTTGTAGGCGCTAAAGTTTTGTATTGTTTTGTTTTTGAGTGTAGTTATACAACAACAAAAAAAATCTACATTTGTAAGTTATACTTTCACGAAAAAGAACAGGAGTACTTGTGGCACCTTAGAGACTAACGAATTTATTTGAGCATAAGCTTTCATGGGCTACAGCCAACTTCATCAGATGCATAGAATGGAACATATAGTAAGGAGATATATATACACATATAGAGAACATGAAAAGCTGGGAGTTGCCCTACCAACTCTAAGAGGCTAATTAATTAAGATGAGCAATTATCAGCAGGAGAAAAAAAACTTTTGTAGTTATAATCAAGTGATATACAGACTAACACGGCTGCTACTCTGAAACCTTTCACGATAAAGAGATTACACTACAGTACTTGTATGAGGTGAATTGAAAAATACTATTTCTTTTATCATTTTTATAATGCAAATATTTGTAATAAAAAATAATAATATAAAGTGAGGAGTGTACATCTTGCATTCTGTGTTATAATTGAAATCAATATATTTGAAAATGTAGAAAAATCCAAAAATATTTAATACATGTGATTAATCGCAATTAATTTTTTTAATCATGATTTTTTTTTTAGTTAATCGCGTGAGTTAACTGTGAGTAATCAACAGCCCTAATTCTGTTCCTATTTGGCAGTCTTTTCTTAAGCAAGATTCCCATTGATGTCAAAGGAAGTTTTATGTGACGTGAGAGTGACATACTGGGCCCACCACTGGGTTTTGTTGGTCTTCCCATTTTCATTGCATTTACAAAAGTGCTAGATTTTATTTTGATTGTATAGAAACCTAACTAATTTCAACAGTTAATTATTACAAGCATCTGTAGACTGAGTACATTCAATACATTTATCTTAACTCAAATGTCATTATTTTTAAAGGTATTAAATTATTCCAATAACTAATATAAACATTTTTAGAAAATGATCAGCAGCTTAGGCTGCAAACAACAAACATAGGTTGAATTTACATTTTTTCCACTGTCAGACATTTCTGTATATAGCATCTCTAGAAGCTGCTACCCTAAGAGCATGAGATAATTATTGAAACACTTCTCTCTCTTTGCACACCCCTAGCTTCTGTCATAGTACAAATCTATTGGCCTCACCACCTGAATTGACATAAGATCCGGTGATTTGTTATTTGTGCTGCATCAGTAATTTAGACCATTAAAACTAACAGTTTCTCATTGAAGATAAATCAACAAAATTAACACATAGTGAATTTCAACCCACTCTCTGACACAGGAAACAAATTCATATATTAATAGAAAGTTTCAGATTCTGGACTGAGCCAGAACCAGGCAAGCTCTTTACACTTTCCTTTTACCAGGTGCTATCATATACTATAGCACTTGTATTTGGTATAAGTGTTAGTGAGCCTGTGATAGGGTGTATAAACCCCATACTAGACCTAAAGGGATTAAGAAGCAGTTCTGGGCCTCGATTAGAGGAGGAAGGGACTACCAGCTGATCCCAGCCAAGCTGAAGGTTCAGTTACCCCTCCCCTGGCTTTTTTTTTTTTTTTTTTTTACACTTTACTATCTTAAGTTGGACTTTGAGACTGTGGAGAGGGGCAAATGGCAGGAAGCAGCCTAGGGAGACAGTCTTGAGGCACACCCTGATGCCTGACATTTCTTGCTTCTCATAGGGCCCTAGGTCAGAGCCCAAGGGAGTGGGAGAGGGCCTGGGCTCCAACCATAGACCCTTGCCATATAGGGACAAAAACCTAATTTCTACCTCTCCCAGGAGTGGAAAGACTGTAAAGATGCTGAAAGCCTCGTGGCAAGTATAAGCCCCTTACAGGGCCCAGGAGATAAACTCAGGGTCCTTCCCTGTCTTAAGGACATGGGGCCCTCTACAGTTCACTGGACACAGCTCTCCTGAAAGGGGGGCTGAGCTAAATTGGTGACATGGCCGGAGAGCTGAGTTGCAACCCACCAAAAAGCGGGGAAAGTTGCCAATGGGAGGCACCACAGGCCGAGAGGGGGAAATTGAGAGGGGGGGAAACTAACCACTAGGCAATACCACTGGCAAGCCTGGCCTCCCATCACAGAGTCATTCTGTAAAAAAGCCAACTGAAAAGGGAGAGCATCCTCTGAAACACTTGTGTCACCCTTCCAGTCTCATTGGTACAGGGTATCGGATGCTGATTTTACCATTTCATGTGGCTCTCTCCTGAAGGAAGAATTCTATGTGGCAAATATATTATGACACATTATTTACTGTGGTATGCAGTTTCCTGACCTTTATGTAGCTTCCTCCATTAGAAATTATTCAAACAACATTTTGATTTAGAACTGTTTTTATAGTTCTTTTAAATAAGCATGAGTCATTGGAAGCCTATCAGAGATACACTATGTATGAAGCATTTTTCTAGCTGATTTCTTTTCTTGTCTCTTCTGGGTTGTGTAACCTTATGATGCCGGAATCAGAATAACCAAATTAGGAAATTTGGAACACTTGCTTCACAATGATCTCAAATCTCAGCCACCCTGAAACTGGAAGAAGGCCAACTGATTTAGACAGACTATCCAATGCATTGTAAGCAAATTAGTCTTTTCTTTAATAGAACTGCAAGAAACATTCAATTTAGTTAATTACAGTATTCTGCTTTGTAAGCAATAAGTGAATGGGTTCAGACACATGGTGGTGTTGTGGTTTCACTCTCATTTAAGCAACGAAAATCAATTAGTTGGAATTAAAGTAGTAAATCTTTCACTTGATCCATGTCTCTACAGTAGAGCTTCAGGGTTTTATTTTATGTTATCTTTTTATTCATTTGCATGCTAAGATGAGACTGGTTCCATTTAAGATCATCTAGTGTCTTTCTCCCAGTGCAATGGACAGCAGTTTCCAGACACTCTTGGAAACCACCTCAGGTTTCTCATTCCCTCCATGAGTTGGGGTCAAATGCATCCTGAAGGTGACAAACTTGAACTTTTTGGATGTGAGAGAAAGGCAAGTAGTCTGAGGCCTATAATGGACAGCAAGTTAGCTTGAAATGTAAAATATTGGCAAAAAATGGGTAATATAAGTCTTGGCAAACACTCAAAAGTGTAACAGCATGGAGCATGGAGATAACAGTCACTATTTACATGGCTTGGGTGAACCATAAATTTGGTGAGATGAGGTGTTGCATTTGCCTTCTGAAGGTTAGAAGATGGAGGGTAGTTAAGTTCAACTAACTTGTACTCTGTCTAGAACGTATGGTTACACCAACATTTCAGGCTCAATCTGTCCATTTGTCAATTTCCTGCATTAAACTGCGCTTTCTTCACGTCACCCCTTAGATGCACTATGTCCTTATTAAGGCCATCCACAAGGCTCTCTAACTCTCTCCACATTTAAGTGCCACCTAAAGACCCACTTCTGCTGTGCTACCTAAAAGGAAGCCACCTGAGTAATATAGTCCTCCTAGCCCAATATTTATCACATACTAATTTCTGTCTTATTGTCTGTCTGAATGGCTTATGTTAGACTGAAAACTCCTGTAAGTTGGGATTGTGTCTTACTTCTCTCTGGAAGGTGCCTTGCATAATTTGGGCACTACCAAAACACACAGCAAATACATAAGACCTAAATTCATAGTAAATGTTAATTCCATTACCCCTTTTGGCCCAGACAGTTAGCCAGTCTTGTGGGCTTTTTCCAGTAGGAGGAGAAATTGATGATAGAGCCAGGTATTTCTTTAATGAAATCCTGTTTATTTACATAGAACATATACAAAGTTGGGTTTCCTAGAACACCATTGGAATCAAACAGAAAGCATTTTCTTTGTTCATAGTTCCAGGGTTTTTTTTAGCCAGCACTGTCCCTCCCTTCTTTTCACTTTCTATTGGGATCAGATTTCCGACCCTTCTCTTGCTCTCGGCTTTGTGGTTGTTTCTCTCTGCCTGTTCCTTCTTCTCTCACACACACATATTTCCGACAAACAATTTCCAACAAAACCCCATCGCCCACATAGTTCAGTTTATGACTAGCCTTGCATGTGGCCTTTATTTTGGGTGGTGGCGTCTATTATTTCAGCTATCATACCCCAAAATGTAGTTTAACTACAACTTACATTTATCCTGAATGAAGGATGGTTGCCACACCCACCAATTTAAATGAGATTTCATAACAACACTGACTGCTGCAGTTGATCTGTGTTTAGTTGAAATGTAGAGGATCACTGTTCCTAAACTGGTGTGTAGAATTGTGGGCTTGATATTATGGGTGCTATAGATGATGGAAATGACTGCTTTTTGATAATAGAAGTAATAATCTCTAACAGTGTGCATATTCAAAGCTCTTTGAGATTTGTATAATTAATGCATTTAATCAATTGCCAGAGTTGGGTGTGCCAAGTCAAAGATGTCACTTAAGAGTGGGGGTTGGGAAATGTCATTTTCAAATAAAAATTTTATTTATCTTAGAGCATCACTTCAATTGAACTGGTTGCCTGAGCAAGATGAGACACATCTTGCTGTAGTTGGAGGAACATGTACTACCATCTAGACTCTAATTCCTGTTTCATTATGTTAGATTTAATCATAGTTCCAACTTTCATATGCATTGCATTTGAGTCATATAATATAGGTAATCATCCTGTTCTCATCTTTCTCTAAGAGATAGAGAAATTAAGACCTAAACATGGAATATCAATTTCACTTTCCCCCTAACTCCTATAGTAAGGGTGGGCAAACTACGGCCTGCAAAAAAAAAAAAAAAAAAAAAAAAAAAAAAAGAATTAAAGGGAGATTGTAGCTGTCTCCTAGGATGCAACTCTTGCATTAACGTCTTTTGGGAGAATACTTTTTTTCTTTAAGAGACATTCTGTAGCAATGCTGTATGGGATTATCCTTTCTCTAAGGACAAGTACATTTCTGGACCTCAGCTGGTTGACAGTGTCTTTTTCTTGTACTATAGAAAAGATTTATATTCACTCACCTAGACTGAGAAAGACATTAACCAACATTAACTTCTCCTGGAAAATAGGAGTGTCTTTACTGAAATGGGTCCCTTCATTCTCTCCTTAGGGTTATATATGGATTTCATAGAAAAACTGGGTTTTCATTAGAAACGGCCTGTCCCAAACCTTATTCTGTTACTAAGGTATAGCTCTATCACTTAGTATATATATAGATGGAACTCTTGAAACCTATTATTATCTGACAGATACATTAAGAAGACAAATATGTTTTGTTTCCTGGAAGCAGGGCATGCCTATCTGAGTCTTTTTTCTATAAACATCAGGTATAGTGCATTTGTCTTGCATAAACAAAGTTTACCAGTATTAGACTAAGTACCCTTGTTTCGTCACTATTCCATTCTACACACAGTGTCATGGCCATAGCTGGGATAAGCACAGTTCTTAATTTGTGCCAAGGCTGAGTCCTGGCACCTCTAAGCTTTGCAGTTCATAGCCTCAGCACCTCTGGGCATGCTGCATCAGTTTTGAATGTAAAAAAATTTGAGCCCCAGCACCTAATTGCTTGGGCCCTGGCATCTCTTTCATTACAAATTAAGCACTGGATAAGTGACATTGTCTTTGAATTACACCACTGATGTGTCTTATAAAATGCACATAATGGGCCTCATTCTTGGCCCATTTAAGATCTCTGTGCTGTCGGAGTGGAGAAAAGGGATCTTAAAGCTGCTCTAAAAGAGCACTGAAGATTCTCCAGGAGTAAAGGAATTCTGGGATGGGGGTGAGCTGGAAAAGCCAGCTTCACACCACGGGCTCCCTTCACCCTTAGCGTAGGGGCCATGTGTGGGAGTACGGCACAGTGCACTTCACTTGATTCCAGCAGGTGAAAGGGTCTATTCTGGCGGGTATAAGAACAGCCTTGTGTCTAATCTACTTTGTGCTGGAGACCCACCCAGGACCAGAGGGATTGCAACAGTGACTTAGAGAAAACGGTTACTCACCTTCTAGTAACTGTTGTTCTTCGAGATGTGTTGTTTATGTCCATTTCAATCAGGTGTGCGCCCGCCACATGCACGCCAGAAGATTTCCCCCCTTAGCAGTATCCATAGGGTCGGCCTGGGGGCCCCCTGGAGTCGCGCCTTCATGGCACCCAATATAGGGCTCTGCTGACCCAACTCCCACTCAGTTCCCTTTTGCCGGCTACTCCGACAGAGGGGTAGGGTATTGGAATGGACATGAACAACACATCTCGAAGAACAACAGTTACGAGAAGGTGAGTAACCGTTTTTTCTTCTTCGAGTGGTTGTTCATGTCAATTCCAATCAGGTGACTCCCAAACCCAAGTTCAGGAGGTGGAGTCGGAGTTGTCCACTGATTAGAGCACCACTCTACCAAAGGCTGCATCATCTCTGGCCTGCTGGGTAATTGCATAGTGCGTGGTGAAAGTGTGTATGGAGGATCACGTCGCCGCTCTGCAAATTTCCTGGGTAGGAATCTGTACCAGGAACACCGTTGAGCAGGCCTGGTGCAGTGCACAGTAATCGGAGGGGCAGCCATCCCTGCCACGTTATAACACTCACGTATGCAGTACGTGATCCATGTCAAAATCCGCTGAGAAGAGACAGGAAGACCTTTCATTCTGTTCGCCAATGCCACGAATAGTTGGATGGATTTTTAGAACAGCTTTGTTCTCTCGATGTAAAAGGCTAGCGCTCTGCAGACATCCAGTGAGGGAAACCTCTGCTCCCTGCCACTCGAGTGCAGTTTAGGATACAACACTAGGAGAAAAATGTCCTAGTTGATGTGAAATTGGGAGACAACCTTCGGGAGGAAAGCCGGGTGAGGCCTGAGCTGAACCTTGTCCTTATAGAACACAATGTAAGGAGGCTCTGATGTTAGGTCCTTGAGCTCAGACACCCTCCTGGCCGAGGTTATCACAACCAGAAATGCCACCTTTTATGAGAGAGAGCGAGCAGGGAGCACATCGCCAGTGGTTCAAAGGGCGGACCCATCAGTTTGGAAAGGAACAAGTTAAGGTCCCAAGGTGGGATCGGCTGCCTGATGTGTGGATATAGCCTGTCAAGACCTTTGAGAAAGCAACTGACCAAAGGCAAAGGTTAGCAAAGACCTACCGTCCCTCTGAACCTGGATGGAACACTCAAATGGCAGCTAGGTGAACCCTTATTGACGACATGGACTGGCCCTGCTGTTTGAGATGGAGGAGGTAGTCCAATATAAGCGGTATAGCGGCGAGCGTCGGGAAAGAATGACGCTGCACCATCCAGATTGAAAATCTCTTCCACTTGGCCAGGCAGGTAGCCCTAGTGGAGGATTTTTTATTGCCAACGACAACTTCTCTAACCTGGTCTGAGCAGGTAAGCTCCATCGGGTTCAGTCATGTTGCTTCCACGCCGTGAGGTGCAATGACTCGAGGTTTGGGTGCTGGAGGTGACCATGATCCTGAATTACTAAGTCTGGGAAGAGCAGCTAGGTGACCAGGGCTTCCACGGACAACTCGAGGAGGGATGTGTACCAGCGTTGGCAGGGCCAGGATGGAGCTATCAATATCACCGAAGCTTCTTCCCTCTGTACCATGAGGAGCACCTTGTGAATGAGAGGGATGGGCGGGAACACGTATAGGAGAGGATTTCCCCCTGGTAATAGGAGCGCATCCACTATGGAGCCTGGACTATGGTTCCGGAAGGAGCAGAATTCAGGGATTGGCACCACCATGTTGCGTGACGGACACTTGACAAAATTACCGTACTTAGTGACAGACATTGCGGTGGGGGTTATGTCATTCAGTCATTCAATTTTTGAAAAATTACTACGGACCTCAAAAATTTTAGCACGGATATGTTGCTGACCCCGGCAGAACTGCTGACACTTCCTGTTGAATCGCCTGGCAAAGAGGTCTACCTGGGGGAAAGTCCCACCGTTGGAAGATGGCGACGTCCGGATGTAGGGACCACTCATGGCCTTGGAACAACCTGCTGAGGTAGTCCGCCAACTCGTTCTGCACCCTGGGGAGGTACGAAGCCTGCAGGTGTATCGAATGCTCTACACATAAGTCCCACAGCATGAGGGCTTCCTGGCAGAGCAGAGAGAAGCGTGCACCCCCTTTTGTTGATATAGACAACACCACGGCGATGTTTTGTCATAACTGAAACACATCTGTCTGTTAAGTTGACTCGGAAAGTCTGGCATGCCAGGCGCACTGCTCTGAGCTCTCCGACATTGATGTGGAGAGCCAGCTCTGCCTGTGACCAGCGGCCTTGTGTCCTGAGGTCTCTCAGGTGTGCTCCCCAGCCCAAGTCTGATGCGTCCGTTACCAACAAGAGAGTTGGCTGGGGGCTGGCGAAGGGAACCCCAGCACACACCACCTGTGTCGAGCCACTGCAGAAGGGAGTCGAGGACATGGAGAGGCAGAGTCACCACCCTGTCCAAACTGTCCTGACCCAGCAGATACACTGAGGCTAGCCAGGATTCGAGTGGCCAAAGTCTGAGCCTGGCATGTTGCACCACATAGGTACACGCGGCCTTGTGTCCCAGGAGTCTGAGGCAATTTCATACTGTGGTGGTGGGAAACTGCCTGAGAATGATGTCGCCCATGGCCCAGAACCTCGATTCTAGCAGGTATGCCCTGGCCTGGATCGAGTCCAGAACCGCCCCTATAAACTCCATCTGCTGAACAGGGGACAGAGTGGACTTCCCCACATTCAGGAGAAGGCCCAGTGCATCGAACGTTGCAATGATGAATTCGACTTGATCAGCCAGTCATCTAGGTAAGGGAACACCTTTACCTGGCGCCTGCTCAGGAACATGGCCATGACTGCCAAGCATTTGGTGAATACTCGGGGCGCCGCTGACAGACTGAATGGGAGGAGTGTGAACTGGTAGTGGCTGCTGCTCACCACAAACCTGAGGTATTTTCTGTGGGACGGAGTTATTGCTATGTGAAAGTACGTGTCCTTCAAGTTGAGGGTGGCATACCAGTCCCCTGGATCCAAGGAAGGGATGATAGAGGCCAACAAGACCATGCAGAACTTGAGTTTCTTCATGAACTTGTTGAGTTTGCGCAGGTCTAGAATAGGTCTTAGCCCGCCTTTGGCTTTCGGTATTAGGAAATACCGAGAATAAAAGCCGCTGCAGTCCTGAGGAACCTCTTCCACTGCTCCTAGCAAGAGGAGCAATTGCACCTCCTGGATAAGGAGTTGCTCGTGAGAGGGGTCCCTGAAGAGGGATGGGGAAGGGGGGTGGAAGGGCAGGAGGGAACAGAATTGGAGTGAATATCCCCTTTCTACCCTGCGGAGCACCCAACAGTCTGATGTAATGCAGGCCCACGCAGGGTAGAAAGGAGATAGACGTGATGAAAAGGTAAGGCAGGAAGGATCCAGTCTCTGAGCTGGTGTGTCGCCCCCAAGCGCACCTTCAAAATGTTGCAAAAAAGGCCTGCCTCTGGCCTGAGGAAGGTTTCGACTGGCCAGAGCCCTGGCTGGAGGAAGGATGAGGTCTCTTTCTCGAGTTCCTGTTCCTCCTACGCAACCCTTCCTGTCTGCCCTGAGGCTGATAATTCCTCAGGGGTGGGGGAGGCCTGAAGTGCTTCTTCTGCGTTGCAGGCGTGTGAAGGCCCAAGGACCTCAGGGTGGCCCGAGAGTCCTTGAGGCTGTGCAAACGTGAGTCAGTCTTCTCTGAAAATAGCAATTGACCCTCAAAGGGGAGATCCTGAATCGTCTGCTGCACCTCAAATGGTAGGTCCAAGACCTGCAGCCAGGAACTCCTCATGGCCACCCAAGTAGCCATCATATGGGAGGCCCCATCCGCTGCAACCAAGGCCGCCTGCAGGGACACACAGGAGATCAATTTGCCTTCCTCTAGTGGTGCAGAAAAGTCCACATGAGAGTCAGAAGGCAGAAGTTCAATGAAATTTTGTATAGTCCCACAGGTGTTATAATTGTATCTGCTAACCACTGCCTGATGGTTAGCGATATGGAGCTGCAACCCCCCCCATCCTGTTGAATATACTTTTCTCCTAAAAAGGTCCAATTTCTTGGCATCACGGTTTTTGGGAGAGGGCCCCTGGTAGCCCTATCGCTCATGCTGGCTAGCCACAGCCACTACCATGGAGTCTGGCTGGGGGTGGGTGTACAAATGTTCATACCCCCGCGAGGAAACAAAGTACCTCCGTTCACATCTCTTGGCCATAGGTGGCAGCGAGGATGGGGTCTGCCACAGTGTCTTGGTGGCATCGCTAATCATTTTGATCAGTGGCACGTGATGCAGGATGGCCTGGGAGGGGAGAGAATATCGACCATTGGGGCTGGTCTACACTTGGGGGGGATCGATCTAAGATACGCAACTTCAGCTACATGAATAGCTTCGTGGCTGAAGTCGAAGTATCTTAGATCGATTTACCTTGGGTCCTCACGGAGCGGGATTGATGGCTGCGGCTCCCCCGTCGACTCCGCTACTGCCACTCGCTCCGGTGGAGTTCCGGAGTCGACGGGGAGCGCGTTCAGGGATCAATATATCGCGTCTTAACGAGACATAATATAGCGATCCCCGATAAATCGATCGCTACCACCAATACGGCGGGTAGTCTGGACGTACCCCTGGTTTGGCTTCCTCGACCACCTCCTCTATTTTGATATTCAGGTTCTGGGCCACCTGTCTCAGCAGCTGCTGAAGGACCCTAGTGTCCTCTAAGGCCGAAGCAGTTGATGTACCTGCCACCGCCTCATCCGGCAACGAAGAGGATGAGAAGGCAGCCAGTACTGGGGGTCTGATCACTGCCCTTGGCCCCCCCATAGGGTCCTGTGGGGCAAGGAGCAATGGTGCTGCAGTCGGTGCTGTGGCCGGTGGCACCGCCGGAACCGGGATCGGTGTTGGGGTTGGTGCCAAGCTTGGTGCCAGTATCAGGGTTGCAGCTGATGCCAGGATTGACGCCACGGTCAGCACCAAGAACGCTGCGGTGGTCGACGTCGTGATCAGTCCCAAGGACAGTGTGGCAGCTGGCGCTGTTGTCGGAGTGCCTGACACTGAGGCCACCGATGCCCATCTGGAACCCTGGCTTTGATGATAGGCCCAGGATGTCCAGAAGGGCCACTGGGCCCCTGCCACTGGCCCTGCCAGGGTGCCGGGTAGGGATGATGATCGTGGCGGGAGCGAGATCATCTGCTCCTGCTAGAGCGAGAGGACTCTGCCTCCGAGGTCTCTGATTGGGATGACCCGGGAGGAGCGGAGCCTCTTGGTGCTGGGGATCGGTGCCAGCTTGGGGACTGGAGCGGCTCCCCCGCAGAATGTACTGGGCTTGGGATTGGTGCCGGCGACCTGTCCCTCCTAGGAGGCGAGGGCAGCACCATGAGTGCCAATAGTCCGCTGCCGCCTCGAACGCCTCCAGAGTGGAGGGGAGTTGTATGTCCTCATGGTGGCGGCCCAGTGAGGGCGCGGGTCTGGACTTGACTGTACCCCTCCTGGGGCAGGAGTCGACAGGATCCCAGCTGATTGAGCACCCAATGGGGGTTTGCTCGTTATGTGGTACTTAGACCTAGCTAGGGAGCGCCCTCTCTCGGCCTTCTTCTTCTTACAGGGCACCGGGGAGTGAGAGCGGTGCCTCGCTGATGCCTGCCCGTGGGTGGAGCTGTGGTGGTGGCAAGGATCTCTAACTGAGTCCTTCCTCAGCGCCGGGGCGCTGCGCACTGAGGATGCGGTGCACGAGGCCGGGTCAGGGGTGGCGTGCTCCGATTGGGGTCGAAGAGCCGCCTCCATAAGTAGGATTCGGACACGCTGCTCTCTGTCCTTAAGGGTCCTGGGGCGAAAACCCTTACAAATCTTACAGCGGTCTCTGAGATCCCCTCGCCCAGACACTTAAGGCACGACGAGTGCAGGTCACTCCTTGACATAAACCTACCACAGTCCGAGCACGGTTTAAAGCCTGAACACCGAGGCATATCCCAGTGCCGGGGAAAAACGTCGATGTGAAGATCCCCCCCCACACACACACACACAAAGGAAACTATAAGAAAAACTACACTACCTATAACTACTATGCCAACTATGTACACGAGGATGGAGATACTGCGAAGCACGCACTTGCTGAGGCAAGAGCAGTAGGGAGTTCCAGCTAGCCGTCACAGATGGTAAGAAGGAATTGAGTGGGGGTCGGGTCAGCAGGGTCCTATATGGGACGTCATGAAGGTGCGACTCCAGGGGGCACCCAGGCCGACACTACGGATACTGCTAAGGCAAAAATCTTCTGCCTGTCGTGCATGCAGCACATGCACACCTGTTTGGAACTGACATGAACAAGCACTCAAAGAACCTCCTTTACTTTCCCTCTCACTCAGTTGCAGAGCATAAGCACCCTATGTACTCAACACAACTGGGATTTGAGCCAAAATTCCTCCCTAAGGCTTTTTTTTTTGCTAGATATTAATTCCTTGATTTGTACCGCACAACATTTTCAATCTAGTCCACCCACCGCCTTAGTCAATGAAGTTTCTCTAAATGACCTACTTGATCTGAAGCACCAAGGAGAAACAAATTGAAAACCTGGTGAACATGGGGAAGCTTCCATGTTTATATTACTTTTCCACACATCTCTCCCCCCAGTTTTCATTTTGTTTCTCAGATTTTAAGGGATGGAACATCTACTTCCTTTGTAGAATCAAAAAGAATGTTCCAGTGAATAGAATGGCTAATTAATTCCTTTTGATTCAGAGGGACATAATGTCCAGATGTGCTAAAGGCTCTGCTCTTAGATAATAAGTAAAAGGAATATTTCATATTAACTAGTTCTACATTGTTCACTGTGGACTAATAAGTGTCATATTAATCATATCTCAGAAAAATAGAGAAGAGCTCCATAGAAAATTGGTAAGTTATGTATGCATAAACCAGTTTTGTTTAAAATGTCAATCCAATCCCCAGCCCCGTGATTGTGATTTTTTTCATGGATTATATGAAACTTCTGAAACACTTTTAACAATAGCAATTTAAAATTGGCTGACAAATGCTCTGACAATACTTGTTTCTAGCTCTTATTTTCATGGGAAAAGATATGATTGTGGGAAATGGGGTAAACAATTAAAATTAAATTCTATAACCTAACCTAACTTTAGTCATTCAGTCCATGATAAAGGGACCCAGCTAATGGTAAGCCTGCAGTCAGACTATACAGTATGAGAATTTTCACATTTAGATTTCAGTTGCTGATTTTCATTTGGCTGCTGAAATCCATAGTGATTCAATCTGCTACAAGATTTACGCAAAAAAGTTTGTGTATTTTATTTTTAAAAGGAATTTTATACCCCTTTACTATTGGTTTTATATGTATTTTAAAAATATCAAAGCAACAACTCACAAGCAGTGTTCGTTTACATTAGAGTCACACACTTTGGGGGTTTTCCTGTGTGATAGTTATATAATCAATCATCACTAGGAGTAATTGCAATAGAACAGGATTTATAATCTACTTTAACACAAAATATTTTGAGACAGCAAAATATATTACTCATTAAGGAAATGTCCTCCTGTCCACTGTCAAAGGTAGGTCCCCACAGCACAAAAGGATATTCCATCCTCCACTACACATATTCCATAATTCAAGGCTACTCCTTGCTCTAGTCTTGGCATCACATCTTAGCCTTTCAAAATAATGGTGCTTTTCTCTTCAGTCTGATTACCTTATTCTTTTCTGGATTAGAACAATCCTCAGTGCTTCCTCCTCTTTTTATGCATTCTCCCTATAAATATTTAGCAGATCATTTTATTTTTAAAAGGCTTACCGTGTTCCTCCCACGTCCATTTCAGTAATTTTTCCAACTCTCCCTGTCACAGTTTCATCAAGTCACTTCTTATATATAGGTTTTATGAGAGCATCTCTTCAGCCCATCAGTTCCATCTATTGTTTGCCATTAGTTTTCAAGTCTACCTGCTAAAGGATAGCAGAATTCGGAACACTGGAATGGATCCTGCCACAGTTATAACCAACCTTCATATTTTCTAACGTGATTGAATGGGCTGAAGGAATCTTGCTTTTCATCACTATTTCCTCTCGTTCCCTGGAAAATGTGTATCTATATGTCTGCTTCTCCCGTCAGTTCCCAACATCTAGGATCACGAAGGCAAAAATTTATATTATTTTAAGCCAATTTCTATGTCATTTCTCAGTAATTACTCTTGACATCTATTATACGCCCTACTATCTCCTTCACTGACCTCCGCTGACATAACTAGTATAATTTCTAAAGGGTTACAAAGTAAGCAGCCTAGGAAGATTAAGCCATTTACATTAGCTAAAAATACTCTTGGTTCAAAATTCACAATGTCTAACCTTTATACAGTCTAATGAAAATGAAATATAGAATATAATCTAGTCAACTTTTAACCAATCGTTACGTTTCAGATGCCAGCTGGGACCTTCTTATAGTGTTAGGCTAATTTGTCTTGTGTTAAGAGATGTCTGTGTGCATAATTCTGTGTGCAAATGATCTTCAGTGGACAGATGCAATCCAACATGGAAATATCACAGCTCCTTTCAATTGCCTTGATGTTCACAATGACTACAATACTTGCTCCCAGAGCAACTTTATCAAAAATGTTAAGTAATGAGTACATTCAGCATTTCCCCCATAATTCACTGCCGATCCATTCTGACAATATCATTGTACTATTTGTGTTTTCACAGCTCTTCACATGCACATGTATCTCAAAAGGACGCTCAGTAATGACTTTTTTTTTTTTTAACACTGTCCAATACGCATGAATGAAATACAGATTAAAATATTAACATTTACACTGAATTTAATCAAAGTGCTCTTATTTTGTGCATGTTCCCCATATAAACTTGAGAGACAGGAGGTGACACCTTTGGACAGGGTCTTTAATACATTAGGAAGAGCAGCTCAGAGGTGACTGTTCTAGTGAATTTCTTTTTTAAATTGGTCTGCCTTTATCTCATTTGCTCATGCTCCACAAATCCAGGCAATAATCTGACGCACATTACCCAAAATATAAGAAAAAGTTATTTACCTCGTGCAATAACTTTATTTTTTTGAGATGTGCCCCCTATGGGTGCTCCCCTTCCAGTACACGTGTGCCTCTCGAGCCCTTGACTGGAGATTTTCCACTAGCAATCACAGGCGACAACTTTCATTGGTGCCAGTTGGTGCTCGCACTCCCCCCCCGCCTCCGCCCCCGCCCCGCCTCTGCCCCTTCCCTGCCCCTATTAGACCCCTCCCCAAATCCCTGCCCTGGCCCCACCTCTTCCCCGAGTGAGCCACATTCCTCCTCCTCCCCCCTCCCTCCCAGCGCTTGCCACGCAAAACAGCTGGGAGGGAGGAAGGGGGGAGAAGCAGGATGCAGCGACGCACTCAGGGGAGGAGGCCGAGGTGAGCTGGGGCAGGGCGGGGAGCTGCCGGTGGGTGCAGAGCACCCACCAATTTTTGCCTGTGGGTGCTCGAGCCCCGGAGCACCCAAGGAGTCAGTGCCTATGCTAGCAGTGTCCATTTGGCCCATACATGTGCGTTATACAACCTCGTGCCACACACCGAGGGGATACAGAACAGTGCAGGCAAACTGCCCTCATTTACTTCTCTATCCAAACATCCAACAAACAGTCCAAAGCAGAGGGGAAGAACGGTAGGTAGTGAAGCACCCATAGGAACACATATCTCGAAGAACCACAGTTACTGCACAAGGTGAGTAACTTCTTCTTCAAGTAGTGTCCCTATGGGCGTTCCATTTCAGGTGATTCCCGAGCAGTATCTCCACCGGCAGGAGGGAGCTTTGGAATTGAGTCCAAGACTGAAGACAGTACAGCGAACCAAGTGCTGTATCCAATGTGACAAATGGACCAAGGCATAGTGTTTAGAAAAAGTATGCACTGAAGCCCATGAAGCAACTCTGCAGATCTCAGACACTGGAATGTTCTTGAGTAAAGCTGTGGAAGTTCCCTGTGATCTGGCTGAGAGTGCTATTAATCTTCGGGAGGCAGAGCACCAGCTACATTGTATCAAGCAATGATACACCTCAAAAATCTCTCTCTGTAGAGATTATGGACCCTTGGACATTTCTTCAATGGGGACAAAAAATCTAGGTGACTTCCAAAATTGCTTGGTCCTATCTAGATAAAAGTCCAATGCCTGTCTTACATCTAAGGTATGAAAGGAGGTCTCGTGCTGAGATTTATATGATTTGGGGAAAAATACTGGTAGATGAATGGTCTGCTTAAAATACAAATCTGACAGCACTTTAGATACAAATATAGGGTATGGCCATAAAGTGAGCTTGCCTTGAAAAATACCGTAAATGGTGGGTCTACCATCAAGGCCCTCATCTCCCCAACCCTGTAATCTGACATGATAGCTACTAGAAAAGCAGTCTTCGTAGATAAGTGAAGCAAGAAGCAGGTTGCCAAAGGTTCAAAGAGAGGTCCCATGGAGGTACCTAACTACCAGGCTGAGATTCCAAGTAGGAGTAGGATCCCTAATCTGGGGGTAGATGTTTCCTAAATCCTAAATACATCTTGAGGACATAGGGTGAGCAAATATGGAAAACCCTTTGAGTGGGATTCCCTAGCCTCTGTTTGCCAGAAGCTGGGAATGGGCTACATGGGACGGATCACTTGATGATTACCTGTTCTGTTCATTCCCTCTGGGGCATCTGGCATTGGCCACTGTTGGAAGACAGGATACTGGGATAGCTGGACCTCTGGCCTGACCCAGTATGACTGTTATGTTCTAGGAGAGTGTATTTGGCAGACAGACAGAAGTTGGGCAGGATGCAGGTGCATATTCTCCCTCTCACCCCCCAATGGGCCCTGCAGAGATTCACAGGGTACTCAACTCATGATATTTGGTATTTTTCTCAAAATCACAACTCTGGTAGCTAAAGCCCAGATTTTTAAAGGTATTTCAGTGTTGCTGCACTCAGTGTTGCAATGTCTAACTGATTCAGAAGCCTAAATCTCATTTTCAAAAGGATTTGGGCACTTAGGAGCCTAAATCCATTGACAGTAAATGTTTCTGTGTTTTACTCTGTAAGCTCTTCAAGGCATGAGTTGTCTCATTTTTTGTCTTATATTGCACAGTGTTTATTGCTGGTAGATAATAAATAAATTATCGCTTACTAAAATCACATGACATCACTTCATAGTGTCCAGTGTCACGCTATACTTTACATGGGTCCCCAATATGCCATACAAGGACTGACTACAATTGTGTAATAAAGGACAGTGAAGTTACACCTTGATGAGAACAGATCCCTTCCTAATTTACTTTTGTGCAGGGGTGGGCAAACTTTTTGATCCGAGGGCCACATGTGGGTATGGAAATTGTATGGCAGGCCATGAAAGCTCACGAAATTGGGGTTGGGGTACGGGAGGGGGTGAGGGCTCTGGCTGGGAGTGCAGGCTCCAGGGTGGGGCCAGAAATGAGTTCAGGGGGGAGGGAGCTCCGGGCTGGGGCAGGGCATTGGGAGGGTGTGGGTGAGGGCTCCAGCTAGGGGTGCAGGCTCTGTGGTGGGGCTGGAGATGAGGGGTTTGGGGTGTAGGAGGGTGCTCCGGGCTGGGACCAAGGGGTTCAGAGGCCGGGAGGGGGATCAGGGCTGGGGCAAGGGGTTGGGGCAATCGAGGACTGGATTAAAATGGCTGGTGGGCCGGATGCGGCCCACGGGACATAGTTTGCCCACCCCTGCTTTAGTGGGTCAAATTACCACATTGCTGAGAAACTTGTGACCTGAAGTGCTGGGAATAATTTTCATTAAACCATGCTTGGAACTGACTCATACATTGTTCTGAGAACTCACTATATCATGCAGAGAAATTATTCTCATGATATTAAAACAAGAAGCAAGTGCTACCATTCAGAAACCTCTTAATATAAAGCATTTCTACACAGTATTAGAAGATTGAAACTGCATCTCCATTAACAAGAAAAAAGTTGCTTTTAAACTTGGCCTGGTCAAGTATCATCACTGAACTTCTTTGCTAAGACATCATCAATTCCAATAAAGTGGCTCAGGAATTATAATTTTTAAATCTTATTAACTCAAGTAAGAATATAGTGTACAGAACTTAAACTAATTGGGGCCAAAGCCAGTCCATGTAGGGGGAAATCATTAATGCAGATGATTAGTCAAAAATGTGTATTCTGTAGGCAAGGTCACAGTGCTGTAAAATATGAAACTCCAGCCCAAAATAGGTTCTATCATGTCTAGAAGTTTCTGAGTGAGATAAAAATTTATAAAATTGTATATCTACTTGAGAAATACAAATTACTCACAAATTACTTGAGAAATACAGTTACTGTCTTGCATCTGAAGAAGTGGGCATTCACCCACGAAAGCTTATGCTCCAATACATCTGTTAGTCTTAAAGGTGCCACAAGACCCTCTGTTGCTTTTTACAAATTACTCCTTGAGGTATTGCAGAAAAAATGTCTAAAGTGGGCTAAATGTTATATATATTAAGATTCAAAATTTGCAAGTTTCAGTTAAATGTATCTTGTTTAGCTAACAGAATATACTTAACAGGCATTGCCACCGTTCTAGTTTTATAAATTAATGTATTACCACTAGACTGGAACTCAGATGACTTGAGTTCAAAGACTGGTTCTGCTACTGGCCTGCTGGTGACTTTTGACAAGTCACTTCACCTCTCTGTGCCTCAGTTTCCTCATCTGTAAAATGGGGATAATGATATCGACCTCCTTTGTAAAGTGTTCTGAGCTCTACTGATGTAAAGTGCTACATAAGAGCTACTACTACTACCACCACCACCATCTTGGCCTGTGTACCTCATAATCTAAGGGAGTGTATATGACGACTCCCAATCACATCTATCGACATAAAACAGTTTAGGGTTTATCGTGAAGTATAAAATAGAGTAGCACAAAGATGTGTTATGGCTTTGTTAGATATAGATTATAAACAGCAAATGTAAGATATGATATTAACAGGTGTGTGCGCTATAATAATGTAATACCATTGATATGCAAATACCAAAGCAAAAACAAGAATGTCATTTTTACAGTAAGTCACTATAATTGAAGCAAATTGTTATACTGCATTAATAAGTAAATGAAAATTGAAGCTTTAAAAATTGTCACCTTACTCTATCTCAGCACCATGGTATCTAAGCAACTTTCAGTGTTTGGAATCCAAGATATAGCAGCTTTAGAAGTTTTAAAAACTTAATTTTACTTTAAAAACATTTGATCATTACTCAAATAGCTTTTGAATAAAATACAGCTTTTTTTAAAAAAATTAAACATTTTGTTTATGATTTTATTCAGGTTTTTTTAAAACTATGTTGACAGCCCTGAAATTTTCTATTGATCCACACGAATATCTAACATCATGAGTGTGCCATTGTAACTCCTTCATTCCATCAGTATGCCTCATCCAAGACTAGAAATCCTCCTTTGGGTGGGGAAGATGGAAGATATTAGTTATATAAAATACATATGTCTAATCTAAAGTGTTTAGTTCCTCAGGACAGGACCTGTATTGTTTGTCTATAAAGCATTATGCACACTAAAGTTGTTGTAGCCGTATAAATAACTATCACCACACTTCCAATAACTAGGAGCTCTTTTAAAAACCTTAGATCCAAAACTGAGAAGTCTAGACATAGATCTTTATTAAGTTTAAACCTCTGAAGGATCTTCTAAAATAAAATACAGTCTTTTCCTCAAAAGAATAAAGGTTAGTAAAATCTGTTGGTCTATTATGAATCTGCCATCAGTCAGAAAGGATATTTTCTTTCTATTTAAGAAAAGATGGTATTAAGTTTAAGAATGACACTTGCTAATTAAGCAGGCACTGTCAATCTAATTTGTTAAAGACAAACAGCCCAAGAACAAGGAGGAGAGATCAATCTCATGAATTAATTCTGAAACTAGCTAAAAAGACAAAGGATACCAGTGCTAGAAACAAAGTACAAAAAAAAAAAAAAAAGAAAACAAGCGCAAGAAAAAAAAAAAAAAAAAAAAAAAGGGCAAATCAAGCTCATGCTGAAATCATGTCTCAGTCAACTTTTCTAAATGAGATTGTGGGGATAACCCGGTAGTGGGCTACGGAAAGCAGAAATGATGGAAATTCAGGTACTAGACATTAACAGAAAAGCGCATCATACAAAGCCTGGGAATCTGGTAAACTAAGCTCTGCTGTTTCCAAGGTCCTGTTGAAAAGTATCTCCTGAGGAAATTAAAATAGTATGTTTTTAAAATGTTCAGTATCATTAATAAAAATCACACACTTCCTTGCTATAAATGCTAAGTTTATGCTGAGATATTTTCATACATATATACTTGCAGTAAAATATTTTTGATACAAAAATTGGACCTTGGTTCCCCTTTCTTTCACAACCACCTTCATGTCTTCTCAGATGCTGGAAAGTCCTCCCATCCTTATTCCCAAGTACCTGCTCAAAAAAAAAAAAATCTTTCCACAGTTCCTCAAGCAACAGTCCTCTAATTTCTTATAAACCATTAAAAAGAAGCATAAATCTTTCTCTTGCAACTTTGTCTTTTTAGACAGAAGGCTCTTCAAGAAGAGACCTGTTTTTGTAAAACACCTAGAACATTTTGGAGGCTATAAAAATAAGTTTAAAATAGTTCTAATTAAGAAATATAATTATTTCATATGCCATTGAACTACGGTGTGATCTTTCCTGTAGCACATCATTAAAGTGGCAATTTCTGCAAAGATTCTGGCATCTTGCATCAAGCCATGCATAGAAAGTGTAAGCATTTTCAAGTCTTTCTGCTCTTATGATCGACTGCTCTGGTAGCAGCAATTTTGTTTGACAACTGAACCTAAGCATAAAAGTCACCAGGAAAGTATTAGTGTCACAGCATGGGATGTCATTAGAGGATATAGTCAACGGAACTGACCAGGGTTCTACCCCAGTATGACATTTCCTGTATGACTAGGTGACTGTCACTTCTGTTAAATGTAACAACTGTAAAGATAAGTTAAGACAAAATGTGGCATCCTTGACTACATGCATCTAATTAGTAGGGATGGCAACTTTTTTGTGTGTGATCGGGTCCTAAGAATTGCTCTTTTGACTTACTGCTCTACTGTGGTAATGCACTGATTTGGTGACTACTTCCACTCTTCAGGAATTGGGCCTGCCTTAAAGTTAGTTGTCCTTTTTCAATGTTGTGCACATTTAAAGGTTTCTTTTAAAAATAAGAATAGTGAAGTCTACAGCCACCCTGCAATATTGCCTTATACTAGACTTGCTGTCTCCCTGCAGCCATACGCCACAATCCACCACTGTTCACTGGTGATAGCATAATAGCAAACTTTGAGAAACTGCAAAAGCAAACTAAGGTGATAAATATAAAACTTTGGTGAAATCCCTCCTGAGGTAATTATGGTAATTTGAACATGAGCTGCTTCTATGGAAACATTCTCTCAAAAACTTTTGCAGGCCTTCTTTTAAAGAGATGCCAGAAAGGAGAGCACACAGTACATTACTCTTTTTTCCCTATGTCCCTAGATTCAGCTCACTTAATATGGGTGCTTGGTATCCTGATGGTACATTGCTCTTCAATGTCATTTTAACCTGATTAATGGATGGTATTTTTCACCAAGTTAGCAACTCTTTTTTGCAAGTCTTAGTGGTCTTATTGATCATAGGAACAGTAAGCAATTCCAGCAAAAAAGCTAGTCAATACATTCTCTTTAGCATTCCTCTTCTTTTTAATTTGGCAGAGGTGTAAATGAAGTTTTATTCCTATCCATTCTATTCTCACATTCCACTGAGGACTTTCATTCACCTCACTTGACCTTGCCAAAAAGTGTATGCTTAGAAAGGGAAGTTCTTGCCACTGAGCATGGAGAACTCTGGGTCTGGGTTGGTCTGGGACTGATGATTTGGTTTCCTTTTAATTTTTTTTCTTTCTTCTTATCTGAGACCAGAAGTGGAGAGAGTAATGGCATGAAGCAACCCAGTGAGGGTGTAACAGAGGATCCACAACCACCCTAGGGTTCAATGCTGCTGACTCTGCTAGGGCCCTGGGTCGGAACTTATTGGAGTGGACAGGCCCGGGCTCCCCTACCACTATCCTCCCCCAGCTTAGCGGATGCTAACAACCAGGCCACCGACCCCACCAAGGACCCTACTACAATGATCTAATTCAGGGGTCTCAAACTCAATTTACCTTAGGGCCAGTGCCAATCCTCAAATCCTGCCAGTGGGCCAATAATATCACTCATGCCGCCCAGAACCTGCCCCCCAAAACTTCACCCTCCCAAAAACTCCACCCCCCACCTGCCTAAGGCTCTGGGAGGGAGTTTGGGTGGGGGAGGTGGTCTGGGATAGGGGATTGGGGTGCAGGCTCTGGGAGGGAGTTTGGGTGCTGGGTGCAGGCTCTGGGCTTGGGCAGGGGGTAGGAGTGCCGGAGGAGCAGGAGGGGTACAGGCTCTGGGAGGGAGTTTGGGGGCAGGAGGGTATGTGGGGGAAGGGGTTGCAGGCTCTGGGAGAGAGTTTGGGGGCGCGAGGGGGTATGTGGGGAGGGGGTTGGGATGCAGGCTCTGGGAGGAGGTTGGGGGATCGGCGCTTACCTGGGGCTCCAAGGCGGGTCGGGTCAGGAGACCTCCATGAGCTGTTGGCCCCAGGAACCACCCCTGCAGCATCCCATTGGCTGCAGGGGTGCTTGGGGCGAGGGCAGCGAATGGAGGCATAACTCCGCCCTGCCCCAGGGCTGGGCTGGCAGCCATTGGAGTGAGCAGGCAGACACCGCTCAGCTTCGCTGCACTGCCGGGGCCCCTGGAGGGGGAGCGCCCGGGAGCAGCAGGTGGGGCCAAGGGAGAGACTCAGCCCCAAAACTGCTGGAGCCCCGCAGGCCACATTGGGGTGGTTCACGGGCTGCAGATGGCCCGCCGGCCAGGAGTTTGAGACCTCTAATCTAATTGATCTTTGCGATCTCTCAGCTTTTTGCCACAGGATCTCACTTACAAAAAAAGACCATAGTTTCAGTAAGTAATATCCTGATTCACTTTTTAAATAAAAACAGATGTTATATACAAAGCAGATATGTTAGTAAACCCATAGAAAGACTCTGGTTCTGAATACTGCTTACAGCTGAAATGCCTTGCTTTGTGCAGTAGAAGTAAGGAAACCTTAGTTGTCCCTTCTTATCTTCAAGGCTCTTTGCATTAAACAGACCATATTTTCTCCAAAACTTAAGATCTAATTGAAAAGCCAATCATTTCCCCCGCATCTACATAAGTGACTGATGGGAAGCTACTCCTGTCATGTAATTTGAAGTTTAGGTAATTTTAAACAGTGAATACTATTAAAAACTTCAACATTTAGAAAAGAAGTTACTATATGGTAGTGTCTGAAATCCTGCAATATCTCAGATTCCAAATTTTGGTAACCACTGGTAAACTCTGACCATGGTATACAATATTTCATATGCGAAAAGTATCTAAACTTTATTGTATACATATTTACAAATCTTTAATTCATGAGCAGCTGTTTGTAGATTTTGTTTATGCACAATTCTTTGAGAGCAAATGTGAAACAACTTTAGTTTAAGTAGGAATTCCATTTATCAAAGGCATGTTTCTTAAGGATTTAGTTAAAATTCCGAAAACTAGGCAATAAAACTAGGCAATAAATCCGTGTAAACAAAACAAGATAAAACATATCTGAGACTGTGCCATTCTGGTTACCTGACAAGAGCGGAATTGGTTGACTAGCAATGTGCATCTTTGTGGGTCTTTTCTTCCATCCAAACAGTCCAGTTCAGCTGCTACTTGATTTAGTTCTTCATCTGCATAGTAGAACTGGGCAAGGAGCTGCGGGTCAGTCCTCTGCAATGAAGAGATACATACAATATTACACTTATCTATCCCTTATTTGTCTTTACAGGAAAGACCTTTTGGTTAATTATTTACATTTAAAGGGAAACTAGTTTATGAACTGTTTTAGACCAGAACCTGACCAAAAGCTGTCAGCGTCTGATGGGGGTGGAGGGTTCTTGTTAGATATATAATTATGGGTAGTTTTTAAATTTTGACCCTCCAGCACAAATAATTAAAAAAAAAACTAATTATTATTGCAGGACAAAGAGACTTATTACAACAAGCACTATCTCCAGAGTAGTATTGGCATGCTCAGTGATACTGGCACATAGTTATTTTGGCATAGTAAACAGCTGAATCACAAGTTTTGTTTGTTAAACCAAATCAAAATATGACACATTTCAGCTGTAGTCAAAACAAGCAAAAATTGTTTTCCAAGACAAAAAGGACAGAAGTTAGTGAAGCAATCCTAACCTTCTAATAAAGAATTATGCAACTGACTCTTCTGACTTTCCCCTCTTCAATGTTTCCACGAGTCTCCAGCCCACATTTCCTATGCTATAACTGTGCTGTGGTCACACATGCACACACCCCTATGAGCATTTTATTATTATCCTTTTAAAAAGACCTTATTAATTTCCCAATTTTAATATTAGCAAAATGCACATCCTGTAAAAAAAAACCAAAATGCTGAAGTCCTCACAGCACAACATACAAAAATGTTTACAGCTATATAACCCACAAGAATTATTTAACATAAATATCCTTTAGCAAAGATCAACGTGCATCCACTATATTTGATAAGACAAACAAGTAACACTACTGTAGTTGTTTATTGCACTCATGATGGCCTACCAAGTTAAGATGTAGTGACTTTAGCTCTGTAAACTATGCTAAAATCACTTTAGTCAATATTATTTGTCTTAATGCTTCTCAATCACTAATCTAAAGGGGCAATAACAAAAAGCCATCCTGGTAACTGGCCCACTGACCCGTGTCCTTAAGCAACTCATTTGTGCATAAGCTTAATGAGTTTAAAGCTGTCTCTTGTATCATTATGAGCTGAAAAGCCTTTTAAAGTAAGATTTCAAACAATGTGAAGCTTGAAACAAGTCAATGCAGCCTTTTGTAAGGGAGCTGAACAAGAACATACTGTACCTTAAACATTTGGAGAAAATATTTTTTCCCCTTTTCAGCAGAAAGTCACACAGTTACTGTGAGATAAATAGAAAAATACCTATAAGCTTTACCAATTTAGACCATTTCTGGATTTATTCTCTTCCTTTTAGTCCCTTTGTTGTCACCTACTACTGAAGATCTGAAGTACAGTAACCAAGTATAAGCTGTCAAACATTTACAGGCTTTTACAGTAGTTTTCCCTATGCTTGTATTAGGAGGAGAATGAAGCTTAGGGAAATAATTAAGAGATATAGAATTTAAATTTAAAGCACAATGAGTTCGGTCAGAGGGGAAAATATGTCTAACTAAGCTGCTGCCTGCTACAACTTGTTTTGCTAAAAATCGCTATATTTGCTCAATAAGTTTCCAAACTGCAGCCCAGATCTCAACAACAGAACTCCAGCGCCTTGGGGTCCACATTCCACCACCACCCACAGACCTGTAACCCACACCAGGCTCCTCAACCCATCAGACTTTTGCCACTAAAACTCTGGATGCTCTACTGTTGCCAGCTGGCTGCCTGATCAAAACTTTCTTCCACCTATCTCCAGCTACCAAACCACTCCTACTGCCAACCAACACAACAAGCTCCTCTCCATTGTTTTCTCCTTCATGCTCTCACCCTTTCCATTCCTTCATCTTCCATCTATCTCCCTGTTCCTCTCTTCCATCCCCACAATCTCTTTGTTACTATTCCCTTCTCTCTCGTTCACCCCATAGTACTGCCTCCCTGCAAAAAAGGACAAGCAGAACCTCCAAAGCAAATTCAGCCTTATTTTTGTTACACTTTCCTCTTGTCCTCTACCCACGACTTCTCTCTGCCATATCCCATCTACTCAGACTGTAAACTCCACAGGCCAGGGACCTGTCCTTCTGGTAAAATTCTGGGTGCATTCTGTAAGAATTATTATTGCTCACCCTCTTGCTGGCAGTTTTAGTAAAAAATGCCAGGTACTGAAGGGCAGATTCCGTGGTCCCAAAACTCCATGGATGGGCAGCTGCCCCCAAACTCAGGGTAGAAAAGCAGCTGAAATGCCACACCGTTCCCAGCACAAAGCCTGATTGCTCTGTAAGGGTGAATTTGACCCTTAGTTTCTAAGGTCACCACAGTTTTCCTTTTTCAGTCCTAGAAGTACTGGTAGTTAAGGGTACGTCTTCACTACCCGCCGATACGGCGGGTAGCAATCGATTTATCCGGGATCGTTATATCGCGTCTCGTTAAGACGCGATATATCGCTCCCCGAACGCGCTCACCGTCGACTCCGGAACTCCACCAGAGCGAGCGGCGGTAGCACAGTCGACGGGGGAGCCGCGGCCGTCGATCCCGCGCCGTCTGGACCCCAGGTCATTCGATCCAAGATACTTCGACTACGCTATTCGCGTAGCTGAAGTTACGTATCTTGGATCGATCCCCCCCCCCCCCAGTGTAGACCAGCCCTAAGTCCCAGAGGCAAAGTTTTAGTGAGACACGTCTTTGTCCTGAAGCTTCAACTTCAGCCTGTTGAATATTAGTTTTAAACAGATTTTGATATTTCTTTGAAAATAATCAGATGCAGGAATCAAAGTGTTAAATCCCGATACAGCAAGGAAGGCATGATTTTTAAATGAATTTAGCTAAACTACCCTGCAGAAGCAAATATAGAAGTTAAATAATTATGGTCTTAAGCAAAAATAGGAAGCTGAGTTTTGAGCTCTCACATGACTGATCTTTCAAATTGGAGGATAAGAAGCTTTAATTGAGTTCTCTCTGCTGTGTTGTGTTCTGTTGCCGATTAGTGGTATAATCTTTGATTAATTATGTCAATCATATGTGGTCTGTAGCAAGATGAAGCTGCATGAAACTCTAAATCTCCCAGCAGGGGTCATGTGAAGTGAATAACCACAACTTTCTGAATTCAATTTATACTTGATTAGCAGCAGTAAAGAGAAAGATAGTATCAAAGTCTTAGTGCTAATTTTCTTTTTCAAACTATGCAAAATATGGTTCAAATGATTCAGTCTGAATTTACTTATTACTTTTTCCTGGATTGGTATGAAATAGTATTGCAAACGTTTAAATCAACCCTTTTGATGCCAAATGAGAAATCTGGTTTAGAAGCATTTGCATGCCAAAGAGGTAATATTTAATGTGAGACCCATTGTTAAATGATTTTTGGTAAAATGTTGATTTTGGACAGTATTAAAATGGAGTTTATTCTTTCAGACTACATTTTGAATCAAAGGAGACTTAGAACAACTTGATACATACCAAGAAGATTAATAAGACTTAAATGAGTGACACATTTCTTAAGCCCCAAACTTTAAGATGTTATTTCTTTCGATTTTAAAAAGGATGTTTAGAATTCATAACCTTATGATACTTAAATCATCATCCTTGTTACTTAGATAGCACTAACAATGTGGATGGCCCTGTACAGAGGAGTGTGAAGAGTATCAGGTTGAGAGAGGAATAGCCTTTTAATCTGAAATATGTATTTATTTATAAAACTGCAATTCTGAAGCTGAGAAGAAAATTATACTTACATAGATCAGTAAAGAAGAAAAGTGGTAAGTCAATTCCCAATACTATCCTGAAAGAAGTTACTAAGACTCTGATCTTGTAAGCTCATAAACATGGAGAAATCCCTGCACAAGGAGCACTGTTCAAGTCAAAACTGCACTCACTTAACATGAAGCTTAGGTATTCATCCTTCTCAAATACTGAACAGTTTGCAAACATCTGCACATGTGGGCAGTGTGGGGGTCCAAGCATATGCTTATGTGTAGGGTATGTAATGGATACTTGTTTGCCGGAGGGGAAAAAGGACAAAAGGTATGAAAAGCAATCTTATTTCAAACTTTTAACAAAATATTATGCAGACCAAAGGAGGGCAAAAGCCAAAAATTAAAAATCTGACCGTGTCTTTTTAAGAACCATTCCAAAGGAAGCAAAATGTGTAATTTTGAAATGTTTGGGATATTCAAATAAATGAGGCAAGATCAAATTTCTTTCAAATACAACAGTTCCATTACCATGATATGTCAACGTGCTATCCAAAATCAAACCAGATTATCCTTAAAAAAAATCTGTGTTGAGTGGGTAAGGGCAAGTATTATACAACTGGAATAATCCATAGGACTTTTTAAAATTGTTTGCCAAATGTTCACCTTTCTAAAATTCTCCATCATGTCTAGTCCCTGCCCAATGTGTTTGATGTGTTTGTTTTCTAAAGTTTGAACACTTTCACAAAGGACAGGAATTTTTGACTCTACATATAGAATAATCTTGGAAGGTTCGTATGGATGACTCATTCAATCAGATCTTGGAAAGGACAGAGGCAGAAAGCATTCACATCAGGAAGCGCCAGTTTAAAGGTTGCATGTATAACCTTTGCTCTGCTCCCTTATGCATGCGCTGCGACACTCTGGGGTTCAGCCCAGACCAGGAAGGGGTTTTATCATCACTTGCCCTGTACCGTGGGTGCCTCTGTGTTGTGCCGCCTTGGTTCAGAGCACTGACAGCAACAGCATGCTCAGCACAATAGCCTTCCACACGCCTGGTTACGCCTTGCAGGGTGACACCAAAACCCTCCCAGTCCCAACTTCTCCCCAAAAATGCCTCTCTGCAATGCTCTGCCCTTCTTACTGTGTCACCCACAAAACCTTATCAAGTTTTCTGCTCCTTTACAGAGAGACTAAGTACATAGCAGTTTATTAACTTAACTGGGGCTGACAAACCCTCCGCTTCAAACAAAGTACTGCAAAGAAAGACTTTTGGGGGGGAAGAACTCAGGGCTGGAACTGCTGTTGAGGTTCCCCAGCAAAGAGTAACTGGGCAGTGGAAGCCAGGGTGTGGCCAGCATGTTTGTATGCTGGTTGGTGTCAGGGCTCTGAGCAACAGCAGTACAGCATCCTAGCACCAAGAGTTAAAAAGCAGGTGGTGACTGAACCCCTTACTGGCCTAGGTGAACCCCAAAGCTTCCCATTGGCATAGTTGAACAGGATTGACACACAGCTTGCTATTTGACTGAGGTTTACAATTCAAGCACTAGTAAAATAGTTTTAAGTGATTCCCACCCAAGTGAAAAGGCTGGGAACAATCACAGAAAAGTTACAGTTTTATTATTTTCTGTTTATTTCAGGTGTGGAAACAGAACAGAGGACATTTAAAATGAGTGACAGTGAAACATCAGCAAAGTTAGAGCTGGCTAGTTTAGAAAAGGAGCAAAAAGCCTAAAATGAGAGGCTGAGCAAGGACGATGAGCACACCAGAAATGGGAAACCAGACAACGAGAGCGTGTGAATACCAACAATGGGAAGTGAACCGAACGGGCAAGAAGCAGCACACAAGCGGGCCCTGGAAGCAGAAGCAGTTGCTCACCAATAATCCATGGAGCTGAAAGAAAAGGAAACCTTAGCAGGGCTAGGGGGCCATATAATCTAAGAATGGAGAAAAGGGATGGACAGGTTCCACAGCCCACGGGTACTCTCTCTCCCCAAGGAACACCAAGCTTGGATAAGCTGTGTTCTGCGTACAGAAAAATAGACTAATTCCTTACCACTTTTGAAAGACTCTGCAAAGTACATAAAGTTCCAGAGGACAAGAAAGTCCCAATTTTGTTTACTAAGCTCTTGGGTAAAGCATTACATATATTTAATGAAATGCCAATTGAACAGGCTTTGAAATATGAGTTTAAAAAGGTTGTACTGCAAAATTTTCAAATTACTCCTCAAGTGTATAGAGTGAAATTTAGAGATGTCAGAATTAATGACAAGATGAGTCATAGGGAATGTGTGTATACATTGTGTGATTGGATGAGAAAATGGGTCAAGGGGAAGGGGCAGAGAATTATGACCAATTGTTTGACCTTTTCACATAGGAACAGTTCCTGCGCATATGTTCTGAAGAGATCGGACAAGGTATTTGGGATAAGCCTCTGAATTCTTTCCAAAAAGCAGCTGATGCCTGTGTGAAGCTAAAGCATTTGGTGAGCACAAACTGCAAAGGGAGGAGCAGAACCCCAGTTTACCTCTGGGAAAAAAGAGCATAATTGGGAGTCTGTAGTTCAGGGGGACTGTAAATGGATGTCTGGAGTAGCCAGTGGCTAAACCTACTGCATCAATGTTGGGGGGAGGTGGTTTGCTAGTCTATGTCAGCAACTCTTGTCAGGCCTGACATACAGATTATGACAATAGTGACTTGGGGCAATAAGTATCTAAAAGGTGACATGTTAGGTATATACAAACTGGTAAACAGCTGGTCCTGAAAATCACTGCATGGCATATGTACGGGGTGTTACAAATATGCGCTAGAATTAGGTTCTTAAAATGTTTTGGGCAGACTGGTCTTATGCATTGCTTGCCATAGATAAAGGAATGTGTATTTGCTTGTCTGACCAGCCTGATCGTCGGGAAGACAATGAAGGTACATGTACATATAAGGTAAACAAAGATATCAGCTAACAAGTGGGGGAGAAGACAGCCTAGCGTCTACACCCCAGCAGGAGAAAGAAACTGTGTCTGAGCTTACTTTTCAAATAATACATTTCAAAGGTTTACTTGACTATAAAAACAGGGGGCAAGAACCTCAAAGTTATCCTTCACCTAAGGAGTCAAAGAAACCAAGCACTTTGATATCTCAAACCTTTTTCTCCCCCCATATAATTTTTGTAGCTCTTTTCTGCACTCACTTCAGTTTTTCAACATAGTTTTTAAAATGTTGACATCAGAACTAGGCATAATACTCCACTGCCAGTTTCACCAATGCACCTACCTCCCTACTCACTACTCTCCTGTTTATACATCCCAGGATAGCCCTTTTGCTATAGCATCACACAGGGAAGCTCATGTTCAGGTGTTTGTCCATTATGACCCCTAGATTCTTTCCTGGATACAGGTCCCCTTTCTGTAGGTATGGTCTGTATTCTTTGCTCCTAGGTGCATAACTTTGCATTTGGCTCATTAACATATATGTTGCTTTAATGGGCCCAGTTCACCAAGCAATCCAGATTGCTCTGATTGCCCTACCCTCATCATCATTTACCACTCTTCCAACCCTTGTGTCATCAGCAAATTTTATCAGGAGTGATTTTATATTTAGGATAGAGTATTTATTAACATGACCACATACCATTATCTTGCAGGATCCCTATTCACTGCACAGGTTGGACACATTAAAGGTCACTAATACAAACAAACTCACTCTAGTTGGTTACATACACTTAAATACTTTGCCCTATGCCATACATATTTCACCCAAAATATGCCTCTAAAATATGCAGTAAATTGAAGCTATTACCTGGAGAATACATTACATTATTTTGCCTTTTAGCTGTTACAGTATTTAAATTAATTATATTACAGCTCTTCTCATGCATGTCTGCTTTGTAATAGATCAGACATTTAATTTGCAAGCTCCTGACTGCTTTTACTTTTCACTCTGTAAAAGACCATCCATTGTATGTTTTTATTAAACATCACCTTCATCTTTTATTCTCACTAAGCCAACGATAAAGACTGATTGCCATTGACCAGTTCAGTGGAAGACAGACTCTCGTCTTCTCATGGCTACAGTTAGTGTTTACCAAATAGGTTCAGTCAGTGTTCATTGACTAGGATTTGATTAGTTTGATTTAACTTACAATACATTTTTGATCGGAGTTACAGTTTTGAGTTGGGTTATATTTTAAGATCTTTTTCTTTGTGGCTTTCTCTCAAGGGGAATTGTGAGATGAAGAATTGTTCATTTTAAAGTTGTATGGTTGAAACTCATTAGGAGTCACATTATAGACCAGTAAGACCAGATGTTACATGCTATAAGCTAAAAAGATCCTATTGTCACATCTTGTAAACAATTGACCTTTATTTGTAAAATATTGAGGTGTTTCTTCGAAAGGACAATATTTAGTCACCTGCTTTGGCTTTCATGGCATGGTCCCTCTAAGCATAAGACAGAAGCGAATAGCTACAGCACTGAAGCTGGGAACTAAAAATCAGGGTGACAGTTGACCAGATATCAGAGTTACTGCTTATCCACTCAGAATTTCTGAAATTCAGATTTAAGACTTCTTTGAAAATAGCACTTCCAGAAATAGGGACTCTCCCTGTTGGAGATTTTCCTCTTTGTAAAGCAAGAGGCTAAAAAGCAAAACTGCAGGAAGCCTTTAAATCTATTAAATAATGAGATATTTGATCACTGAATTACAAAGGCAGGGTTCTTCCTGGTGCTTAAGTTTTTAGGTATGTAATAATGATGAGTGAAAGCATATCGTATCAGGTAAATTATGAAATTATCCTTAATATAAAACTTAAGAAAACTACTCTAGGTAAACATTTATTTTTACTTTGCTTTGGAACAGAAAGTTCATATGCATTCTTCCTCCCCCACTACCACCACAGGAGAATGTAATCTTCTTTATAACTAAAGCTGTTTATTTATGAGAATCAAGCCACAAATAAAAAGCCTAATTAGCTAAGTAAGGCACTGAAGACATTTTATTGCAGCTATTTAGATGGACCTCATACAGTGTGCTTCACTGTGAAGAAACTCAAAATAGAAAGAAAAGCATCATCTAAGGGCATTGCAAATCATATTCATAATCAAAAACATAATCTCTTAAATATTTCCAAATTTTTATGTGGAGTCTGCACATAAATTAGCAGTTAAGTGTGTTATATCCAGGTTGTCACAGCCACCTCAGTTTTAGAAGTCTCATTTCCACCATTCTCTGCAATGCATAAAGTACTTAATTTATCTTACTTTGATTTCTACATCTTCATTTACCCAGTGTAGACATGAATGTGTTATCAATGTGACTGGCAGCAGCTTCCAGTGAAAGGTAAATAATTTCAGTACCAACCAGGATCTGCTTCCCTTGATAACCCTTCCCCCAAGTCTCTGTTCTGCCTTGGCAAGAGACAGTTAAATCAACAATGCTCAGATTTTTTTGCAGAAAATGTCATTTTTAAATTGTTTTCTTTCTTTGTCTTCTCACTGGAATAAAAGCAAAGGAAAATTGAAATATCATGAATGAGCCACAGAGAAGACCAGAACAAGGAATCCATAGTGGGGTCTGAATCCTGGGTGTTGATAGAATTATATGGAGCTGCTGCCTGTCAGTCATCCTGAGAAGGACAATATTAATCATTTCTGTTTTGCTGAAGGCTGCAGAACAACAGATAATCCTAAAATCTGACCAGAAATGATCCACTGAGCCAGTATTTAAAGGCTCAAGACATCAGTTGCTCATTTGTATTTTCCTGAGCATTTATCCCTTTGCTATACATTTAAGAAATCCAGCAGTCTACATAAGCCAATTAAATGTTTCTCTCTACGTGTTCCAAAAGGTATTGTTTTATGGGTTCAGCTGATGGTAGATCTGAATTCCTGTTGTGACCACCAGAGGGAATGGGGCAAGCCTCCATGCACTATAAAACATGCATTTAAAGTGGTACTTTGACAAACATCTACACTATGCATTTTTTACCTAGACCCGCCACCTGTTGCTACCATTGGTTCTGCTCCACCAGTGTTAGTAATGGTGGGAACACTAGCATAGACAAAGTGTGGGTGGCTCTGGGTGTTTTAAGTGTCATATCATATAGATCTTTTCTGAGCAAGGTTGGATATGGTGTTTAAAATGCCAGCTGTCACCTGGAAATCTGTCTATACTAGCACTCCTACTACTGCTTCCACTGGTGGAGACGTACCACTTGAAGCCAAGAAGAATTCTTTAAGAGAAAAGGACTTGTAGACACAGCCCAAGAGTGTCTTCCTTTCCTAGTTCCTGTGGAAGAAGGGGTAGAACCAGGGCCGGCTCTAGCGTTTTTGCCGCCCCAAGCAGCAAAAACAAAAAAAACAAACAAAAAAACACCACACCTCAAACTTCGCATTCCTTAAAATGAACATAGTGGCTGCTAGCAAAGTTGCATGAATACAAAAAATTACTATACAATACAGGAGTCAGAAGGGGAATTCACAAAAGAAGGCACATTAATGCAGATCCAAATTTGGAAAGGCTATAGTTTAAGGACTTTATCCTGCCCTCCAGTATTCAGAACAAATGGCCTAATATTTTGGAAAATCAACTTTTGTACACACTGTCAAAGGCAGAACTGAGCTCTAAGTGTTTTAAAAACATTAATCTATGCAGTTCAGATTTAAAAGGCAGCTACAATATAGCATTTTTATAAACTACATAGCTGTAATAGACATTATGCACTAGCTACTCCTCAAATGAATTTTAATAAGGTATTTAATTGAAAACTGGTATGAAATCTAACTTTAACACCTGGTAATGAAAATGAAGATATGTATGACATGCCTGGTCTGTGACAAAAGCAGCTCTATGTCTAAAGCCAAATACTTTTCAACAAAAACAATTTATCCAATTGCCCATATGAAAAGTAAGGTCCTTATAGTGCTACAAGCTTATCTGTTAGAAGCTTGTTATGCCAGTTACAAATTCTTAGGGAAGCTTGTCTTGTACATTGAATAGTTCCAAGACTTCAAAGTTGTTTTTTTCCCCAGAAGAGAACAAGTTACTTGTTCAACTGGGCCCGTTCCTCATACTTTTCTGGTTTTTAAACTCCTGTGAATATGTGCTACCTCTGCCTTATACATATACTTGGCAAGTTCCTTAAAACAGCATTGCAAAATTCAAACACCAAATCCAATACATCAATAGGCAACAATCCTGCACTGGTAGGTGGATAGGCCAAAATACCTAAAAGGTCTTTTCTACTTATAATTCTATTATAAACCAAGCAACAATAAAGATTTCTTATAACACAAGTGGCATAGACAAGTAGTAATATAGTTTTCTTTTAACTTATGTGACATTTTAAAATCTAGGAAGCAAAAGCAACTTTGTCAATGTTCTAATCTTCTTCCTTTCTGTATTTAAGAAAGAGGGAAAGTTTGAGAAGTTTCAATTTTGGACACAATAGTGCTTACATAAAGAAATGCTGTTTTGCTGGCTTTCTGGTGCTGTTGATCTCAGCAAATTTGAAAAGTGATGATTACATTCATACTCCAAACTAGGACTCTGCAGATGTCAGGTCCACTGTTTTTGTGAAGGTCAATAAAGTCATCCTAATGGCCCTTAGTAACATGATCTGGGTTCAAGCCTATTTTCATTAGAAGTGCACAATAAAGGGCAAGCTGTAGTAGTATTGGTTGTGTTCCTTATCTTGGGTCTACCATTTGTAGTTGGAAATGGAGGTACATAAAATCAAGAGCTATGAGGGACAGAGAAGTTGGATAGCCAACCACCGGCAACACTAGAAACGGCACTTGAAATACTGCAACACCTTTACCCTGGGTTGGCAATTAATAATCTAAACAAGTCAATAAAATAAAGCCTGCAAACCTATTCTGCTGACCATGACCGATGCAAAACATGAGATAATGGGTGAAAGCCAGGCTCTGTTAGAGTCAACAGCATTGACTTCAGTGGCTCCAGGATTTTCCCCAATGACTTTATATCAGATAGAAGTTTTCAAACAGACAAAATATTTTAAACAAAAAACAATCAACTATATGCAAATTGGAACTATATGCACTGGGCCAGGAACACTGATTTAAATAAATGTATCTACAGATGCTGCAATGGAAACTAAAAGAAACTAATGAACTATAGATTTATTCAATACCTACAAAAAAGTCAAAATAAAAGAGCGATAATATATAATCTGATGGAAGCATACCTTATTATCAAATGAAAGAGCTCCAAAACCAGACTTTAAAAGATTCCTCTGCCCATCCCCCTACCTGTCCCCAATGTCTACTGAACAACGATGATGTCTTCCCTTACCCCATTCCTGTCCTGTAACAGGGCACTGATCCTCTGGGTATATGCGCAGCCCAACATACCTATTACAGGCTCTGGCCTTTAAAACCTGGAATTCTCAAAGAGATAATCTGGAAGAACAGAGAGAAACTCCAATCCCAGGGCCCAAGAATGAGAGCAAGATTGTGAACAGCAGGAAACAGGATAATAAGGCTTCCTGTCGCACAGAGACGGGACTAGCAGACAGCTTTGGAGCATGCAAAAGCTGCCGGGGAAAGCACTCCAGCTGTGCAAGGAGAGGGCTCCCCCGCAACTGGTACCAGAGCTAGAAAAAGGAGGAAATTTTACCTGTATGGAGCAGGGAGGAGCAGGAAATGGCTGGACCAATTTTGGAGTTGGGGGAGAGCACTGCCATTCTAGTTGACCAGAAGAGTGTGAGGTCTATGCAGTCCTGGAGAAACCTATTACCAAGATCTGTCAGATGCCACCATGGGAATATTTGTGGAGGGATAGCTCAGTGGTTTGAGCATTGGCCTGCTAAACCCAGGGTTGTGAGTTCAATCCTTGAGGGGGCCATTTAGGGATCTGGGGCAAAAATCTGTCTGGTGATTGGTCCTGCTTTGAGCAAGGGGGTTGGACTAGATGACCTCCTGAGGTCCCTTCCAACCTTGATATTCTCTGCATCTATGAAAACCCAACTATTGTGTAACAATTAATAAAGAGAGAAATGAGGATTTGGGAGCATGTGACGGCTTCTAAATAATTTGAACAGAATGTCTTTTTTTGGAGGGAGGAATGGATAATCGAGGCAGATTTAAAGATTCACTCAGATGCATGAGATGGAATAGGTTTTGGAATTTTTTACCAAAGCATGTGGTATTGCAGAAATGGCTCTCTGACTGGATAAAAAAGGGATAGTAAAGGATACAACAGTCCTGAAATTATTTCCCGTTGTCATGGCAGTGACTGTTTGGGGAACAGATTTTACAAACGAAAGTGCATGTTTTGGAATGACAACATGGCAGTGGTCCATGTCCTCCAGATTGCCCAGAATTATGAGGTGAGTAAGGGCATTTGCACTTCAGTGTTTAAACTTCAACTATAAGTTTGTTTGCAAAACAGGTGCCTGGGGTTGATAATGGCAGAGCCAATGCATTGTTTCACACTTCCAGGTGGACAGATTTCAGGACCTGGCACCAGGACCCAACGTGGAACCCAAACAGAGGATGGTAGCACTCTGGGGGAGGATGGCTCTTAGAGTTGTACAAAGATCAGTAGCACTGCAAATATTTAGGGCTTATGACAGGATTTTTAAAGATTTTGTCTAATTTCAGGGGAGGGAGGGCCTGCCTATGATATGGCCATTTCCAGATGACCAGATACTTCAGTACATGGTATTGCTGACAACCTGTGGGCTTGCATCATTTACCACCTCCAGCCACCTATCAGTCTTTACATTTACCAGGAGGATTGGGGGCTATCGCAGATCATTGTAGTGGATACTTTAGTTAGTTCAGAGGTTTTTATTGACGTGGTCTCAACACACAGGCCCTAGAGAGGATCCCCATCATTGTTCAGACGCTTAGGGATCTGGGGCAAGTTCTCAACCAAATATGCAGAAGCGGACAGGAAGTGGCCTTGTTCAAGGCTGCATTCCTGGAAACATTTTTTAAGCTTTTAGAGTCAGTGAACTAGTGCCTGGGTTGGTGAGGGATATGTTGGGAAAGGCTTTGGAGTGGAGGGATTTACAGTAGGAGGAGCAATTGGTCATCTTGACCCAATGAGAAGGGGCAGGGTGAGTCCATAATGCTATTGGTGATGGAATGAGGAATTATATAGTGATGAGAGCTGGTCAGGGGGGTGGAAGGCCCTTCACAATATACCAGTCTGTTACAGTTTTAAGAAAGGGGCTTATAAAGTTAGGGCTACAGGCGCATGAATTTAGTTCCCACTTGCTCCAGACTGGAGCTGCAATAGTGCTGCCCAAATAAGGCTAGAGGCCAGTGTGATTCAGGCAATTGGATAATGGCATTCAAATTCATACAAGACATACATGAGACCCCAGATGGGAAAATTAGCTCTGATTCTCAGTTTCAAATTTCAAAATCATGCACATGGTCCAGGCAAGCAGTGGTGTGGCTCTGTGAGCAACAGTATTTTACACTGGACACGTAGGCACCAAGTTGTCTGGAGGTTCGCAGCTGAATCTAGGTGGTGAGGCAATCTTGAGCTGGCATGGGAACAGGGGTATGCTATGGGACCAGCTGATGTCCCTTATACGCTCTTTGGCAGCTCAGAAGCAGGCACCAGATGTGATTATTGTTCACCTCAGTGAAAACTATTTGGGAAGGTGTAAGGGGATCAACATGATAAACAGAGCTAAGGCAGATCTGAGGGAAGATCCAGGATTTTTCCCAGGGACAATGATTATTTAATCTGAAACACAGCAGTGCAGGGAGCAGTGAAACTTCCACAGGTGGATAAGGTTAGGAGGTATGTAAATAGGTAGGTGGCTAAACACATACATAACCAAGGGGGTTTGGTCATTTCAGATCTGGACATATCTTACTGGGCACCCCAGGGAGGATGGGATACACCTATCCAAATAAGGGGTGGATATACTTTTTTCTGATATTAACGAAAGAATCAGTGAATACATGGAAGCACAGCAGGAATGTGGGGGAGGCAGCCAAGCATAATTGCTGATGCCTACTTGTGGAAGATGTCCAGTGCAGGAACTTGTTATGGAAGAGAGATGGTTATTGGATACAACGGCAAAAAAACCCCAAAAACCATTACCTACTTTTAGTAACTGTTGTTCTTCAAGATGTGTTACTCATGTCCATTCCATTCTAGGTGTGCACGCGCCCATGTGCACGGTTGTCGGAGATTTTTGCCTTAGTGGTATCCATATGGTCGGCAGTGGCGCCCCCTTGAGTGCTTCACTCGTGCACTGGTATATCAGGTGCCGTTGAGCCTACGCCCTCTCAGTTCCTTCTTGCCGGAAATTGTGACAGAGGGGCAGGAGGGCGGGTAATGGAATGGACATGAGCAGCACATATTGAAGAACAACACTTAAGAAAGGGAGGTAACTGTTTTTTCTTCTTCGAGTGCTTGCTCATGTCGATTCCATTCTAGGTGACTCACAAGCAGTACCAATGGAAGTGGGCTCGGAGTTCATGGTCTTGCAGCTTGCAACACTGCCCTGCCGAACCAGCATCATCCCGGGCCTGCTGGGTAAGCACATAATGGGACGTAAACGTGTGGACAGACGACCAGGTAGCAGCTCTACAGATCTCTTGGATTGGCACGTCAACCAAGAAGGCCGCTGATGACGCTTATGCTCTAGTTGAGTGCGCCTTGACAAGTCCATCTGGGGAGTTCCCCACTTTCAGAAAATCATACTGGCCACCTCCAGATGGAGTGACCACTCATGGCAAGATGAGAAGGTGCTGCTGAGGTGATCTGCCAGTATATTCCTGGTCCCAGACAGGTGCATGGCTACCAGATGAATGGCATGCTGCACACAAAACTCCTAAAGGCAGAGAGCTTCTTGGCAAAGGGCTGGCGACCTGGCTCCGCCCTGCCTGTTGATGTAATACATCACAGTGGGATTGTCCGTGAGGATCTACACCACCTTGCCGCTCAGCTGGGGCAAGAACACCTGGCAGGTCAGGCAAACTGCCTTTATCTCCCTGACATTGATGTGAAGTGCCAAATCATCCCACAGCCAGTGGCCTTGAGTGCTGAGCTCACCCAGATGGGCTCCCAGCCCAGGTCCGAAGCATCTGAGACCAGGGTCAGCGATGGGGACGGGGGTACAAAGGGAACACACTTCAACATCGACCCAGGGTTCAACTACCACTCCAGGGATGACAGGATGTGATCCGGCACCCTGACTACCCCGTTTAGGTTGTGTCTGCTGGCAGTGTAAACTGATGCCAGCCATGCTTGCAGAGGCCGGAGGTGGAGCCGGGCATGACTGACCACATATGTACAGGCAGTCATGTGGCCCAACAACCGCAGGCAAGTGTGAGCCGTGGTGAGCGGGTGGTTCTTCACATGGGAGATCAGGTCCGACATGGCCTGAAAGCAAGCCTCCGGAGGGAAGCTCTGGCTCGCATGGAGTTGAGAACAGCCTTGATGAATTCTATTAGTTGAACTGTCCTTAAAATGGATTTTTGCTTGTTTATTAAAAGGCCCAGGCAGCAGGTGGAACGCAACAGATAGAGGCTCCTTTGTACTTGTTCCCGGGACCTGCCCTTGATGAGCCAGTCATTGAGATATGGAAAGACCTGGACCCCTTAATGTCTCAGATAGGGGCCACCGACACCATACATTTCATGAAGATCCTTGGAGCCAATGACAGGCCAAAGGACAGCGCCATCAATTGGAAATGGTGTTCGCCCCCTATGAAACAGAGGAACCGTCTGTAACCTTGGAATATGGAAATAGGAGTCCTCCAAGTTGAGGACAGAGTACCAGTCTCCCAGATCCAGGGAGGGGATGATTGAGGCCAGTAAGACCATGCTAAACTTCAACTTCTTGAGAGACTTGTTGAGGCGTCACAGGTCCAAAATGGGTCTGAGGCCCACTTTTGCTTTTGGGATTAGGAAATAACGGGAGTAGAATCCTTTCCCTGTCACGTCCTGAGGGACCTCCTCTACCGCTCCCATGCGCAGGGAGGTTCTTGACCTCTTGGACGAGGAGTTGCTTGTGAGAAGGGTCCCTGAAGAGGGACAGGAAAGAGGGGGCGGTGGGAGGGAGGGGCGGCCGAAAGTGTCTCAAGGTTACACCTTGCAGTTATCTCCAGCACCCAACAGTCCAAGGTGACTCGTGACCAGGCCAAACAGAAGGGACGAAGACGGTTGAGGAAAGAATGGGGTGGATTCTGGGAGGTGACGGGGGCATCACTCTCAACTGCACCCTCAAAACGAGTGCTTCTGGCCCCCGGGGCGTTTTGCTGGGCTGGGCTGCACAGATGAGCAGGAGGAGGAAGGGCAACGGTGGCTGAATTAATGTCTCTGTCCCTTCTCCTTGCAGACCCCGAACAAGATTGCCAAGGCCTAGGCAGTGGGGGCGGCTGGAACTGCTTCCTCTCAGACTGCAGCATATGCATGTCCTTCAACCCACGCAGCCTCACATCTATTTGCTCTCAGAAGAGACTGACCCCATCGAATGGGAGGTCTTGGATTGAGGTCTGCATCTCTTGGGAGAGGCCGGCAGTCTGAAGCCAGGAGCTGCGCCTCATAACCACCGCCGATGCTACCACCCTAGCCACTGAGTCAACCGCATCCCATGCCATTTGGAAGGAGCACCAAGCCGCTGTAGTGCCCTCCGCCACTAGGGTACTGAATTCCTGGGCCAAACCCTGCGGGAGGGACTCCTTGAATTTATGGGTGGGGGTCCCATACATTAAAATTTTATCTCCCTAGGAGGGCCTGATGGTTTGCTACCCGAAGTTGCAGGCTGGCAGTCGAATACATTTTTCTCCCAAACAGGTCCTATCTTTTGGCCTCTATTTTTTGGGGTTGAGCTGGTATGACCTTGCTTATCCTTTTCACTGGCCGCAGAGACCACCAGTGAGCCCAGGGGAAGGTGGATAAAAAGGTATTCAAACCCTTTGGCTGGGACAAAGTATTTTTTTCAGCCCTTTTTGAGGTGGGAGGGGTGGATGAGGGGATTTGCCAGAGGGTCTTGGCAATCTTGATGACACTGTCATGCACTGGTATTCCGACAAGGGCCGGGATAGAGGCTGACAGGACATTAAACAATGTGTCTGCCTGCTCAGCCATTTCCTCCACTTCCAGGCCGAAGTTCTTGGCCACCCGATGAAGCAGGGCCTGGTGGTTCTTTAAAATCGTCCAGCGGGCTGGCCCTCGAGGGTCCCGCAACCACCTCATCTGGGGATGAAGATGATGACGATGACTGTACCACCGGGGAAGGCCCCGGGGCAGGCCCCGGGGCATCTTCCCCAGTGGGGGAGGGAGGCTTAGGGGTGGGTGCAGTCTGCTCTGCCTCCACCTCCGACTGTGCCTCGTGCACTGAGCCCCTGCCCCTTCTCTGTGAAGTGGGCATCGTCATGACCGACACTCCGCACGCGTTCCAATGGCATTGGCCACTGGCCGTGCTGCCAAGGTGGCAGCATCTATGTTGACACGGCCTCGGGTGCCCATTGACATCGGTGCAGTCTAGGCAAGGGGCTGAACTGTGCTTCTGAGCTGGAGGAATCCCCTTCCGGCGACCACGGTGGGGCCGTCGACGCCCAAGTCTGTTTGCTGACCGTCACCGTCGGAAACCGGTGCAGGGAGCAAGGAGATCAGTGCCAGTATTGGGGGGGACTGGTGCTGGTGCCGGGAGGTCCGGAGATGCAACAGGGAGCGCTCCCACGAGGCAGGTGACCCGGACCTGTGCCAAGAGGGTGATCAGTGGGAGGATGAACGGTGCCAGTAGTATGGAGACCGGCGTCTCCCTCTAGGCAATCTGCGTCGAGATGGCGGGGACTGCGATTGCAATGCGGGTGACCGAAGCGAGCCTCAGAGGATCTGGGCTGTGATTCTGGTAATCTGTGGCGCGGAGGTGGAGAGCGCTGCTTCATCTCGGGGATCAGTGATGATCCACTGCCCCCTGAAGGGTCTTAGCAGCTGGCTTGTCTCGTGGGGAGCCTTGCCAGTTCCTGAGGCACGTGCTGCGTCGGTGGTGTGGGCAGAGACCTTTGCTCTCTTGGCACTGGGGGAGCTTATGAAGGCGTTTGGTGCCGTCAGGAGCTTAGGCCCTATGCTGCTCCCAGAACTCAGTGGTGGACTTTTCAAGGGCTAAAGGCCCCGACCGGGGAGGCACGAATGCATGGTTCCAGAGTGGCTGGGCAGCCCGAATATGGTCTCTTCCCCGATGATCCATGGCCATTCTTGCCTGGTGCCAGGGAGATGTGCTTCCTAGCTTTTTATTTAGGCACTGGCGACGGGGAATGGTGCTAGGCAGAGCCTGGTGTCGGGGGCACACTGCGCACCTTGGCCAAGGTACTTGGCAAATCCTAGCAGGACTGCACGGAAGCTGGATGAAGAGTGCCTGTAACTGAATATCCCGCTCCTTCTGCATGCTGGGCCAAAAGTTTTTAAAAATAGGGCACTTATCTCTCATGTGTAATTCCCCCAAGCACTTGAGGTAGCTGCTATGGGGGTCACTCACAGGTATAGGCCTGGTGCAGTCTGTGCAGGTCTTAAATCTGGGAGACTGGGGCATGCCCCGCCTGGGGCAAAGTCCTTGCTGGGACTCTTAACTGCTAACTACACTTAACAACACTAACTACTATAAACAAACTATTTACAAGGCACTAAGGCTCGAAAGAAGACGAATCCGCTAGCCCTTGCTATGCAAGGAAAGGCACTCTGACTAACCCTCGTAGGGTCAGTGGCGCCTGATATACCGGCGCATGAACGCGGCACTCAAAGGGGCACCACTGCCGACCCTGCGGATATCGCTAAGGCAAAAATCTCTGTCACAAACTCGCAGCCTTACTAATTAGTCATCAGCAAGAGGGAGATTTTGCATGCAGAGATTTCAAGAGACACCACTGGCAAGCACCACTTGGAAAAGGATGTAAGGGAAAGCATCCCTTAATGGAGCTGAGAAAGGGAGGGTACATCTTTCGCAGTGGGGAGCCAACCCCCTTCCTTTTCTAGTCCCCAGCACTCTTATGAGAGGAGGGTGGCAGATGCTGTGATAAGGTTGGGGATTACGTGGAAAGCCTTAAGGAAATGATGACGATGCACTGTACTATTTGTTGCCAGGTACTTCCAGATATTTTAAGTGAATAAAGTTGCAGCCTAATTAAACTATATACATTGCCTCTCATCTTACTTCTAGAGTGGCCAGACAATGTAGTGGTGCTTGCCAGTGATGTCTAACTCTTGTCATCTCTGCATGCCAAAATCTCCTTCTTGCTGTTGACTAAACCTCAAACTTTCTACACTTTGGCTCACCAAATTGATTGTTTTGCCATAACAAGTTCCCACCTCCTGATATTTATCATAACAGGAGAGGTTCTTTTCCTGAACATTGTTGTATAACATCATAAAACTGAATCTTGATATTTTGCTAATTAGTATTTCACTATACAACATTTTCTTTGGGAACCTGGTGTCCCCTATCCTGAAGGCATCTCTGGTCTGGTAAAGCACAGCTTTTATGAGGATTGTTTCAATACAATTTGCAGCCTCTCTGATAATCTTATTTGTGACTTTATCTTACTTCTTGATATGCTGTTGATGAGTTTTCTTCCAGATTGTTGATCTGTCAGTTATAATTTGTCCATGTTTAACAGCCATAGAGTCAAGATGGAAATCACTACAGCATGGTAAAATGTTAAGTGTGGTCCTCTATGTGATACCATGCTTGTTTCAAACTATATTGCAAAGGGCAACAAGCAGAATATTTTAGTTTTAACTCAGGAAATAATGTCTTGGTTAATGATGGTGAAATATGGTACAGCGAAGAGTTCGGTACCAATGATTATACAGGAGTTTTTATATAGTCTCTCAGGTATAGATTGGCACAGCACATTTCTTAGGTTTCTTCATACTCCAAGTACATTATTTTCTCCTCTGCTTCAGCAAACTTCATCTTCACACAGCGCACAGTCAACCTGCGGAACTCCTTGCCTGAGGAGGTTATGAAGGCTAGGACTATAACAGGATTTAAAAGAGAACTAGATAAATTCATGGAGGTTAAGTCCATTAATGGCTATTAGCCAGGATGGGTAAGGAATGGTGTCCCTAGCCTCTGTTTGTCAGAGGGTGGAGATGGATGGCAGGAGAGAGATCACTTGATCATTACTGTTAGGTTCACTCCCTCTGGGGCACCTGGCATTGGCCACTGTCGGTAGACAGGATACTGGGCTGGATGGACCTTTAGTCTGACCCAGTATGACTGTTCTTATGTTCTTATGATGATCTGAGGTCCTCTGAAGTGTATTTAGTAAGAGCATAATCATCAGTATAAAGTTGTTTATATATAACCATATTTACTTTGCTGGATGCTCTCAAACTTCTCAGGTTGAAGACCTTGCCAAATGTCCAGAATTTAACAGCTTTTGGCATCACATCACTAGTGCAATCATTACTACAAAAAGATTTCATAGCAATTTTGTGTCTAAACACATTTTTGCTCAATTCCAATAATGTTGAAATGGTCCCTACATGGTGCCTTCCACAGAGACACTGCCCAACCTTGTAGCATATGCTTGACATTGTGATTTCAATGAATTTCTCCAAAAGTCAAAGTTTGATAGAGGTTTCCATGATTTTAGTTAGCTAGTATCAGAGTCTCTGGGACAATCAGTAAGAATTTTGTATAAGCCCTTGTTTGTTTCCCCTCATTTGTTTGCTTTAGCTGCAGAGCAACCAATGTACTGGATGACACAGTATCACAGGACTCTCGTTTGTGTCCCTTCCTCCATGCCCCAT
>NW_020664417.1:85676623-85699215 GCF_002925995.2 Terrapene triunguis | reverse complement strand
GAATTCTCCCCATTAATGTGCAGTTTTAAAAACTATTATTTAAACCACATAACTCTTTCGCTGTTAAATCATTAGCTCTTTTTAAAAATAGGTTCCTACAATAAAAAGATACAAAAGGCGTAAAACAAATATTTAAACCTAAAGTTAAATAGATAAACGAATTACAAGGGGTATAATTTCTTAGGCAGTTCTGCAGTCCTAGCAAGAAAAAAGAAACAGTGACTACACAGTACAGCATCTCACCAGGTACTTAAGATCTTGTATTCCCCATCTCTTAAAACAATATTACCTTCATTGATTCTTCTGAGTCATTCTCTTGACTAGCAAGTTAAATCCAGCATCTGGCATAAATAAGGAACTATTTAGTTGATGAAGCATTTTTCCTTCCTCTAAACTTGAGAAAACAACTTCCAGGAAGGCCATTACGTACATAGCTGGTAGCCAGTTATTCTCTATTGATCCACAACCTCACTTGCAATAATCATCAAATATATCTTTTGCATAATATTTATATATTAAAACATACAGATTCCTTTGAACTGCACCCTTGAAATTTCTATTTGCCAATATTTCCTGTAGAACTTCAAGTGCCAAGGATGCTCAAGGGAACTAAGGGCTAGACTGCTAATTCCCAGTTATGAGCAAGAAAATATATTGCTAATATAGATAATTGAATTAATGAAAGCCCTCCTATGACAGCAAAAAAAAAAAATCAATACTATATTGGACACATGAAGGAAAGTGGAAGATTGTGAGGTAATGTTTGAATAGTATTCCTGCTGAAGCAAAGTCTGCATTTTTGTATTAACTGATTATACTTAGTAATTCATTTTGATTTCAACATAGACATCTATCACAGCCTGGCTCCTCAGCAAGACAAAGACAACAATAACCTTGATCTGCACAAAAGCTTCCTTTCCACAAAAAAATGAAGTTCCCCTCCAACTCTTCATCAGCTCACGTAAACGCTACAATCTCCCCATTTAAAAAAATCCACATTCCTATCCAGACCCCTAAAACTGAGCCCTCCACTAATGTTTGCCTATAGCAGATGAGCTTTGGATCATCCCAAAGGTCAACAAACTATTTCAGACAAGGGAATGGGGCAGAGAAGTCCAAAACTGAGGGCGTCCTAAAGTATAATGCCTGCCAGAGGCTCCATCTCTTACTCACCAACAGAGCTCCAGCCCTAGAACTGCCCCACTGATCTCAACTGGGGAATATCATGTGGAAAGAGAGGTGGTCACTCAGGTAGGCAGGTCTCCAACCATTTAGAGCTTTATAAGTCAGAACCATTATCTTACACTTCAGCTATAAACCTATGCGGCCAACAGTTTCTTATGCACTTGCTTGCAGTAAGATACCACGTTTAAACAAGCAGGTCCATTGCCTTCTGTGCCGCCTTCCCTCGGCAGGTTGATGGAAGGTGTTGCCCAAGCAGAGTGCATTGTAATAGTCTAACCTTGAAGTGACAAGGCATGGATGATGGCACCAATGTAACAGCAATTAAGATTAAAAATAGATGCTCAGTTCCCTATGCCATCTTTCCTAATCGCCCTATGTCCCTTTACTGACCAATTTCTCTGGACAACAAATCAGTATCTGCAGAAATTTCAGATTTCATAAGGGTATTTCTGTAGTTTTTCTTGTATTTTCCAAAAATAAAAGTTTCTAGTGAGGTCTAAACTCAGATCAGGTGCCTCTGACTATAAGGGCTGGTCCACACTAACCCCCCAGTTCGAACTAAGATACGCAACTTCAGCTACGTGAATAACGTAGCTGAAGTCGAAGTACCTTAGTTCGAACTACAAAGTATTTACCGCGGGTCCACACGCGGCAGGCAGGGTCCCCCGTCAACTCCGCGTACTCCTCTCGCGGAGCAGGAGTACCGGCGTTGATGGCAAGCACTTCCGGGATTGATTTATCGCGTCTAGACAAGACACGATAAATCGATCCCAGAAGATCGATTGCTTACCGTCGAACCCAGAGGTAAGTATAGACGTACCCTAAGAGAGCAAAGAACTGCTGTCTTCTACATAGGATTTTGTAACCCTTCTGAAATGGTCATCTTGAATACTTTTATCATCTTTAATGACCTTTCCATAATACACAAAATTTAAGATAATTTATATTTGCTTACCCCAAGTTTTCTTCCTTCCCCCTCCCCCCCTAAGTAGTCTCTTCTTCTTTCATTTGGCTGGTGCAGAGCAGCAACTACAATTTCACCTGAAATTCACCTGAAATGGCTAAATCAGGAGTAGCAGAATTTATTGCAGTAATGCCTCCTTCATATTTATAAATTGGGCAGTAGGTAGCGATATGTTTGATGGTACGGCAGAAAGGGATCTAGGGGTTATAGTGGACCACAAGCTAAATATGAGTCAACAGTGTGATGCTGTTGCAAAAAAAGCAAACATGATTCTGTGATGTATTAACAGGTGTGTTGTGAGCAAGACATGAGAAGTCATTCTTCCACTCTACTCTGCGCTGGTTAGGCCTCAGCTGGAGTATTGTGTCCAGTTCTGGGCACCGCATTTCAAGAAAGATGTGGAGAAATTGGAAAGGGTCCAGAGAAGAGCAATAAGAATGATTAAAGGTCTTGAGAACATGACCTATGAAGGAAGGCTGAAAGAATTGGGTTTGTTTAGTTTGGAAAAGAGAAGACTGAGAGGGGACATGATAGCAGTTTTCAGGTATCGAAAAGGGTGTCATAAGGAGGAGGGAGAAAACTTGTTCACCTTAGCCTCTAAGGATAGAACAAGAAGCAATGGGCTTAAACTGCAGGAAGGGAGGTCTAGGTTGGACATTAGGAAAAAGTTCCTAAGTGTCAGGGTGGTTAAATACTGGAATAAATTGCCTAGGGAGGTTGTGGAATCTCCATCTCTGGAGATATTTAAGAGTAGGTTATATAAATGTCTATCAGGGATGGTCTAGACAGTATTTGGTCCTGCCATGCGGGCAGGGGACTGGACTCGATGACCTCTTGAGGTCCCTTCCAGCCCTAGAATCTATGAATTAGTGGCCCCAAGACGTAGTAGTGTCCAGGCATGACAACTTGAACGTGTAAAAATCAAGGTTTTGCACGCAATCAAGCCAGCGCTGGCGTCTTGCTATGTCAAGAGAGTGTAGCAAGTAGTAAAAGTTATAGATTCTACAATAGGTCTTCAGCCCATTTGCTGCTTTTGGGGATCAGATCTGTCAATCATTAGCTCCAACTAGGTGAGGTAACTTCAACAGCTATGATGAGAACAGTTCTTTTAACAAAATTCTACTATAAGCAAAATGACTAATTATGAATATGCCAACTGCAGAACATGAGAGCTGTTTTACCAAATAGTAAAACCTTTATATTATCCAAAGTCTGGTAGATCGGTGAACCATAATACATGAAGAAATAAATTTTGGGGAAAGCACATATAAGTTTCTATTCTTCAGCATAGTACATTCCACATATCTGATAGTGGAATACACAAACATACAAATGATTGCCTAACTGGCTGAAGCACTGCAGTGAGAAACACTGTCCTCCTGAAAATGTCAGGTGAGGCTTGCACATTAACTTTCTAGCAATGTATGAAGGACTATATATAGAATTATAGAACTGGAACTGCCTATGAGAGGTCTTCTAGTCCTGTCCCCTGCACTCAAGGCAGGACTAAGTATTATCTAGACCATCTCTGAGAGGGGTTTGGAGATTTTTAAGAGCAGGTTAGACAATGACAGAGATTCCACAAGCTCCCTAGGCAACTTATGCCAGTGCTTAACTACCCTGACAGTTAGTTTTTCCTAATATCCAACCTAAACCTCTCTGGCTGCAATTTACGCCCATTGCTTCTTGTCGTATCCTCAGAGGTTGATGAGAACAATTTTTCTCCCCCCTCCTTGTAACAACTTTTTATGTATTTGAAAATTGTATCCTGTCCCCCCTCGGTCTTCTCTTCTGAAAAAAACTGGGTTTGTTTAGTCTGGAGTCCCTCAGAGGTCATGTTTTCTAGACCTTTGATCATTTTTGTTGCTCTCCTCTGGACTTTCTCCAATATGTCCACATCTGTCCTGAAAAGTGGCGCCCAGAACTGGACATAATACTCCAGTTCAGGCCTAATCAGCATGGAGTAGAGCAGACTAATTCCTTCTTGCGTCTTGCTTACAAAACACTCCTGCTAATATATCCCAGAATAATGTTTGCTTTTTTTGCAACAGTGTTACACTGTTGACTCATATTTAGCTTGTGATCCACTCGGACCCCTAGATCCCTTTCCGCAGTACTCCTTCCTAGGCAGTCATTTTCCATTTTGTATGTGTGCAACTGATTGTTCCTTCCTATGTGGAGTACTTTGCATTTGTCCTTATTTAATTTCATCCTATTTACTTCTGGACATTTCTCCAGTTTCTCCAGAACATTTTGAATGTTAATCCTAATATCCAAAGCACTTGCCACCCCTCCCAGCTTGGTATCATCCGCAAACTTTATAAGTGTACTCTCTATACCATTATCTAAATCATTGATGAAGATATTGAACAGAACTGGACCCAGAACTGATCCCTGCAGGACCCCCACTTGATATGCCCTTCCAGCTTCACAACTGATAACTACTCTCTGGGAAGGATACCATTTTAACATGTAATGTACCCAGGCTAGTTCCTACAGAAAGAATCGTATTGACAGATAAGACGTCTTCATCGATCAGAGGAATGATTTTCTTTTGTTGGCCAGTGTCATGAATTTGTCCAGATTCTTTTGAGTTGTCCCACTTAATATATCAAGACTAGATACAGGGGCTCTGGAGTAACATACCAATAGAGAAAGAGACAAGCAGACCAAGGTGAAGGATCTCCCACAAGCCACATCTACTGAAAGAAAAGATTAGAAGAATTTTTATTCTCTTAAATCTGGCTCTTTGGTGGAACTCCTTGTGATCGAATGCACCCCTATATTCACAACCTGCGCACTACTGTAACAATCTTTGTACAGAATATGCTTTGTGAGGTATCCTTTGCAAACTAATAACTCACTGGTCAATAATATCATGGTGAAGTGTATGCAGCAACATTGTGTGTAAAGCTATGAAATCCCGCATCTAATGTTAAGGGGACATGTTCAAACTCATGTAGTACTAATTAGGCACAACTGGTCAAGCAAGTCTTAAACAAAGGGATGTGTGGTTATCTCAATTTGCATATAAGCTGTAAACAGAGTCTTCAGCAAGAGAAAAAGGAAGGGAGACACAGAAAACCTGCATCTCAGCATAAACAGGTGAAAACAGCATGAAGAATCTTTCCTGACTAGCCTCCATGTCTCGTTCTACTCAGCTGAATAGAACTTTTATAGTTCCGCCCCCTCATAAAGTTCTATTCAGCTGCACAGAAAGACATGAAGGTTAATCAGTTCACTAATGTCACAAAATCACCAGTATCAGACTGCTACTCTCTGAGAAGATTGTATACAAAACCACTTTTTGAGGACTGAGCACTATAGTTATTCCATTTTTAAGTGCCCAAGAAGTCCAGAGGGAAACATCCTATCATGGGCTTAAAGTGAGAACTGCTGCAATTATGAATCTAGGATCATGCTCCATCACCACAAAAGTTTCAGATGGCAGATTGCAAACCAAGCCTCCTAGCAGAGCTGACAGGAACCATTACCCTGTGGAAAGTTAGGGAAGATAAGATACAGGAAAAGGAGGAGTGGGCCCCTCTGTTCATCTGACTGAACAGTGGTATGTTACATTACTGCTAATCAGAAAGAACATTATCTTCCCCTCCTGTAATGTTTTTATTCCTTCTATGCACTGAAAATGTCTTCCATTTTACTGTCTGTTAAAATGTTTTTTAAATATTCTCAAAAATTTCTCATATCATTGCCACATGCATCTCCTCTAGGGTGAATATTGAGCAGGAGAGAGAAGGCAGGCATAAAAAAAAATTGTGCTTCTATTTATCATTGCTGCCTGTCAGTCTTAGAGAAGAATGTTACCCATTAGTTCCAGGTTGGTGAAAACTGAAGGTGCAGAAGTTAGTATTATTTTCCCAATGCTATTTGTAATTTTAAGAGGCCTCAACATCCAACTCCTTCATCTATGTTCAGATTTTTTTATTTTTAAATAAAAGCAGGTCACAATTATGGGAGTAACTGCACCTTTTCCCCCACTCCATCCTCTTCTTATATACCCTTTCAAGTCACAGGCTCTGTGCCTCCACTTGTGGTCTCTCATGATTCTCCCACTCACAGACTGAGTCCCTGGGCTACAATACCAGTTTACCAACCATGTTTTCTCAGAAGGTCCACCTGGGTTTGGCACCTGCAAGAGACTCTCTTTTGGGAGCTGTGACTAGTGGGTAAATGCTGTGACTCAGAACTTCAAAAAAAACCACAACAGATTATTCATTTATCCACAGGAAAACAGTGTTTAGAGAAAAGAGTTAAAACAACAGAGAAGTCTACATGCATTTCATCACACCTAGAGTTTAGCATTTTCCTCAAAGCCCCAATTTATCCCAGGTACCCCTCATTCTGGAAACTGGATTCAGCCTTCTTCCCTGCAGACACTGCCTCTGAGTCTCAGGTCTTCCCTGAACTTCAAGTAAACCACTTTGTTCTCTGTGTCTGCAAGCTGGGACTCTTTTCCCCTTGCCAAACTCACCTGATAAACACACTGGGGGTGGAGGTACACTGTCAAACAGAAGAGTCCACTCATTGTCTCATAAGTGTTAGCCAACCATCTACAATCTGAAACCACTGTACTCCTTTTCTGGGGATTTGCAAGTAACTCCTTGTCACCATATGACAGACCCCATCAGAATAAATCGAACAAAAATAGGTACACATAATATTCATAAAAATAATACACTGGTCTCCCACATTTTTCACAAAGCATATAACATTTACTCTTGCCCAGTACATAGAAAGTCAGTGTGCCATTACTGGGTGACCATGATTAACAGACTTCACTTTGTCCCTTAGAATTAGTGTCAAATTATTTCTGTTCGTATTTACCAAGTTCTACATCGGTTGTGCAAACACACACACACACACACACACACACCTTTGTTTTCAACTGCCAGTTAAAAGAAATTTAAATGCTAGATAGACTTATCAGTTGAAACTCAACGGGAAGTTTGCTGATAACACTGAAGATATTTTAAAAAAAAATTGTATTACAGTCTGCGACCACAGCTAGTGTACTGAGATGGATTTGTGGATTATGGCAGGATTGCACTTCTCAAGATCACATTTATGATGGGGGAGATTTTCAAAGGCACAAATGGCAGTCAGTAAAAGTCCCTGGGACTTGGCCAGGCCATCTATCAAACATTTGTGCCTTTGAAAAAACTCCCAGTGCCCTAAAGTACTGAGAACCAGTATGCAGATAAGCACCAAATACTGTTCTTCAGAATTGTATTTTAAACGTAAGAAATTCTAAATTTAAATAAAGACAATTTAAGTCAATACCACTGAAAAGATAAGCTACTAGATGTTTCCATAGAAATAATGCGCCTGGCAACCGGCTTCTAGAAAACCCTACTACCTTTCTTATTCAAGGGTACAGAGAGAATGAATTCCCAGGGTTCTAACAGGTCACAAATGGCAATTGCAGCTAAGGCATTAATATAACCTTGTCATTCTAATTATAATGCTGCTGCCAACCTCTGCCACTGGAGTACATTGAAAACCAGAACTTTGTGTAAAGAGAATAATAGCACATTATTATCTAGAGTGACAATGTTTTACATTTTATTTAAGGCAAGTCTAATGGTTTTAAATGAGTTTTGTAAAACACTAAAAAACAAACAGCATCTAGGTTTTTACTTTTAACAGTACAACATGACATCATGAAGGGCTAAAGTAAATGTGTGCTATTTTGCATACGATCAGTTTAATGTAATCTGTTGCACAGAATGAGTGCTAATTACATGCCATATCCAGAATTCCAAAGCACAATAAAGATGCTTGTATTTGTAAGGAATAGAAGTCCCCCAATGTTCTTCACCATTCCACAACATATGGATGAACAGGCAGTTCTGATGATAGATTTTATTATATATTTTCAGATTTATTCACACACAAAGAAATTTTTAGTTGGTTACCATCAGAAAAGTTCACATAAAGCATCAGAGCACCTATTTGAATTGGCTAAAGATTCTGAATTGATAAACGGGGAGAGATTTGGGGGTTATAAAGTTGAAATGTAATTTTCATTTAACTCTTTGAATGTCGTATCAGCCTTGCATGCATAAGGCAATTATTTTGTAAGACCCCACTTCTGCCATAACTCATACAGGAAAGTAGCTGACCAATGGCAAGTTTGAATAGTCATTGGCAATAGCTGGTATAAAGACAATATATTTTAAAAAGCAGACACTGTGATAACATAACCTTTTATTACCAATAAATGGTCAACCACCACCTTAACCACTATCTTTTATGGTGTACTGTTTTTCTCTCTACCCTCTGTCTTTAGATTCTGAGCTCCTTAAGGCAAAGAATATGCCTTCATTTCTGTTTGGAGAGCACCTAACACATTGCGAACATGTCAGAATTGAACATTACCTAAAATAAATGTAATAAGGAACTACTTTCTTCTCTTTTTCTATGGTGTATGCACTCCACAAGACCATAATAAAACCTTTAATGGATGTTATTAAATATTTATATCACAGTAGCATACAGTGGTCCTGGTCACAATAGAATCAATTGTGCTAGACTTTGAAAATGTATATAACCGTATCCTGTAGTGGGAGGGTGGCACCAAAAACCAGGTTGGAAGAAAGGGATACAACATACATGCAAACAGACTAATGTGATAGGCCCATGTCTTGATAGTTTCATGCTGTTTTTCTTCTTTCATCTCTTTTTGTAATATAACCTAAAATGACTTCCTGCCTGAATACTGAGTTTTTATTCCTTTTTTTTTTTAAAGTGGTTGTTCCATTGCTTGCCTATTTGCTCTATTGTTCATTTTCACTTTGTCTCACTTTCTCTTATTTATGCCTTTTCCCCCTTTTATGTAAATGTCTGTACATCCTATGGTACTAATAAAGTGTTTTGTTTTTAAAAGTAGGCTTCTGCCAGTGTAGTCTTCACAAGTAACACTGTGGACTAAGTAATTACGTTAGTTTGACTTTTTAACTATGTGTCTACAGACATGATATTCCTGTCAACTTTCAATCAAAGAACCACCAACCTAGACTCCTCTATTCTTATCCAGGCTGAACTCCAAGTTCAAGACACAAAAAACGGCAACATGCTTCTCCTGCTATCTGTGTACACTATACCATTTTGCCACATGTGCTAGACTTCAGGCTAACATTAAAGTTGATTGGCCTCAAGCCTATATATGAAAACAAGGACACAGCATAACTTAACCAAGAAAAACATTGAAAAGGGCTATTAGTAAACACTTAATATTTATTTGTTAAATATTCTCTCTCTCTCTCTCTGCCCCCCCACCCCAAGTACTTTTTCAAAAATGACTGGTGATTTTGAATCCCTATATTGTACATCAAGATAAAACTTGAGACTCCTTTAAAGGGGACTGATTTGTACATTGGAAGGAAGGGGTCTTCAGCCCTTGTGAAAATCAGTTTCCTTTTAGGTATCTCGAATTGGGAACCCAAAAACATTCAGGCACCAAAAAACACTAGTCACTATTGAAATGTTAAACCACACGCACATTTCAAAATGTTATATGTATATACAAGTGTACGATTTAAATCTAATTCGGGTGTGGGATTCGATGGCACTAATCTAGCTCGATTTCTACAGCAGCTTAATCTCCACATCGCTGAGCCACCAATGTACACAAACATTTCTCGTGTCATCTCCACCTGATACCAGAGAAATTCCCCAGTTTCCATTTTGCATTCCTGACTGAACAAGCCGGAGTCACACCGTTATTGGAAGCTGCAGGTCACATGGTCAAAAGTAGACTAAAGATTGCATAGCCTGGTAAACAGATTTCTGGGCATGTGCAGTTCAAAAGTAGGGGAGAGGTCAGATGAGGCAACCATAGCTCTGAGGTAAACAACAGCAGTGAGCATGCATGGAATGTTGGCACATGTTCAGGAGATGAGGTGATGTTGGCATGCGTTCAGTTATATTCTGGGGGTACCCTAATTCTGTTTTCAGGGATACACACTTACAACACACTCTTTCTTTCTTCACCATTCAAGATCCTTCTCAACGTGTCAATTTGGAAATGTAACAAAAACCAACATAATACTATCAAATCATAATCCCCCTTTACTCAACTTGCAAATCAGGCAAGTTCTGGGTTGATGGCTCAGAATCCCAGAATATGAGTTTCCAAGTGAATTTTTGCTTCCCTGGATTAGGACTGCCAGCAATCTAGAGTGATAGCTTCTAATTAGCACTCTAAATATATAATGTGTGGATGTAAGTCTTTAACCAAATAGTTTAGCTCATGTAGGAGGAATCTGAATTTTTGAACCAAAAAATATCCTGAATTATTTCCCCACTGATGACTGAAGTTCATGTGCCCATGGTGTGTAAGTGGTATAAATTGCAACTGTGAAGAGTATGTGAGCAGAGAATCATTATATGATAGGATATTTATACGATTAAAGGATTGGAAAACATTCCTTATAGTAGTAGACTCAAGGAGCACAATCTAGTTAGCTTACACAAAGAGAAGATTAAGAGGTGACTTGATCACAGTCTCTAAGTACCTACTTGGGAAATATTTATAATGGGCTCTTCAATCCAGCAGACATAGATATGACAAGATCCAATGGTTGGAAGTTGAAGCTAGACAGAGTCAGACTAGAAATAAGGTGTATTTTTTTAACAGTGAAGGTAAAAAACCATTGAAACAATTTACCATGGTTTATGGTCAATTCTCCATCACTGACATTTTTAAATCAAGATTAGATGTTTTTCTAAAACATATGCTCTAGTGCAAACAGGAATTATTTTAGGGAAGTTTGGCACTTCACCTCTTGTGCATCACAACTAGATGATCACAGATTCTGGCCTTGGAATCTATATTAATGATTGTGCAGCCAAATTCAGTATCTACTAATTTTGTCTCATGAATGAAACTCCTCTTAATAGCAGTCACCATTTGCTGACTGATATCACACACTGGTATGCAAGATAACACGCTTACTTCCTATTCAAAGTACATGGGAAAATCTTGGTCTCTCATACTGCTGTGTAGTAGTTATTGCCAAATGATGACTTAATGGTAATCACTGTGGCAGCTTTTTAGAATGCTAAGGACAGTAGCATTATCTCATAATGGCCACCAACCCCTCTAGGGAAGTGAGCCCCATTATTGATAGGGCATGGTACCCTTTTTCCATCCTGTGATAATTTCTCATGGGACAAAAAAGTCTTAAAGCCCTTTCTTATAGATTCTTTATAAATAACCATTAAAATACTATCTCCTGGCTAAATAAGTTGCACAATTCTAATGTGTTCCCTAGCAAATACGGAAGAAAATGAAGAGGAAGAGATTGATTGTTACCAACAGCCTGATACTGCACTCCCATAACTTCCAGTGAAGACTTTGTGTAGTGCAGGTGTTCATTACCTGGGATCCTAGTTTTCCATTATCAAAACCCTCAAAATTCTGCAATAAAAAAAATCCACATTTTTCTACCATTAAAATGAAATGCTGCACTTCAATTTCCCTACTCATTGAGGCATCAGTTGAACACAATGTTTTATTGATATACAGTAGAACCCTGTTTATCTGAGCCGCCATTATCTGGCTCTCTGTATTAACTGAACCACCAGTCGCTCAGGGCTAACAGCAGCTGGGGCATGGGCTGTCAGCTCCACCACCTGGGGCTAACAGCTGGAGCCCCTGCCCTCCCACATCTCAAAATAAGGGATAGAAAGCTCTTTGCAATTCTCCTGATTATCCAAATATTTGATTATCTGATCTGGCCCCAGTCTCAATTAGATCAGATAAATGGGCCTCCGTTGTAAATGTAAGCACACTCAAAACCCAACCACAAGAGGGGAAGGTTTCACACATTAAATACATAACGCTTATTTACTTTCAGTAAAATTTAGTTAATAGTTAATATATGTTTTTATTTTTTCACAAAATGTAAAAATTAAAGATTCTCTGTAAAAATGAAAATTCTGCATTTTTCCATAACAAATGGATTTCTAGGATCCCTGCTCATTACCTCTGAAAAATCAGGCCTGAAGTATAGCTTTCACTAGTTGGGGAACAGCACAGAAACACAGCTTGTGTTCTAAAGACAGAAAGGAACAAGAAAGAACAAATCTTGTACTGACCTGCATAGCATAATGGTTGCTACAGAAAAATCTCAAAAAAGATCTTTTCAATAGAAACTGAAATTCAAGGCTTAAAAGGAACTTCGCTCAAATGACCTTTGAGTTAAATTAAGCAAACATGGTGGAGACACAAATCTACTATATCAAATAGCTGCCTTAATAAATTGACAGTAAGCAATAGTGTCTACTAAGGCTGCCTTTCCCCCAGCCCCTAGAGTGCTATGGGTATGTCTACACAGCAATTAAACACCTGTGGCTGGCCCAGATCAGCTGACTCAGGCTCGTGGGGACTAGGTTACAGGGCTGTAAAACTGCTGTGTAGAAGTTCAGGCTCAGGCTTGAGCCCAAGCTCTGGGGCCCCACAAGGGTGGAGGGTCCAGAACCTGGAGCTCCAGCCTGAGCCCAAATGTTTACATAGCAATTTTTAGCCCCACATCCCGAGCCCTATGAGCCAGAATCAGTTGACCCGGGCCAGCCACAGCCATGCCACAGGTCTTTTATTCCAGTGTAGATGCACCCTAGGAGCTGAACTGTGATCCTATAGAAGGTGCTGTCAGACAGGGTCTAGTCAAGGCCTACCTGAAGAAACACCAGGCACTATGGAGCTAGTTCCCCTTCTTTTGTACCAGGCACTTAATACCACTCATACATTATGTTGTTGGTGTAACTGATGATTTCCTAATGGTATTCAGTACCTGCTTCAAGGTGTAGGAAGAAAGAACCTGACTGCTTGGTCAGGCACCTAACAAAGAATATAAGGGATGGGGAGTGGAGTCTCACAGCTGCAATTTTCTAGATGATAATCAGCCTTCTTTCCTTTCTAATGTGCATCACAGATTGAGCTGGGCCTTGAAGAGGGTTCAGAGTTCAGTTCACTTCTGTGGCATGGTCTTTGTCAAAAACAGAGAATCTGGCACGTCTAGACCAGGAACCATGGGAACTGAACGATGCTAACAAAGCCTGCTGGGTCTAAAGATGCCTAGTTTTTCCATTATGGGGGACAAGGAAGAGGGCTGAACTTGATTTGAGTCTCTCTGCAAAGGGAAGGGCAGAAGTAGGGAGACTAGAGAAGGGCAGAAGTATTGATCTTTCTAAGAAGTAAGGGTTCAAGCAAGAAGCTTGCAAAAAAGATCAGGGAGGAAACTTGAAAAGAGCTGGGCAAAGAGACCCACAAAAGCCCCTGAGAAAAGGGAAGAAGTTTCATCCAGATCCTGATGATGGAGCTGCAGACCAAAGAGTTTATCTTTCTTTTGGACTGTTTTTGGCTACCCCAAAGAGGGAAGTTTTTGGTTCATCCAGAGGACTAAACCATGTAGCTAATGGGGTGGTACGGGACTGCAGCACCAGCCAAATCCAATAACAGGAAGGTAAACTGCACCCTTGCAACATGCTACAAGTCTCATTGAATGCCGACTTACAGAAGTCTACCAGTTTTGGACACCAAGAGGAGAGGAGTCTTTTGCATGAATCCATGTGTGTCATATTTCTCCTATCAGGTGCTGGTTGAAGGCAAGCTGCTCCTTGGTACGTGAGCTTGACTTATTCAAGTCACTGTACCCCCAAATCCTTTTCTGACTAATTTGGACTTGAGGGAACTTTCATGTCACATGGGGAAGAAGATTCATGATGAAAGTGAGCAACATGATGATGCTTCCCCTTCCTTGGATTTCCCCAATGTTACCTTCAGAAAAATCTTTGCAGAAGTGGAGCTGCTGAACAAGGAAAATGTGTGATGCTTAAAGACGGAGTGTAAACTGGAGAAAAGAGAAATGGTACAGTGGGTGAGACTTTGGCACCAAAAATCTTTGTAGTTTTCATTGGCTCTTCCCAACTGACAAGACACCAATCAGCATGAATTAGAAGAAACGGGAATCTGCATAATTAAGACACAGGATATGAAATTTTCCTGTTCTTTGCCCCTTTACCTCAAATTTGGTCACAATTACTATATCAAACTGCTTTTAGCCTTACTGGATATGATCTCTCTTTAGATGGAACTCCCAGACCCAAAGCAGTCCTTCTAATTACTACTGCATTTATTTTTAATTTACAATTTCCACCACAATGCTCGTCTGTGGATAATTAATTACATTTCTGTATCAAGCTGTTTCTGTATCAAATTATCTATCTCCTATTATTTATTTTAAAATTCAAACTAAGGTACTCTGTTTGGGAGCATTAGGGGAACAGCCAGTAATTCCAGGTATATTTTTAGGCTACTGCTGTGATGCACATTGTAACCTTGAGCATTACTGGTTTGGTGACATTTTACTGAGGCACCATGATAAGAAAGAGCATTACGTTAAAAACTATGTTGATTAAATATGACAGGAGAAAAGAAAGAAGAAAGAGAAACTAGAAGGCCCCCAAGCAAAAAACAGAAGTTGCATCCTTCTCAACTCTTACAGTTCAGATGTGTGACTCAGGATGGTTTTCTCTGTAAAATTTTGTGTGATGTTTGTTTTCTCATAGGTAAGAATCTAACCAATTCTATTCAGTTGAGTAACTATTCCAGTTCTTAAATGTTTTTTTAAAAACCCCATTCTTTCAGTCAAAAGTTGGGACGTACAAGACAGAAATGATACTTAAAATAAAAACCAAACAAATTTAAAAACATCAATAGAATGAGCCAATAACAAATATGGTCAAATATATAACTTACTTCTCCCACCCCATTTAATTCTACCCTCCCTCTTGTCTCTAGTGAGTGGTAAGGAAACTCAATAGCTTTAGCTCCAAGCCTGGCAAAACTACTGAGCAGCATGTAGCTGATGGTTAGAACCCAGAACTGTACCTCACATTCTAGGTACTGTTCCCAACTATGCCATTGACTTCCCGTGTGACTCGTTTGGGGCTCTTTTTAGGCCCAGATCCTCAAAAGTATTTAGGCTCCTAACTCTCATTGAAATCAATGGGAATTAGGCACCCAAATGCCTTTGAGGATCTGAGCCATTAGGCCCTGATTCTGCAACCACATGCTTCACTTTACACACAAGTTGTCCACTGTGACCCATGTGCAAAATGTTAAGCACATGAGCAATGGTAGGGTCAGGGCCATAAGCTCTGCATTTCTCATGTGTAAAATAGAACTAATATTCAGTAATACAAAGGGGTGTTGTGAAAATTAATTTGTTAGTAAATGTTTGTAAAACAATCAGATTCTTGGGTGAAAGTTGTTATATAAGGTTCAAAATAGTATTACGTACTCTAAATTAGTAGGGAGTGCTCTGGATCAAGACTAGTTGCTACCATCCCAACACACTCCTCATCTCCTCCTATTTACTGAATCACCTCTACTATGATCTCCATCTTCCTATAGCCTGGGGAACAAGCATCTGAGTGCATAAAATTAGCAATCTTTTAAGTTTGATAGCACTTGAGAAAGTGCAGTTTTATTATTTAGCTAATGCTGAGGTTAAACATTAAACAGTCATTTTGGAGCCAGACTTAATAAGAGGAATGGGAAAAAAATCAACGTTTTAATTCTTTGGATAACTTTGAAGGATCAGCAGCCATAGCGTTCTGTGGATTTTAATAGGCCACTGTCTTTTAAGGAAAAAACAAAAATAAGTGACATGCAAAGGCTACTTCATATGATACAGAGAAATATTCAAATAAAAACTAATTTAAATATTTATATTCTGGTCTCTGTGCCTAATCTAAAGTTTTCTGATATCTGTAAGTGCTTTTTGGTTTTATTCAGGTTATGTTGCCCAAATGTGTTTCTAATTGTGCAGTAATCAAATTTTAATATGAACAAAACTAAAACAATACTCTGTATTTCTGTAGCCTCTTCTAAGGCTCTCCAAATATTTTACAAAAAATAAGTAATGGTAATAGTTGTATTGCATTCATCCAAAAGGCAACGATCATTATCAGGATTCCATTATGCTAGGCACTGTACAAACACTGACCCCCTGCACTGAAAAGATTACAGTCTAAGTTGAATCGAGAATAACAAACAAAAGGAGTGAGAACAATAGTATGTATGTTAGCTTTGCATAATTTGATGGTTCCAAATGCTATCCCCAAGTGCAGTTCCACCTAGTCATCACTGGTTAACAGGTTCCCTGTTAGCATCACAGAATGGATAGATCTTTAGGAAGGATCTGAAGGATGGCACCATTAAGGATCAGTGTAGCAAGGATATTCTATGCAAAAAAGGACGAAGGTGTGGGAATGTTTGTGAGACACACAAAATAGGCATTCAAGCCTGACTGTGAAAACACCCCTACCCTGTGAGAGAGGGAAACATTTACCCAATTTTACAGAAGTGGAACAGAATAAAGTGACTGTCTTAAGGTCACACAAGAATTCTGTGGTTAAGATGGGAATACAACGTCAATATCTTTACTCTCAGTCCTGAGTTTTGACCAGATCATTACATTTGATCTCTCAAATGGGATGTGCTCATCACCTGTATCCATTGTTTCCAAATTTTTACCTCTAATAAACCCTTGTTATAGTTAATGCTTGGTTAGCTTCATAGTGTTTGAATTGAGTAAAAAGGACATCTCACAGCAGGTACATATTCTATATGAGGTTATATCCATTACTCACTTTTACTAAAAGTTCACACTGAAGTCAGCAAGTACTGCAAAAACATTTATAAGACAACAAGGTAAATTAGCCAGCTAGTCTAAAAAATGAAGGCTTAAAGCAGGATTTAAAACCAACATGCCCACATTCAGTAAGACGCTTTCATAGGAAAATGCCATAACTTCTGCAGAATCTAAGCTTTCAATGGATTTCATATGGATTTCAAATTATGGGAGCATGAAATGAAGAAAGTGCATTCTCACTTGAATCACCCATTCAAGGATGTATATCCTGATTTTTGGTGAGACTCAGGAGTAACTGAGCAGAATTTGGCCCAGTATCTTCTCTTTAAAGACCAATTACTACATGCCCCACACAGTGTTTAACGTGATGGATAAAAGATCCGTATTAATCTATGAACAGTGGCTCAACGATTCAGACAATGAGATGGTTTACAGACACTTCTGTTAATTTGTTAATGGCATGCTAGATGTTGAAAACAGTTACTGATACTTAACAAACAACAACAAAATCTACATAATACCATCCAGACATAACCTACTAACCTAAGGCCTGGTCTACACTACGAGTTTAGGTCGAATTTAGCAGGGTTAAATCGAATTAAGCTTGGACATGTCCACACGACGAAGCCCTTTTTTTCGACTTAAAGGACCCTTTAAACCGGTTTCTTTACTCCACCTCCGACGAGGGGATTAGCGCTAAAATCGGCCTTTGCGGGTCGGATTTGGGGTAGTGTGGACGGAATTCGACGTTATTGGCCTCCGGGAGCTATCCCACAGTGCTTCATTGTGACCGCTCTGGACAGCACTCTCAACTCAGATGCACTGACCAGGTAGACAGGAAAAGCCCTGCGAACTTTTGAATTTCATTTCCTGTTTGCCCAGCGTGGAGAGCACAGGTGACCACGCAGAGCTCATCAGCACAGGAAACCATGATGGAGTCCCAGGATCACAAAAGAGCTCCAGCATGGACAGAACGGGAGGTACGGGATCTGCTCGCCATATGGGGAGACGAATCAGTGCTAGCTGAACTCCGTAGCAGTAAACTAAATGGCAAAATATTAGAAAAAGTCTCAAAGGCCATGAAGGACAGAGGCCATAACAGGGACGCACAGCAGTGCCACGTGAAAATTAAGGAGCTAAGGCAAGCCTACCACAAAGCAAGAGAGGCAAACGGAAGGTCCGGGGCAGAGCCGCAAACATGCCGCTTCTACGCGGCGCTGCATGCCATGCTAGGGGGTGCAGCCACCACTACCCCAACTGTGTGCTTTGACTCCATCAATGAAGAATCACGCAACAGGGAAGCGGGTTTGGGGTACGAGGAAGATGATGATGAAGACAATGAAGATAGCTCACAGCAAGGAAGCGGAGAAACTGGTTTCCCCAACAGCCAGGATATGTTTATCACCCTGGACCTGGAACCAGTAACCCCCGAACTCACCCAAGGCGTGCTCCCAGACCCTGAGGGCACACAAGGGACCTCTGGTGAGTGTACCTTTGTAAATATTACACATGGTTTAAAAGCAAGCGTGTTTAATGATTAATTTGCCCTGGCAATCGCGGCCAGTACAGCTACTGGAAAAGTCTGTTAACGTGCATGGGGATGGAGTGGAAATCCTCCAGGGACATCTCCAGAAAGCTCTCCTTCATGTACTCCCAAAGCCTTTGCAAAAGGTTTCTGGGGAGGTCTGCCTTATCCCGTACGCCATGGTAGGACACTTTACCACGCCAGGCCAGTAGCACGTAGTCTGGAATCATTGCATAACAAAGCATGGCAGCGTATGGTCACCTGGTTGAAATGGGGTGATTTTATTAAGGGGACATTCAGAGGTGCCCGTTCCTGCTCGGCTGAACAGAAATGTTCCCTGCTGTTAGCCACGCAGTGGAGGGGAGGGGTGAAGTGATCATCCCCGAGAATTGGGTGTGTGTGTGGGGGGGGGTAGTTGGGTTTGTGCTGCATGTTAACCCGGAAACCGCAGCCCCTCCTTTTACATTGCAAACCCATTTTAAATGGCCAACCCAACGGGTGCTTGGTATGGGAAATGAGGGTGCTACTGTTTGAAACCATTCCCACATGTTAAAAAGGTTAAAAAAGCCAAAAGACTGGTTTACCATGGCTGCCTGCAAGCCGAAATCTGTTGCCTGGCACTGCGTGAGTGATCTCTCACACCAAACGGGCAGGCCCTCAATATAAGAGGAAATATGCGACCTTGTAACGAAAGCACATGTGCTGTGTAATGTGAACAGCAAAATTTAACGTGAAAGAGTGTACCTATTGTTCTCTAAATTGTGTCTTTTTTAACCACCTCTCCCTTCTCCTCCACCAGCTGCAAATGTTTCTCCTTCACAGAGGCTAGTGAAGATTAGAAGGAGAAAACGGCGGACTCGGGATGATATGTTCTCGGAGCTCCAGATGTCCTCCCACGCTGACAGAGCACAGCAGAATGCATGGAGGCAGTCAATGTCAGAGCAAAAAAGCACAATATGAACGAGAGGAGAGGTGGTGGGCTGAATCGCGGGCTGAAGAGAGCAAGTGGCGGGTTGAAGAGGATAGGTGGCGTCAGCTTGCTGACAGAAGGCAAGAGTCAATGCTCCGGCTGCTGGAGCATCAAACTGATATGCTTCAGCGTATGGTTGAGCTGCAGGAAAGGCAGCAGGAGCAGAGACCGCCGCTACAGCCCCTGTGTAACCAACAGCCCTCCTCCCCAAGTTCCATAGCCTCCTCACCCAGACGCCCAAGAACGCGGTGGGGGGGCCTCCAGGCACCCAGTCACTCCACTCCAGATGATTGCCCGAGCATCAGAAGGCTGGCCTTCAATATATGTTAAAGTTTTAAAGTTTTAAACTGCAGTGTGTCCTTTTCCTTCCCTCCTCCCCCACCCCTCCCGGGCTACCTTGGCAGTTATCCCCCTAGTTGTGTGATGAATTAATAAAGAAAGCATGAATGTGAAGTAACAATGACTTTATTGCCTCTGCAAGTGGTGTTCGAAGGGGGGAGGGGAGGGTGGTTAGTTTACAGGAAAGTAGAGTGAACCGGGGGGGGAGGGGCAGAGGGTTCATCAAGGAGAAACAAACAGAAATTTCACACCGTAGCCTGGCCAGTCATGAAACTGGTTTTCAAAGCTTCTCTGATGTGCACCGCGCCCTGCTGTACTCTTCTAACCACCCTGGTGTCTGGCTGCGCGTAATCAGCGGCCAGGTGATTTGCCTCAACCTCCCACCCCGCCATAAATGTCTCCCCCTTACTCTCACAGATATTGTGGAGCGCACAGCAAGCAGCAATAACAATGGGGATATTCTTTTCGCTGAGGTCTATCCAAGTCAGTAAACTGCGCCAGCGCGCTTTTAAACGTCCAAATGCACATTCCACCACCATTCGGCACTTGCTCAGCCTACAGTTGAACAGGTCCTGACTACTGTCCAGGCTGCCTGCGTACGGCTTCATGAGCCATGGCATTAAGTGGTAGGCTGGGTCCCCAAGGATAACGATAGGCATTTCAACATCCCCAACGGTTATTTTCTGGTCCGGGAAGAAAGTCCCTTCCTCCAGCTTTTGAAACAGACCAGAGTTCCTGAAGACGCAAGCATCATGTACCTTTCCCGGCCATCCCACGTTGATGTTAGTGAAACGTCCCTTGTGATCCACCAGGGCTTGCAGCAGCATTGAAAAGTACCCCTTGCGGTTTATGTACTCGGTGGCTTGGTGCTCTGGTGACAAGATAGGGATATGGGTTCCGTCTATTGCCCCACCACAGTTTGGGAATCCCATTGCAGCAAAGCCATCCACTATGACCTGCACGTTTCCCAGAGTCACTACCCTTGATACCAGCAGGTCTTTGATTGCGTTGGCTACTTGGATCACAGCAGCCCCCACAGTAGATTTGCCCACTGTAAATTGATTCCCGACTGACCGGTAGCTGTCTGGTGTTGCAAGCTTCCACAGGGCTATCGCCACTCGCTTCTCAACTGTGAGGGCTGCTCTCATCCTGGTATTCTGGCGCTTCAGAGCAGGGGAAAGCAACTCACAAAGTTCCATGAAAGTGCCCTTACGCATGCGAAAGTTTCGCAGCCACTGGGAATCATCCCACACTTGCAACACGATGCGGTCCCACCAGTCTGTGCTTGTTTCCCGGGCCCAGAATCGGCATTCCACGCCATGAACCTGCCCCAGTAACACCATGATTTGCACATTGCTGGGGCCTGTACTTTGTGAGAGGTCTATGTCCATGTCAATTTCCTCATCACTCTCGTCGCCGCGCTGCAATCGCTGCAATCGCCTCCTCGGCTGGTTTTGCTTTGGCATGTTCTGGCTCTGCATATACTCCAGGACAATGCGCGTGGTGTTCATAGTGCTCATAATTGCCGCGGTGATCTGAGCGGGCTCCATAATCCCAGTGCTGTGGCGTCTGGGCTGAAAAAAGGCGCGAAACTATTCTGACGGAGGGAGGGAGGGGCAAGTGACGACATGGCTTACAGGTACAGGGAATTAAATCAACAAAGGTGGCTGTGCATCAGGGAGAAACACAAACAACTGTCACACAGAATGGCCCCCCCAAAGATTGAACTCAAAACCCTGGGTTTAGCAGGCCGCTGATTTCATGGAGGGGGGGGGAAGCAAGTGAATACAGAACAAATCTGGTCCATCTATTTTTTACATCTTAAGCTGGCAGCAGACGGTGCAGCATGACTGATAGCCCTCGGCATCTTCTGGGTGCTTGGCAGAAGATGCTGTACTACGACTGCTAGCCATCATCGTCAAGACGGTTCAATAGGACTGCCGGCAGGACTGAGTCTCCAGGAGACAAAACATGTCTGCCCAGGTGCCTCTGACCGAACTCACTGAGAAATACGACGACGATGGATACCAGTCGTAATACACCATCTACTGCCAAAAGGCAAGGAGCTGCTGCTGTATAGCAATGCAGCCCCACGTCTGCCAGCACCCAGATAGCCGATGACGGCTACCAGTCATACTGCACCGTCTACTGCCAAAAGGCAATTAGCTGCTGCTGTGTAGCAATGCAGTACCACGTCTGCCGGCACCCAGATGACATATGGTAACGGTGAGCGGAGCTGAGCTGAGCGGGCTCCATGCTTGCCGTGGTATGTTGTCTGCACAGGTAACCCAGGTAAAAAGGCGTGAATCGATTGTCTGCTGTTGCTCTGATGGAGGGGGAGGGGCCTGACAACGTACCCAGAACCCCCCGCGACACTGTTTTTGCATCATCAGGCATTGGGATCTCAACCCAGAATTCCAATGGGCGGCGGAGACTGCGGGAACTGTGGGATAGCTACCCACAGTGCAACGCTCTGGAAGTCGACGCTAGCCTCGGTACTGTGGACACGGTCCGCCGACTTAATGCACTTAGAGCATTTTATGTGGAGACACACACAATCGACTGTATAAAACCGATTTCTATAAAACCGGCTTCTATAAATTCGACCTAATTTCGTAGTGTAGACATACCCTAAGTCAGTACCTTGTTGAAGTTCTATGGTACAGTAACTCCTCACTTTAAGTCATCCCGATTAACGTTGTTTCATTGTTATGTTGCTGATCAATTAGGTAACATGCTCATTTAAAGTTGTGCAATGCTCCACTCTTACGTTGTTTGGCTGCCTGCTTTCTCCACAGCTGGCAGCCTCCCTATGTCCTCCCCCTCCCCACAGCGCCTCCTGCCCGCCGGCAGACCCCCAGATCACTGCCTTCCTCCTCCTCCCCCCCGCCCCCGCCTGCAGCAATCAGCTGGCTTGCGGTGTTT
>NW_020664417.1:85671845-85676523 GCF_002925995.2 Terrapene triunguis | reverse complement strand
GGGGGGAAGGGGAAGCCTGTGTGCCCAGTCCTCGCTCCTCCCCCCTCCCTCCTGCCCCCTAAACACCACAAGCCAGCTGATTGCCCCAGGCGGGGGGGGGGGAGGAGCGAGGACTTGGTGTGCAGGCTCCCCCTCCCTCCCCTGCCTCCTGTCGGCAGCAATCAGCTGGCTTGCAGCGTTTAGAAGGGAGGAGAGGGAGGAGCGAGGATGCAGCATGGGAAGTAAAGGGGGAGGAGGGAGAGGGGGAGAAGAGGCAGGTCAAGGATAGGATGGGGATTTGGGGGAAGGGGTGAGTGGGTGGGCGGATGTTGAGCCCCCCGCCCCGCCCCTGGTGCTTGCAGAGTAGGGGAAGCTGCCACTGCTGCGCAATGTGCTTCTTCTAGCCTACAGCACCTTCAGCCTCCTTGCCTGCCTCATCTCCAGTGCCAGTGGGCTGTGCCTGTGTGGGGTAAGGCAGGGGCACCTCCCAACTATAGTACTGTACTGTATGTACAGTATGTTTGTAAACACACAGCACGTGCACACTACTCCCCTGCAGTGTAGTATTAAATTGCTTGTTTAAAAATTGTTTAAAATGTATATAATACCTTTTGTCTGGCAAAAAAAAAATTTCCCTGGAACCTAACCCCCCCATTTACATTAATTCTTATGGGGTAATTGGATTCGCTTAACATCGTTTCACTTAAAGTCGCATTTTTCAGGAACATAACTACAACGTTAAGTGAGGAATTACTGTATAAAAGTGGGGCTGTGACATGCTTCCCTCATGCAATCAGCCTGGCTCCTACCACCCAAGACCTCCCTGGTTCCGCTCCCCAGTCCCCGTAAAGCCACGTGCTGTGGCACAGCCTCCACCCTCTATTGTCTTCCCAACATGCAAGAACTAAATATATCACCATCTATTGAAGACAGTAGATCCATCCATACCCTGCAAATGCTGTACCGCTCAAAGCATACACATCTATTCAGAAAGAACTCTCTGAATCTCTTTATCAGCAAAGACTATCTATGACAAGGAAGGAAAGTGGTGGACAAACAATTAGAGTTGGTTTGAAAATGCCAGTTCATTGAATTCAAAATCTCTCATGAAAGCAGGCTGGGTTCAATGACCTTTCATCAAATCACAGGCACGGTTGCAGAGGAACCCTGTCTCCCAGACTTCCAGGGTCTGCGGCTCCTGGGCAGCCCTGTCATAGGGCTGGGGACCCAGACTTCTCGGGTCCACCACTCCATTGGAGCCCCACCATGCCAGGCTCCGAGGGTTTCCTGCATTGCTGCTGTGCAGCCAGGAAGAACTGAAACATTTGGCTTGAGATGAGGCTTTTGGGACTTCCAAACTTCTGGCTCCACAAGTCGAGAAGCCCTGGCTGTAACTGGGGCTTGACTCCTGGCTCTGCAGGAAGGGAGCCTGGAAGGCCTGAGAACCACGGCTCCAAGCTCCACAGAAGGGATCCTGAAAATTCTGGGTGTTCTCAGGGCTTCTAGGCTCAAAGCTAGGAGCCTGGAGGTCCTGGGATGTACTTCCAGGCTCCAAGGTTTTGGGGCAGCCCTGCAATGTAGAATATACTCCTAGCCAGAAACCTCAGGAGTTCCAGATTCCCAGACTAGCTGGCTCCCCATGTTGGCCACTTAGGAGTTAGTCAGCCCAAATAGCCAGCTGGCCTGGGAGTCCGAAAGCCCTGAGGTCCCCAGCCAGGGGCCCAGGAGCCACAGACCCTGGAAACCTGGCAGCTGCTAGCTGAAATTGACACTTTTGTCAGTTTCATGTGTGCTATGTCAGTCCAGGAAGCATAGTTCCTTTCAGAAAAATTATGTGTCAGTGTTTCCTAAACTCATTTTTTAGGGAGATTTCTGGTTTGCAATAAATTTCAAAATGCCAAAATTTCTCATAGAACAGAAATTCCACATTTTGGTCAGCCCTACTAACAATATATTAAGTGAATCATTTAAAAGCCCTAAAGAAGAAAAGAAGGTATATGAACCCACATATGAATTCCATAATGTTCTATTTGGAGAAATACAAGAATGCATATGTAACACCTGCCAAATGACACTATAAAATCCTCTTCCTTTCTCTAGCAGGTAGCTAATGCTTTGCAAGTGCAGGAAAACAGAAAAATACCTCCCAAACATCTGTAGTCCTTTATGTGGCCTGGATTACAGTCCTTTTCCTGACTGGCCTACCTATACTTTCCTGAACATCTTCCTGTTTGCTGCCGTTGGCCATTGGTTGAGTGTGGAGATTAGTGCTAGTTTCAGGTATTCTTTAAAAACCACTGGTAAAAACATTAGGAACAATATGGAAATAATGATCTGTGCCATGTTTCAGTTACATTTCTTCATGATTGATAATTGGACATATGCTTAATTTTAAGAGGTCCTATCTAAAAAGCAACATCTAGTTTGTTTGTTTTCATTTGAATTATTATATGTGTGTACAGTTTCTACTGAATTTCAATTAAACGCAGAAGTACTGCAATTCACTTTTCACTACTTTGGCTGGCTGATAAAATGCATGGTTAATGTAAGGTGCATTTAGTCCCTACTGTCTTCTTTTGAATAAAAGAGCAGTTAAGCCCTGAATACAGACTCTGCTGTGAGTCTAATGCAGGCCCTCTAGCAGAGAGATTATGTGATTATTTATGGATGCCGCAGTCATGTGGTTGTACAGCAATGCTTTTGTTGGAAGCATGACACAATTAGATTTCAGTCAAACTGCTGGCAGCTACTTGCAGGGTTGCATTTTCATAAAACATGCCCTCATAATGATGGTAAGAGAAAGGTCAGCATTTTAGTATTTGTCTCAACTAATATCCATACTCCAGATTCTTCAGTGCTTTAAGTGCTAATTTAACAAAACTAACAATTTATTTCCCACTGTTAAAACAACTCTTTTTTTGTGTTTTACTTTGCCTCGTGTTTAATCACAGGTGAATAATATATTCCTTGCAAAAAAAAAAAAAAATGGTTAACAGAAATTAACCTAAACTGGTTGTAGAAGTCAGGAAATACAAATATTCTGTTTGTTTACCTAAACTTATCGTATCTTTGCCCCCATGTGCAAACAGTATGCATAATAATATAGTCTAATTACATAATCACATACTGCTCCATTTCTCAGAAAGTATAACATACACATCCTTAAATGTAGTTGTCTTCTCTGTAAGGTATGTATTTGAATACCTTTATCTGTACCCATTTAAAAGAGTATTTTTTATTTAATTCAGAGACAGATATACCTTTGAACTATTTCCCATTTTGTTTCTCTGAGAATCACTTACAGTTATGTAACTGGATATTTTAAAATCATGCCTTGCTTTACTGTCTATTTCGTTGCAGCATAACGGGTTTGTATTTTTGATATTGGCCTGCTCTCAAACGGTTTCAATAAATGCAAAAATATTACTTCCTCTGACTACTGGATGTATTTTATTTAAAACATTAATGAAATTTAAGAAAAATCAGTTTAAAATTTTGAGTTCAGAATATTATCCACCTAAACTTCTAATTAGAAAGTTGACTGCACTGCACCTTAAGCGGGGCAGGGAGGCGGTAGAAATGTCCAGCTTGCCAGGGGGAGGGAAATAGTGCTTTACAGGTGGGGGGTGGGAGAGAGACTCAGTAGCTTCTGCAAAAGGGGGAATGGGTCAGTGTGGCAATGCTGACTCATCCCCAGGGACCAGAAGGGCTGGGGAGTTCAAAGATGAGGCGGATGCAGCACCCACCCTCCCTTCCCTTGAGGTGGCAAAATACCAGGTTTGGTCAGGATCTGCTGTGGGCATCACGCTAGCTGCTCCTTTCTAGGGGGGCTGGGAAGGAATTTTTCCCCTCATCACCAGATTGGCCTAGGTGGAGTAGGGGTTTTTTCCACCTTCCCCACAGTGGGCTCATGGGGGGCTTTGTTATGGTGAGTAGGAAGGGAGTTAGGCTATGCTGTCACAACCCATTATGTAAGTGTGGGACAGATGTCCAGTGCAGGTGCTCCCATAGGGAGTAAACACAGTGACCAGACAAATGGCATGGTAAAGGACTTAAAAAGGAGGTGTTAAAAGAGAGGAATGAGGGCGGAACAAGGCGGAGTGGAGTTTGAGGCTCCTTTGACTGGTACAGCAGGGAGACAACCCCCCTTTCCTTATAGCCCACCTTACCCTCGTTTGGGGGAGGGGATAGTAAAGTCCTAGCAATGGGTTGGCTGAGGGAACTGGATGGAAAAAGGGGGTGGCTGACAGAAGCCCTCAGGTAGATATTGAACGATCCTGGAGTTACCTGCATTATACACTTATCTGCCAGGTAGTCCCAGACATCTACTAATAAAGTTGCAGCCTGATTAAAACCATATTAAGTGTCTCATGTCTTTCTTTCAGTATAGCTGGACAATAACAGTATATATCTACTGTACAACTTACTTTCTGTAAAAACAGACCAAGTATGAATGTATTTTAGGATGCTAAATATTTAACTGTATTAAACAGCAAAATGTTTTTATAGTAAGATGTCTTGAGGGAGCACAACTGACATACTGAGAGTATATCATATCGTTCAAGGATGGCCCACATTTTACTTTACATAAAAATGGCTACTATGGAGTCTGTGTCTGACATACACAGATTAGTACATAGTACTGTAAGATTCTAGATGTGTATCTGGTGTTGAGATTATATATATATATATATATATA
>NW_020664417.1:85589864-85666845 GCF_002925995.2 Terrapene triunguis | reverse complement strand
TCCTGTTCAACCACTGGCGAAGATTTGTTGCACAAGTGTTGCAGCATGTGTGTGGGGCCCACCGATGACACCCAAGTCTGCAGTGGGCGAAGTCGCAGCCTGGCGTGCCTGGTTACGTAGGTGCACGAGGCCATGTGGCCCAAGAGGGCAAGGCATGTCCTTATGGTGGTAATTGGAAAGGCCCTGAGTCCTTGAATGACGCTTGAAATGGTATGAAAGCGGCTGTCTGGCAGGATGGCTCGGGCATGTCTGGAGTCCAGGATTGCTCCAATGAACTCTATCCTCTGAGTTGGTACTAGAGTGGACTTCTCTCTGTTGAGTAGAATGCCCAGCTCGTGGAAAGTGCGTGTCACCATGTGGACATGAGCCTGCACTTGGTCTCTGGTGCGGCCGCGTACCAGCCAGTCGTCCAAGTACGGGAACAGCTGTATCCCTTGTCGACGAAGGAAGGCCGCGACGACTGCCAGACACTTTGTGAACACCCTGGGAGCCGAGGACAAGCCGAAGGGAAGGACTGCGAATTGGCAGTGCACCCTGTTTACTACAAATCGCAGGAAGCGTCTGTGGGGCGGATAAATCGCTATATGGAAATAAGCGTCCTTCATGTCGAGGGCGGCGAACCAGTCTCCAGGATCCAGTGAAGGGATGATGGTCCCCAATGACACCATGCGGAACTTCAACTTTACTATGAATTTGTTGAGTCCGCGCAAGTCTAAGATGGGCCTTAGACCCCCTTTTGACTTGGGTATCAGGAAGTAGCGGGAGTAAAACCCCCTGCCCCTTAGCTCCGATGGAACCTCCTCTATGGCCCCTATAGCGAGGAGCCCAAGAACCTCCTGTGTAAGGAGTTGCTCGTGAGAAGGGTCCCTGAAGAGGGACGGGGAGGGGGAGTGGGAGGGGGGGGGCGAGGAAAACTGGAGGGCGTATCCCCTTTCCACCGTGCGAAGGACCCAACGGTCCGAGGTTATACGGGACCAAGCACGGTGGAAGCGGGAGAGGCGATCCCGGAAGGGGGGAGTTGGATCCTGGGTACCGGTCGTGGTGCCGTCCTCGACCGCACCTTCAAAAGGCTTGCCTAGGCCCTGAAGGTGGCGTAGGCTGGCCCTGGTTCTGACCGGGTTGAGGGCCGGTCGACCTTCGCCTACCACCTCGACCCCGCCTCCTAGCAAAGTCCTGTCTTGGACGAGGCAGGGGAGGGTAGAACCGCTGAGGCTGGGGCCTGAAGGGTCTGCGCTGAGGCCCTGGGACATGCATCCCCAGGGAGCGCATCATTGTCCGAGAGTCTTTAAGATTTTGGAGCCTAGAGTCTGTCTTCTCCGAAAAGAGGCCCTGGCCCTCAAACGGTAGGTCCTGCAGGGTCTGCTGCAGTTCAGGTGGCAAGCCTGACACCTGGAGCCAGGAGATTCGGCGCATTGCTATCCCCGACGCCAGGGTCCTAGCAGCCGAGTCCGCTATATCAAGGGACGCCTGCAGGGAGGTGCATGCCACCCGCTTGCCCTCCTCTACCAAGGCCCCGAACTCTTCCCTCGATTCCTGGGGAACCAGCTCTCTAAATTTCCCCATCGAGGACCACATATTAAATCCGTAGCGGCTCAGGAGCGCCTGCTGGTTCGCTGCCCGCAGTTGCAGCCCGCCAGCCGAATAGACCTTGCGTCCGAACAAATCGAAGAGCTTAGCGTCCTTCGATTTGGGCGCAGCAGCCTGCTGGCCATGGCGCTCCCGTGCATTGACTGATGAAACCACCAGTGAGCACGGTTGGGGGTGAGTGTACAAGTACTCATGTTCCTTGGAGGGCACAAAGTACTTCCTCTCAACCCCTCTGGCCGTGGGCGGAATAGAGGCCGGGGTCTGCCAGATAGTGGTGGCGTTCGCCTGGATAGTGCGGATCAGCGGTAATGCCACCCTGGATGGAGCATCCGCTGAAATGATCTGCACGATGGGATCATGGACCTCCGCAATCTCCTCCACCTGGAGGTCCATATTGCGAGCCATGCGGCGCAGCAGGTCCTGGTGGGCCCGAAGGTCTATAGGAGGCGGCCCAATGGTGGATGTGCCCGCTACGGCCTCATCAGGCGAGGACGAGGAGGATGCCCCCGGTGGCAAGGGGTCCAATGGTTGGTCCTGCTCCAGGTGTTCCTGGAGTTGGGCATCGCCTGCCCCCTGGTCCAGGGCCTCTGCTGGTGCGGGCACTGGAGCCTCCACGTCCCTTGGAGGAGGGCGGGAGATGGTGGACTCTGGGGCCCTAGGCTCCGAACGGCCAGAGCGGGAGGCAGATAGCGGAGCTCCTTGTGCCTGGTGGTAGGCCCAAGGAGTCCAGAAGGACCAATGCGCAGGTCCTTGCATAGGGTCGTCGGTCTCCTGCAGGTGGCCGGCCTCCACTGCCTCAGATGATCGCGACGCCGATCTCGACGGCCACGGCGGTGCCGAACCCGACGCCGTCGGCACCGGATGGTACGGTGCCGATCGGTGCCGGCCGTAAGGCGATCTGTCCCTGTGCGGTGCCGGAGAGCGGTGCCGGGACCTGGATCGGTGCCGGTAGTCCCTCCGGTGCCGGGATCCCGATCTGGAACGGGACGACGATCTGGAGGAGGCGTGGTACCGGGAGCGGCCCCTCGAGCCCGAGTGGCGCTCATACCGGTGCCGGGAGCTGCGTCTCGAGCCCGATCGGTGCCAGTCGTCGCGACGGTGCCGGGATGTTGAACGGCGCCGCGAAGAGGATCTGGGCCGCGAGTACGACCGGTGCCGAGGTGATATTCGGCGCCGGGACTCCGAGCGGCGTCGGGACCTGCTCCGGGATCTGGAGCGGTGCCGAGAGACTCGTGCTGGCGACAGTGGGCGCACCAGGGCAGGCTTTCCTCTGGACTGCAGCACGCGTGGAGCCACCGGTGACGGGGGTTGTGACGGCGCTGGCTCCGTGAGGGCGATCAGGTCTCTCGCCGTAGCAAAGGTCTCCGGGGTGGAAGGGAGACAAGGTTCCACCACCAGCCTTGGTGGTGAAACAGTCCGCACCGGACTCAACGGCCTCGGTGCCGGAGTCGACGGTGTGGCCGCCTGCCTTTGGCGGTCCAACTGCGGACGCGGCTCTACCCCCGGCACCGGGGGAGCCGGTATCTTCGCGGCAGCAACGTCCCGCGCCTTGCCGGCCTTCTTATGGCCCGGAGAAAGGGATCGGCGTCGAGGTTCTTTAGGCGGGCGCGGTGCCGACGTCGGTCGGTGCCGAGCAGTCTTTTCCGCCGCACCGGTCGGGCCCGCCGGGGCGCTGCGCACCGAAGCGCTCGGTGCCGGGACAGGGCGCGCCGAGGGAGGATCCGGACTCAGAGCCGCCTCCATCAGGAGCTGTCGGAGTCTAAAGTCCCGCTCCTTTCTTGTCCTCGGCTTGAAGGCCTTGCAGATAGGGCACTTATCTGCTGGATGAGCCTCCCCAAGGCACTTCAAGCAGGAACTATGCGGGTCGCTGGTTGGCATATGCTTCCCGCAGGACGCGCACGGCTTAAAGCCAGGAGCCTTGGGCATGGGCCCGGCTGTGCGCCGGGGGGGAAAAGGGGAAAAACACCCCCTAAACCCCCGATAACAATATACAACTATATATATACACTATACAACTAACTAACTAACTAACTTGAATAACTATCTATATAACTAACTATAACAACAACAATGAGAAGCTAGGGAGTGTGGAGATCAGCTAAGCCGCGCTCCACAGTTCCAACGACCGTCAGGGGCGGTAAGAAGGAACTGAGGGGTCGCTGGGTCGGCTGGGGTATATATCCAGCGCCATAACGGCGCCACTCCAGGGGGCTCCACAGCCGACCCACCGGGTGTTGCTAGGGTAAAAATCTTCCGACGATCGTGCACGCGGCGCGCACACACCTAACTGGAATGGATATGAGCAAGCACTCGAAGAAGAACAAAAATTACTAAAGGTCTAGAAAACAAGACCCACGAGGAAAAACTGGGTTTGTTTAGTAAAGAGAAGAAAAGACTGAAGAGGGGGCATAACAACAGCCTTCAAGTATGTAAAAGGTTGTTATAAAGCAGAGGGTAACAAATTTTTCTCCTTATCCGCTGAATACACAACAAGTAGTAAGAGTCTGAAATTGCAGCTAGGAAGATTTAGGTTAGACATTAGGAAAAACTTCCTAACTATAAGGGTAGTTAAGCACTGGAACAAATTACCAAGGGGGGTTGTGGAATCTCCAGCATTGGAGGTTTTTAAGAACAGGTGAGACAAACACCTGTCAGGGAGGGTATAAATAATACTTAGTCTTGCCTCAGTGCAGGTCATCTAGTCCAGTCCCCTATCGAGGTCCCTTCCACTCACATTTAGTGAGCACCATTCACTCTGGATACTGAATAAGGCAGGGCTCTAGGGGGAGAGGGGGAAAATATCATGATTACATAATTAAAGACTGTTTCGTCACTCATACACACAAGGGAGCCAAATTAAGGTTGCATAGGCAACCTTAATTCCGGCAGTTCCTAATTTCTGAGTGCTTGACTTTACAACCTTAGCAATGTTCTTTTATATATTGCATAATCCTAACATAATATAATCTATGCTGTCTGGATAGAAGAGACAGAGGCATAATATATTTTGTGTGTACCCAAAATTATAAAGTGGATTGTGTAGATACCACAATGATAGCTGTGGCATATTGAAATTAAATAGGCACAAAACACACCAACAAAGAGGTTTTGGCATTAGTTCCCAGATACCCTAACATTTCAGTACTGGACTGGACATTTCCTAAGTAGTAAGCCAACTGCATGAAAGTTTTATAATGTTGACATATTTCCACTACGGACTAGCCAGATAAATTTAAATTTACTCATAAGTAAAGCCAGACTTTATCCTCATACTTCAGCCATGGAAAAAACAAAACAAAACTACTGCTCAAGTCACATTCATTAAACACTTTTCCAACTTCTAAGTTAAAGTTCATTTCTCTCAGATGTACGAAAGAATCATGTAATTTAGTTACACATTTATTATATATGTCACCAAAAATTCTCTGCAAAGCATCTACAGTACTTGACACCAAGAAGAAATCACTTTTAAGTTCTTTTTTTCCTTCCAAACCAAAATGAGTTAATTGTCTGAGCAGAACTTCTTTGTAGTTCATTTCAGAATAAGACATTTGTTTTCCTGGTTTAAGGAACCTAACACCAAGACATTCCTTTGAAGACAAGGTGTTACTTCCCAAGATTTATACTATTGTGATCATTCTTCTGTGATAGAATTACACCCAAAGGCAAGTTAAAAATGTCAAAGCGTGAAAAAATAAGGTCACAAAATTCAGCTCTATAAATGTTTTATTCCAGATCGGAAAATCATTGGAATTCTAGCCATACAGGATGCCACATGGAGAATAGCTGTTAAAATCTTTAAAACTATGACTATGCTTCAAAAAGCATTGTGTTAATTCGATCTGTTTACTGTAAACCACAGAAAGCAGTTCAAGTTAGTTTGTAAAAAGATCATAATACACAAAATTTGAAGAAATCCTACTTTTCTGTTTAAAAAAAGGATTATGAAGTGTAAGTTTCTAATGAGAAATGTGATCTCGTCTTGTTGGTTGTGTTCTTATCCATTCAACTTAGATGGTAGAAAAGGAATACTTTGGTACAGCAGGTTTTTGTTTGTTTATTTGGGGGGAGGGGAAGGGGAGGAGAGTAAGAAGCTCTAGACACTCAGGATCAGATCGTGATCTCACTTACACCAGTTTTACACCATCACTGACTTTTGTCATGTTACTTCCCATTTACTACTGCGAGAGGCCCAGATTTGAATCTCCTTTACACTGACAGCAGCCAAAATACATGTACTGAATGACTTTGCCTTCCTAAGACAATGACTATGGTTTGGGGACCTACTGAGTATTTCAGAGGTCTTCCACCTGATTAATACACCTAGAACTATATCACCAGGCTGCAACATTAGAGTCTGAAGATGAACCAAGGTCTCTAGGATGATAGTATATGGTCTGACACTAAGGATATACTTGTCTCAAATAGCACTTTTCCACATTACTGGGCTCCAGTAAGGTGAAAACATACAAACAGCTTTGAAATAGGAAAGGGAAAAAAAGAGGGGGACATTCTCTCCTATGCTGAAGTATTTATATTCTTTAGCTAAAAAGCAGACAGCGTCCAGCCACCAAAAACACATTGCTATTTGGGTCCTTTCAGTAGAATATTTACAGTAAGATTCATGGTTGCAGTGTCTAATACATATTTTTCTTGGTTTCATGAATATCGCTTAAAAATTTCTTTGACCATTCATGTTCATAAAATGAATACTGCATTTACATAATGAACACTGTCATGCTGATGGAGGGCATAGGTCTAATCAGGTGCTAGCTACTAGGGACAGAGATTGATATAATCAAAATAGTGTGACCAGGGCCACAAGGTGTCCATTGTATACACATGATTTTTAAAAAAAAATATATTATTGAAGCCTATAGAGACCATGCTCTGCAGTGCAATTTTATAAAATGGCTTTTAAGTGAGAAAAAATGTGATCACAATAAACAGAAGTACAAAAAATTGTTTTAATATTGTTCAGCCATAAAGTATTTATTCTATCTGCAAGGCTTTTTCAATATAAAAACTGGGGCCTCTCCCTCAGCCACCCAGAGCCTCTAAAAGTGGCCTGTTTGACGATCAATATTTCCATCTCAATTTGAATAAAACAAGAGGGGCATCAAGAAAAGTTAGAGAATGTATTTACAAATTCCGGTTTTGGCCTTCTGATATCATCACTTCATACTTCTGCCAGACCAACTTAGCTATTTAACAACTTCTGGACTGGATGACTATGAAAGTGTGTTTATCCACTTGCCTAACTCTAGTAAGTACAATACTGTAAATTTACTTTTAAAAGGATCATGTACAGAGTTTGAATTGGGCTGGTATGCAGTAGTCTGGTACTGTTCCTCTCACAAGCTATCTTGTTCTCCAGAATCTTAGCTTTAGTTTATTTTTAAGAAGACTTTACCCATATGTTTCAGAAGAAAACCTTGAAATGTGAAATGAATGCAAAGCGATACAGCAATGTCTGCCTGACTCTGTAGAGATCTTGAAATGAAACTCTGAAGGCATGAACTGCTCTATTTATTTCAATGGCCAGTGATGATATTGCTACTGAAAGCAGCCTCTCATTTTGGTGTTTCAAGTGGGCAAAGCTTATTTTGTGGACAAGTTTAAAAGCCTACCACTACTTTTTCCGGTCCCAATTTAACTTTTCTCAATCTTAAAATGTGTATTACCTGTTATTACATATTCTAGATGTCATAATATTACCCACTAGTTTTCCTGAAATAATAATGTCCTCTAGAACTTACAAAAATAATATATGCTGGGTATAGAATTTATTGGGCTCTACCGTTGCTTAACCATTCAGCAGATAAAATACAAGTTGCTTAACAAGCCATCAGGCTCTATAGATGTATCACTGATGACATCATATAAGATCCTGAAATAAAGACAAGAAAAAGAACTGGATCAGACCTACATGCCTTTTGTAGGGTAACAGTTACCAGGCTAACTGTACCTCTCATCCCTCCTGGTCTCTGAGTGCTCCCCCTCTCAGGTTGTCCCTTTTCCCAGGGTAGAATCATGCGATTTTCCCACTCTCAGACCAGGCCTTGGGCTGTAGTTATTTGTGAATCAACCAGATTGCCTCGGCAAGCAGTGACAATGGTAACTAGTGACCAGACAAGCCATGGACAGCCCTTGGCAACTGACACTCTCCCCCCACTCCTATTTCCTGTTCAGAGGGATTTTTAAAGTGTTTAGTATCCTTTTGATCTCTTGGCTCCCAGTCCTGGCAAAACAAGGCTTGCAACTTAGTTGGAGGCAGGATATATGGTCCTTGAAACTAATAGTTTTCCTCATTGTCTTTGTGTGCTGGGGTCTTTTTCCTCAGAGTCATTGTATTGTGTTCCTGCTTATTCTTCCAAGAGCTCTCTATTAAGCTAGATCAATACATTCATACAGGGAAGTCTAATAAATCAATGTAACTATACAATAATTTCCTCACTGACCATGTCTCATACTACATATATAAAATTAATATAGAACAGTATTCTTAGATTATTACATAGACACTCCACATCTAGGTAATATACTTGGACTTCTGTACAGCATATGACTTGGTACTGCATATGATTTTGATTTAAAAACTTGAATGATATAGAATTAACATGGCACACACTAAATGGATTAGAAACAGCCTAACTGATAGGTCTCAAAATGTAATCAGAAATGAAGAATCATCACTGAGCAGGTGTGTTGTTAGTGGGTATTTAACATTTTTAATCAATGCCCTGGAAGAAAACACAATATCACTGATAAAGTTTGCAAATGACACAAAAATTGGGGTGGTAGTAAATAACAAAGAGGACAGGTTACTGATACAGAACAATCTGGATCTCTTGGTAAGCTGAGCGTAAGCAAACATGCATTTTAATACAGCTAACAGTAAATGTATAAATCTAGGAACAAAGACTATAGGCCATACTTATATGATAGGGGACTTGATCCTCGGAAGCAGGGAGTTTGAAATATATTTGTGTGGAGGCAGTGGATAATCATTGAATATGAGGGCCCTGCGCAATGCTGTGGCCAAAAGGGATAATGCAATCCTTGGAGGCATAAACAGGAGAATCTCAAGTAGGAGTAGAGAGGTTATTTTATCTCTGTATTTGGCACTGATGCAACCATTGCTGCAATACTGTGTCCAGTTCTGGTGTCCACAGTTCAAGAAGGATGTTGATAAATTGGAGAGGGTTCAGAAAAGAGCCACAAGAATGATTAAAGGATTAGAAAACACGCCTGATAGCAACAGACTCAAGGAGCTCAATCTACTTAGTTTAACAAAGAGAAGGCTAAGGGGTGACTTTATAAACAGGCTAAATGTATCTGGGAATAAATATTTAGTAATGGGCTCTTTGATCTAGCAGAGAGAGTTATAACATGATCCAATGACTGGAAGTTGAAGCTAGACAAATTCAGACTGGAAATAAGGTGTAAATTGTTAACAGAGGTAAATACCCACTGGAACAATTTACCAAGGGTTGTGGTAATTTCTCCAACATTGACAATATTTAAATAAAGATTGGATGTTTTTTCTAAAAGCTAGGCTCTAGGAATTATTTTGGGGGAAGTTCTATGGCCTGTGTTATATAGGAGGTCAGACTCAATTATCACAATCATCCCTTCTGTCCTTGGAATCTTGGAATCTGCCACAGTGTATAGCACACACACACAAAAAAGCTTTATAATTTACAAAGGAAAAAAAATCAATTCAAGCTTCTAAACAGCATACTTTACTTAGCCTTAAGCCATCATATTGTTTCTCAAACTTAGTCATTTCTTTTCTTTATGATTTATTTTTATATATAGACGGTTAAGTTAATTTCCTCAGTCTCTTGGCAACAGTAACAAATTATGATAACGTCAAACCATCATTTTATATTTCAATGCAAGTCATATTACAAAAAAGAAAATGGGACTTTCTCCTTCCACAAATTCACCTGGAGTTTGCAAGTTGTTTTTCAATTATGACAACTCATCTATCCGTTTCTTCTGGGCACCAGGGCCTTTGAGACTCAAAATTAGGAACAAGGAGTGGATTCAAATAGGTATATTGGGTAACATTTTCAAAAACATCTAAGTGACTTAGGGCCCTAAATCCCACTGACTTGCAAAGAGACTTAAGTTCATAAGCACTAAATCATTTTTGAAAATGGGCCTCAGGCTACTTAATCACCTAGGTGCTTTTGAAAATTTTGCCCATTCTGTTTGGGATTCTACACTAGAAATCAGTCTCTGGCACAGTGTTTTAGCAAGGTAAAAAGAGGGAGTCATTCCCCCATCTATTGCCTTGGATATTTTTTTTTGATTTCTGTGTTTGATGGAGACAGATAAAGGGATTTCTGGAATTTACCTAATGTTCTTTCAGGCAGCCTTGTAGATAACCCTTCTCGGTGGTGATTTGCCTTCTACTTTTCTCTGCAGGAGTCCTTAGGATCCTAAGCAGGGGACCTAGGTCTGAGGACAGGTTGGTGGCTGCTTCCCTGGCTGCTACAGCTGTAAAGAGCTATGTCCGGTTCAAAACAGCACATCTCAGTGAGCCACATAATAAAGCCCATGGGCCAAGGTATCAAGCACAAATTAATTTCCATACAAAGAAGTCCTGATTACAATTGGTGATGAGGCAGAAACCTCATCTGAGGGCCACCTAGACCCCTTCCTAGGTCTAATTGCTAGTTACAATAATTAGCCATTTATATTACATAAGTATTATCATTTAAATAAAACTGAAGCATCACATGCTTGATGCTAGATCTAGAACATGGTTTATCTCAATAATGAAAATATTCTTCTACATGCACAAAAAATTGTTAAAAAATAACTGATATTTTAAAATGATGTACAAGTTGATTTTTTTTAAATGTCAATTATCTAATGCACAGGCTGTGACTTCATCTTGCTCAGCATTCATTTTAAATGGTACATGCTTAGGAAGTGAAAAATGGAATTTAGCGTGACTGGTCTTTGCACACTCTTAATATTCATAGTTTTTGTTAGTCATTGTTAACTACTGCTGGTGTGTGAGTTACAGCAATTAATTGAACATTTTCAGTATGCTTGTGCATACAGAGTATTTTGTTTTCTATAATTTTGTCTGGCAAAGAAGACTTTTTCACCTCAATACCCTTATTAAATATTCATAGCTTTCAGAGCCAGAGGAACCATCATCATCATCATCTACTCTGCTCTCCTCCACAACACAGAATTTCACCAAATAAGTCCTTCGTGAAGCCCATAATTTCTGGTTGAGCTACAGCATACCTTTTAGAAAGACACCCAATCTTGATTTAAAAATTTAAAATGATGGCAAATCCACCACATCCCCACATAAGTTGTGCTAATGGTTAATAAGACTAACTAATAAATTTGCACCTTCTATTTAGTGTGAATTTGTCTAGCCTCAGCTTCCAGGAACTGGATCTTGTTATGCCCAAGTCTACTAAATAAAAGAACCCTTAACTATTAGAAATCTTCTTCCCATATTGGTACTTATAGACCATGATTAAGTCACCTCTTAACCTTATTTTAGGTAAACTAAATAGCTAAATAAATCGAGCTTCTTTAATCTCTTACTGTAAGGTATGTTTTCCAAATCTCAAATCATTCTTGTAGCTTTTTTCTGATTAATTTGTCCACATCCTTTTAAGAAGTATTGACACCAGAACTAGACATAGTAATGGTCTCACTACTGCCATATACAGTGGTAGTACTGCACGGTAACACCTCCCTACTTTCTCTTTATACTCTCCTGCTTACTCATTCAATTATTGTGCGTGACCTCTTAACCGCAGCACAATGTTGGGAGCACATATCCAGTCGGTTATCCACCCTGAGTTGCTGCTTTCCGAAATACAGTCCCTCATCCTGAAAATGTAACCAACATTTAATGTTCTTACATGCATAACCTTGTATTTGGCTGTATTAAAAATGCGCATTGTTAAAGTAAACCCAGTTTACCATGCAATCCAGATTGCTCTGTAGAATTTTCTTGTGTTAGGGTTTTCATGTGCATTAGGTTGGTTCATAAAGCATTTTTCCCTTTACATAGCAATGGTATTAGGAAATTACATAAGAAACTTTTCATTTTATTAACATGCAAGTATGCATTTCACAAATATTTTTACCATTTCAACATGTACAAAATAAACAAAAGGTTTAAAGCATTTCCACCTACACACTATTTTCCTATAGGCTTTTCTTTGCAAAGAGGGAGAGGGAAGAGTTTAGACTGCACATCCCAACATTCCTCTGGAATATCCTGAATAAGGAACATCCTAGAGAGATAAGGTAGATGAGGTAATATCTTTTATTGGACCAAATGTTGGTGAAAGAGACAAGCTTTTGAGCTATACAGAGCTCTTCTTCGGCTACTTCAGAGCTCTGTGTAGCTCGAAAGCTTGTCTCTTTCACCAACAGAAGTTGGTCCAGTAAAAGATCATCTCACCCTCCTTGTCTCTCCAACATCCTGGGACCAAAATGGCTACAACACACTGCAAGGAACATCCTCACATTCTTTTACATAACCAGGTCTTTCCTAAAAGATTTTTCTTTACAAAGTTTGTTTTCTTGAGGTAAGAACATAATAACGGCCATACTGGGTCCCCTCTAGCCCAGTATCCTGTCTTCCAACAGTGGAGAATGCCAGATGCCCCAGAGGGAATGAACAGAAGAGGTAATCATCAAGTGATCCATCCCCTGTCACCCATTCCCAGCTTCTGGCAAACAGAGGCTAGGGACACCATTCCTGCCCATCCTGGCCAATAGACATTGATGGACCTATCCTCCATGAATTCATCTAGTTCTTTTTTGAACCCTGTTATAGTCTTGGCCTTTACAACATCCTCTAGCAAGGAGTTCCACCGGTTGACTGTGCACTGTGTGAAAAAATACTTCCTTTTGTTTGTTTTAAAGCCACTGCCTATTAATTTCATTTGGTGACCCCTAGTTCTTGTGTTATAAGAAGGAATAAATAACACTTCCTTATTTACTTCCTCCACACCAGTCATGATTTTATAGACCTCTATCATATCCCCCCTTAGTCATCTCTCTGCCAAGCTGAAAAGTCCCAGTCTTACTAATCTCTCCTCATATGGCAGATGTTCCATACCCCTAATCATTTTTGTTGCTGTTTCTAAATCTTTTCCAATATATCTTTTTTGAGATGGGACTACCACAACTGCATGCAGTATTCGAGATGTGGACATACCATGGATTTATATAGAGGAAATATGATATTTTCTGTCTTATCATCTATCCCTTTCTTAATGATTCCCAACATTCTGTTTGCTTTTTTGACTGCCACTGCACATTGAGTGGCTGTTTTCAGAGAACTATCGACAATGACTCCAAGATCTTTTTCTTAAGTAGTAACAGCTAATTTAGACCCCATCATTTTATATGTATAGTTGGGATTATGTTTTCCAATGTGCATTACTTTGCATTTATCAACACTGAATTTAATCTGCCATTTTGTTGCCCAGTCACCCAGTTCTGAGAGATCCTTTGGTAGCTCTTTGCAGTCTGCCTGGGACTTACCTATCTTGAGTAGTTTTGTATCTGCAAATTTTGTCACCTCACTATTTACCCCTTTTTCCAGATCATTTATGAATATGTTGAATAGGACTGGACCCAGTACAGACCCCTGGAGGACACCACTATTTACCTCTCTCCATTCTGAAAACTGATAATTTATTCCTACCCTTTGTTTCCTATCTTTTAACCAGTTACCAATGAGAAGACCTTCCCTCTTATCCCATGACTGCTTACTTTGCTTCAGAGCCTTTGGTGAATGACCTCGTCAATGGCTTTCTGAAAATCTAAGTACACTATATCCACTGGATCCCCCTTGTCCACATGTTTGTTGACCCCCTCAAAAATTCTAGTAGATTGGTGAGGCATGATTTCCCTTTACAAAAACCATGTTGACTATTCCCCTATGTGTCTGACAATTGTGTTCTTTACTATAGTTTCAACCAGTTAGCCTGTAACTGCCAGGGTCACCTCTGGAGCCCTTTTTAAAAATTGGTGTCACATTAACTATCCTCCAGTTATTTGGTACAGAAGCTGATTTAAATGGTAGTTTAAATGTTCATGCAAAATCATTTTTGCATCAGCGTTGAGATTTCTCCATCACAGGTCCCATAGGGATCTGTTCTTTTCCTAATGATACTCAGTATATGTATCAATGATCTGGAAGAAAAATTCATTGCTGGTAAAGTTTGCAGATGACAAACATTGGTGGAGGGGTTAACAATGATAAAGATTTTAAAACTCTTGTAACAATTTTGTAAATGATTTTATTGGGATAGGCTGTTATAATTTAAGATGTTAAACAGCAAATGGCTGGCCCATGTATTCCTGGAGAGGAGAAGGGCTAAATATTGTTAAACAGAGAAATAATGGGATTTAAGATTCTTAATATTTACTAATTGGCCTATTTTAAGACAATTCCTTAAATGGCTTCTTCTAAGTAACTCATTTAAATATTTTCTTTGCTTTCATAGGATTTAATTAAGATTGCTTACCTTGCCTATCTATAAACTATTATCCCCGATACCCAACTGAGCTCATCTACCCTTAAACAAATTCTTGAGTCTATTTTAAAAGTCTTCATTTTCTAATGATATACTAAGACTGGACTCACCAAAATGTTGGGAAATAAAACCTTGGTTTTAACTTACCAAGAAAAAAGCACCCCAGAGGCAGTTCACCCTCAAGGTTGTAATCTCTGTTAAAAACGCTCTACAGATAGAAATACAGAATCAATTGTAACAAAAGTAACTAGTTTATCATTTGTGTTCTGTGTTGTATCATCATGTATTTCTTTTATTTGCTTTAATAATAAAATAGCCCTAGTTAATAATTGTGATTATTTTGCTTAGTTTTAATCATGGTGTCCCCTAAAGTATGTAAAAGAACCTCTTTGATTAAATAGTAGAAGTCACATCCTTCAGTTGGCAGCAATAGAAACAATTAGCAAGAGATAGCCTACCATATCTTGTTTCTCTAGACTCAATAATTTTAGCAATTTTGGGGATCAGATTATTTGGTGCTCAATAACAGTACAAGTTAGCCTTTTTCACACCATAGACCCTACTAGAAAGACACTCACTGGATTATTTATGTCATGTTACCCAGTTTTTAATCCATTTAACATGTGTTAGTTGATTTTATGTTGTAATAGCTTTTTAATCTGAATGTCATGGCATAGATAATAATCTATGCCAAGAATGCTGATGGACAATGGGGCAAAACTTGTTTATGGTCACATATTTCACCTGCAGAAGCCTAACTCAATTTTAAGACTTCTTGTGACAGAAAAGAACAGAATGAAACCCCTGGATGTATCTACACAAAATATTAGCACTAGACACACCATCAATGGTGCAGCAGCAATAAACATAGGTCTTACAACAGTGTAACAGAAACTTGCTCAGAGAGAGGTTTTATGACATAGTGATGCCTGTGCCCTGTTGACAGTAGCACTTACAGCATGGCTACCACCAGTGCAACTGCACCATTCACAGTTACTGTTTATACAGGTACTAACTTTTTTTTTTAAAAAGGGGACAAGGCTTTATAGTGTACCTGTTTATATTATTAGTAGTATTATTGTAGGTCCTAGGAGCCCTACTCATGGACCCTATGGTGCTAGGCACTGTATAAATACAGAAAAAAAATGTTGACCCTGCTCCAAAGAGCTCACAATCTCAATATAAGACAAGACACAACAGATGGAGGAACGCAAGAAAACACAGAGACAATATGGTCAGCATGATAGGCAGTAGTCTCAGCATACCAGCAGCCTGACTGTTAAGTTTTAAAACTTTGTTTTAGGCATCATGGAAAAGGAGAGTTTTGAGGAGGGCTTTTAAATGGAGGATAATGAGTTAGGTTTGTGGATGCTTATAGGTTCAGGGGTTCTGGGTCACACAGCAAATCCTATTGGCTTTGCCCCTTTGTAAGGCAGGCCTTTCAGCTGGGCTCAGAGATTAGGTCAGACCCCAAAAGGGTAAGGATTTAGGTCATATCACTTCTGGTACATCCTCATTTCCTGTGATACTGAAGTAACGTGGGATTTCTGGTGACAACATTCTTATCTCATCCATCAATTTTCTTGACATAAGCTAGGAGCAGTATACAATAGAGAAGATTATACAGTGCTACAAAATACTAAAGATATTTCTATGCTCCTTGTAGTTACTTTGGCTAGCACTTTACATAGAAAATGTTCATAACTATAAATATTTCTACTGTAAAATTCATAGTACATTACTTGAGGATTATGCAGTTTTATAGTAATTTTGGTCACTATTTCCCCATAGTATTGATCTTATGTATTTACATAGCACCAATTACATATTACCTAAGCATTTTACCATCTTTAATGTAATTGTCCTCAAAACAATCCTGTGAGGTAAGGAAATACTATTATCCCCCTTTTACAGATGAGGAACCTAAGGCAAGTCTCTGGAGGAGCAGGGAATTGAACCCATGTCTCCTGAAACTGTTAAACACAAATCTAAATTTTAATCTAACTCTGAGATTGAGTTTCTTTAATGAATTCTATTCAATTAAAAATACCTTTCTAATCTTTTAAAATGTAAACTCTCATTGAAAATTATTAATCTGAGGTGAATGTTTAACTATTAAACTATAAATATGATTGAGACTCTTCATGCAAAGATCTCAATAGCTCATGACATCACGTAATTTTATTTGAAAACTCCCTTTAAACAGAATTCCCCATTCTGTCATTCAAATGAATAGGAGTTAACACAGGGTATTTTCAAAACATCTTTTCATTTGGACTCAATTACATTTGGATTCAGTTACTGTCTTATCACAGGACTTCTTCAATAAGAGATTTAAGACAGTCTTATTTGATTATTAAGAATATGCACCACATGCTCTCTTTGATTAGAGCAGAAATTCAGAGAAACACAACCAGATTCTAAACTCAAATTCAGGATTCCATATACAACGTGAGAAATCTTCTTACTACAGATATGTCCACAAGTAAATGTTTTTTAAAGGAAGCACACAAAGCATTCTGCACTACTGAGATCAGAATGCTGTTAAAAATTTTATTACTACAAGATTTGGATAGATCAGGATTTAAAAGTTGACCAAATAATTACTTTACACAATGCAAGGCAAACCACAACAGCAGTTATACAATAATTATACAAGACCAGTTCAACCATATTTAATTCTTGGGATTTCTGTTAAAATGGTTTTGATAGTACAATTTTACTCCAAACCTATTAAACATGCAATATGTATTACCCCTACGAATTAGCCAAACAAACTGATCTGAGTTTCTTTACATCTGAATGGGTTGAGGCTAATGTGCAACAGGGAACTATTTTTTAACTTTATTTTTTTTAAACAGATTTCTACATCTTTTATTTCTTTTCAGAGAACTAAATTACTCAAAACTGACTTACCTTTTAATCAGTTGTTATAAAGTCAGCGGAGACATTTTTAAAATCAAACTTCATCAGGGGACATTTTCCTCTCAAACTCTGCTTAGCTACCAACAACCTATTCTGTACTGTTTCTTCTCTGAGCCATTACCATAATAAAATTTTGTGACATCTAGAGTCAAGGCAACCCATCTGCTAATTCATGGGTAGCTAGTATCTTTGACAGGCTAATTTTTATCAAGGACAGCAAGAAAAATGATCTTGCTAACATCATATATATCATAAGATTGCTCAGCTTGTGCTTTTCATTATTCTTCCTGGATTGTATTTGAGGGAAATTGCATTGTTACATTAATACATCTCACTGTTTTGTCAACAATAGTTGTGACACTAAGTTTAAACCTGAAAGCATTATCATGTAAATGAGGATAATTTCATGGGGAACACATTAATCAATGTACCTGGAAAATATGACAAATCTGAGAATGAGCTGAAAAACAAACAGCAATTTCAACTTTAATTTGTGTGCTTAAAAATATGTAGCAGAGATTGAAATACACATCCTTAGTTGTTGTTATTAAAAAACAGATACACCTTTCGGATAGGTTAATAATAAAAATTCCAATAATTGAATACACCATTTCAGTTTTATAATTCTTTTTAACCAGCATGCTAAAAAGAAACCAATACAATGCTTATAAAAGAAGAGAACTTTTACAAATGGTAAACCATCATGTGTTTAGTGTATGGGCTTTCATGTCTGTTACTATTCTAATACAGAAATAGCACAGTTTTGTTATATACCGTATCATGTGACAGAGAAATGACACTGAAAGGTTTTCATTCTTTTGTGGTATTGGGAGCAGAGTGAGTAAGGATGGGGTTTAGAGGAAAAAACGGTTACCCACCTTTTTTGTAACTGTTGTTCTTCAAAATGTGGTGCTCATGTCCATTTTATTCTAAGTTGTGCGTGCCACTCTGAGATTTTTGCGTTAGAGGTATCCATAGGGCCAGCTGTAGCACCCCCTTGATTGCCGCACTCATGCATCAAGTATATCAGGTGTCGCCGGCCCTACGCCCTCTCAGTTCCTTTTTGCCAACAACTCCGACAGAGGGGCAGGAGGGCAGGTAATGGAATGGACATGAGCAACACATCTCACAGAACAACAGTTACGAAAAAGGTGAGTAATCATTTTTCTTCTTCGAGTGCTTGCTCATGTCGATTCCATTCTAGATGGAAGCAGTATCAATGGAGGCAGAATCAGGGTTCACGGTCTTGCAGCACTGCTCTGCCAAAGCCAGAGTCATCTTGAGCTTGCTGGATAAGCACATAATGAGATGCGAACGTGTGACAGATGACCAAGTGGCGGCCCTAAAGATCTCCTGGATTGATACCTGTGCCAGGAAGGGCACTGACAACGCTCGTGCCCTAGTCGAGCGTGCCGTCACAATTGCCAGCGGAGGCACTTTCGCCAGCTCATAGTAGCAGTGGATGCAGGCTGTGATCCAGGACGAAATCCTCTAAGCAGACACTAGGCAACCTTTCATTCTGTCTGCCACCACAATGAACAACTGCGTTGACTTATGGAATGGTTTTGTTCTATCTATGTAGAAGGCCAGCACCCTCCTGATGTACAGGATGTGTAGCCTATGCTCCTTATCTGATGCATAAGGCTTTGGAAAGAAGACAGGCAACTATATGTCCTGGCCAGTATGAAACTTGGAAACAACTTTGGGCAGAAACGCTGGGTGTGGTCACAGCTGGGACCTTATCCTTGTAGAAGACCGTATAGGGCGGCTCCGAAGTAAGTGCCCTGATCTCAGGCATCCTGCGGGCTGTCGTTATAGTGACTAGGAATGAGACCTTCCAGGACAGAAGCAGGAGAGATTAGGAAGCTAGAGGCTGAAAGGGAGAGCCCATGAGCCTCGACTGTACGAGATTCAGGTCCCGGGGGGGACAAAATCCCAGCCATGCAGGTAGAGATGCTCCAGACCCTTCAGAAATCATGCCATCATGTCGTGAGCGAAGACTGACCTGCCTTGGAACGGAGGATGGAAAACAGAGATAGCGGCCAGGTGGACCTTGATAGATGCCAGGGACAAACCTTGGAGTTTGAGGTGCAGCAGATAATCCAGGATTTCCTGCAGCAGGGCCTGCTCGGCCCAAATACGCCATTCCGAGGCCCAGCATGTGAATCTTATCCATTTGGCCAGGTAAGTTACTCTGGTGGAGGGTTTCCTGCTACCCAGCAAGACCTGCTGGACACGGGCAAAGCATGCCCATTCGTCCACACTTAGCCACGCAGTAGCCAAGCCGTCAAGTGCAGCACTGCCAGGTTCGGATGCAAATGGCTGCCGTGGTTGTGTGACAGCAGATTTGGCCAGGGGGCAGCTGCAGAGAGGTGGCTACCAAAACGCTCAGCAACGAGCCAAACCAGTGCTGACGAGGCCACACAGGGGCTATTAGGATAACTCTTGCCCTGTCTTGCTTGATCTTCACAAGGACCCTGTGAATCAACAGGACTGGCAGGAAGGCATACATCAGCACCCCTGACCATGGAATGAGAAAGGTGCCTGACAGGGAGCCCCTGTCCATTCTCCAGATTGAACAGAACACCTGGCATTTTCTGTTCTGCCTAGATGCAAACAACTCTACCTGGAGAGTCCCCCACCTCTGGAAGATTATGCTGACCACCTCCAGATGGAGCGACCACTTGTGGCGAGAGGAGAAAGTCCTGTTGAGGTGATCCGCCAGAATGTTCCTGGTTCCTGGCAGGTGCACGGCTATCAGATGAATGGCATGCCACACACACACACACACACACACACACACACACACACACAAGTCTCAAAGGCAGAGAGCTTCTTCACAAAGGGCCGAAGACCTGGCACGGTCTTGCTTGTTGATGTAATACATCGCGGCAATGTTGTCCGTCAGGACCTGCACCACCTTGCCCTTCAGGTGGGGCAAGAAAGCCTGGCTGGCCAGGCGAATTGCTCTGAGCTCCCTGCAATTGATATGGGTCAGACTGTCCTGCAACAAGCGGCCCTGCGTGCTCAGCTCGCCCAGGTGGGCTCCCCTGCCCAGGTCTGAAGCATTGGAGACCAGGGCCAGCAACGCGAATGGGGTTGTGAAGGGGACTCCCTCCAGCACTGACCTGGGGTCCAACCACCAATCCAGGGATGACCTGATGTGGTCTGGCACCCTGACTACCCGGTCCAGGTAATGCTTGTTGGGAATGTAGACCGACGCCAGCCATGCTTGCAGGGGCTGGAGATGAAGCTGAGCATAGCTGACCATGTATGTACACGCAGCAGGTGAGAGTCATGGTGAAAAGATGGTTCTTTACATGGGTGATCAGGTCTGGCATGGCTTAAAAATGCGCTTCCGGAAGAAAGGCTCTGGCTTGCATGGAGTCAAGAACCGCCCCAATGAACTCTATTTGCTGGACAGGCGTTAAGGTGGATTTTTTCCTCAGTTATTAACAGGCCCAGGTTGTGGCAGGTAGAATGCACGATATCAAGGCTCTTCTGCACTTGACCTGCCCTTAATGAGCCAGACATCGAGGTATGGGAAGACCTGGACTCCTCGGCATCTCAGGAAAGCAGCCACTGGTGCCATATATTTTGTGAACTCCTTTGGGGCCGATGAAAGGCCAAAGGGCAGCACCGTGAATTGAAAATGGCGCCTGCCCACTATGAAACGGAGGAAGCATCTGTGGCCTGGGAATATGGAAATAAGAATCCTTTAAGTCATGGGTGGCATACAAGTCTCCTGGATCCCAGGAGGGAATGATGGAGGCCAGGGAGACCATGCGAAACTTCAACTTATTGAGACACTTGTTGAGGCGACGCAGGTCCAGAATGGGTCTGAGGCCCCTTTTGCCTTCGGAATTAGGAAGTAGCAGGATAAGAACCCTTTTCCTTTCATGTCCCGAGGGACCTCCTCTACTGCAGTAGGTTCTCAACCTCTTGAATGAGGAGTTGCTTGTGAGACGGGTCCCTGAAGGGGGATAGGGAAGAGAGGGGGTGGAAAGTAGGAGCGGCCAAATATTACAGGATATAACCCTGAGATACTATGTCCAGCACCCAGCGGTTCAAGGTGACCCGTAACTAGTAGGTAGGGATAGAGATGGTCGAGGAAAGGACAAGGTGGATCAGGGAAACTGACTGGGGCATCGCTCTTCAAAATGAGCACTTCTGGCCCCCGGGATGCTTCACCGGACTGGAATGTGTGGGCGAGTGGGAAGAAGGAAGGTGACGACTAAAACTCGTGTCTCTATCCCTCTCCTTGCAGACCCCAGATGAGGCTGCCAAGGCCTTGGCAGCGGGGGTGGCCAGAACGGCTTCCGTGCAGACTGCGGCGGATGCATGCCCAGCGAGTGAAGGGTGGCCTGAAAGTCCTTCAACCCACAATCACGGTGCCGGTGATCGAGGGCGAGCCCCAGAGGATCTAGGCTGCGACTCTGGAGATTTGAGGCACAGAGGAGGAGAGCGCTGCCTTGTCTCGGGGGATCGGCGGCACTCCATTGCCCCCTGAGGGGTCTTAGCAGCTGGCTTGCCCTCAGAGTGAGCCTTTGCCATTTCCTGCGGCACGTGCGGTGACGACTGCGTGTGCAGAGGCCTCTGCTCTCAGCACCAGGGGACCTTGAGAAGGCATCGATGCCATCAGGCGTTTGGGTCCCCTACCACTCCTGGGAGTTGGTGGTGGATCCTTTAAGGGGCTACGGTCCCTGACTGGGGAGGCACATACATGTGGCTCCAGAGTGGCCGGGCGGCCTGAACTGGGTCCTTGGCCTGATGTCCCATGGCCTTACTTGCTCGGGGAGCCGTGCTTCTTTGTTTTCTTTTGGGGCACCAGCGATGGGGAGCGGTGCTGAGTGGAGCCCGGTGCCAGGGGTGCGCTGCGCACTGAGGCCAAGGTATTAGGTGAGTCTTGGCAGAACGGTTTGGAAGCCAGACGAAGGGCAGCCTCTATGAGGAGAGCCCACAAATGAATATCCCGCTCTTTCTGAGTCCTGGGTCAAAAATTTTTACAAATACGGCACTTGTCCTTCACGTTTTTTTTTTTTTTTTTAAAACATGTGATTCCCCCAAGCACCTGAGGCAGCTGATATGGGGGTTACTTACAGGCGTAGGCTTGTTACAGTCCACACAGGGCTTAAACCCCTGAGACCGGGGTATGCCCTGCCTGGGGTGAAGTCCCCACTGGGACTCTAACTACTTAACACTAACTACTATAAACAAACTATTTACAAGGCCCTAAGGCTCAAAGTCAGAAGAGATGAAACTGCTAGCCTTTGCAATGCAAGGAAAAGCGCTCCGACTAACCACCACGGTCAGTAAGAAGGAACTGAGAGGGCGTAGGGTCAGCGGTGTCTGAAATACCGCTGCATAAGCGTGGCACTCAAGGGGGCACCACAGCTGGCCCTACGGATATCGTGAAGGCAAAAATCTCCAAAGACCATGAACATGGGTGCGCACACACCTAGAATGGAATCGACATGAGCAAGCATTTGAATAAGAACATCTCATACCACTCTTCTTCAGTCTTAGATGTAATATGCCTTTGCCTGATCCCAGTGTTACTCCAAGTAGACCTGCCAGTGAGTTATGATGTTTGTTCAGAGTTCTTAGTACATTTTTGACAGGGTTACTTTCCTTGAGCCAAATCCTGAGCGTTGCTGACGCCATTCAACCTGTGAAATATACATGCACTCAAGAAACCTATCAGGATTCAGGACTTGACCCCCTCAGTTTATAATGTTCCCAGTGAGTTACAGAATTTATGGTTTCATATGTCAATATCTTTCCCAAATAATTTCCACAGAGTTTTAGTGCATTTTACATTATTTACCCATAGTACATTACACAAAAGGCAAGTGCTTAAACTGGCAGTCAAGTTGATTAACAGACAGAACACATACTTGTTGAGCTACTGGTAATGCTCTGTACTACTATGCAAGACTCCAAGAATCAAATTCGGGAGGCTGCTGCAGGGGCAGGGTAGGCAAGGGGGTAGAGGACTCTCCGTCCCTGCTTGCTGCCTGAAAGAACACAGATGATCCCCCAAGGACTCCCAAGGGAATGGTGAACTAGTGAGGGACATTACGTTTAGGATGTTTTGTTTTTTTGTGCAATCTGTACTCTTCTGTGCTTTATCTGTTAAGTAAAGAGCATAAAGACATTAGACTGGACAATGTGTGTGCGCATTGACTGCTTCACAACTGCTGCGTGCCCCTGAGAGAATGAAACTGTAAACCAGACACTTCACACCTGTGGGGTGGAGTTCTGGGAGATGGGGGTGTTTAAGTACCAGGGAGTCTGAAGGGTCAACGCTATGCCAAGAGGGCCTAGGCAGCTGGACAGTGGGTTCCTACACTTGGGGGGTTCCAGACAGAAGGTCTGTGCCCTGGAAGTGTGCCTAGGGACCCTGAGATTGGGGCAATGGCTGGACTCCATTCAGGATCCAGGGGCTTGAAACATCCCAGGGATCCAGAGCACAGAGGCTTGGATTCCCCTCACAGTAGTCCTAGTGCAAGGTCAGTAAAGGGCGCTTGCTAGGATCTGTGATCATAAGTACCTTGGATAGATCTACATTATTCAGTTTATTCTTTAAAATATAAGTACAACAGGAGGTCAAGTTCAGGTGGGGAAAAAAAATAGATGGAATTGATGCTAACCATACATTCTTTCCCAGAATCTTCACTAGGATACTGAATAGGAATAATAGGAAAATAGCACATTTTCAGTGATGAAACAGCTTGTGTGTTAATGTTGTAACAAATTTTAAAAGGGATGACCAATAGCAAATAATGTGCTTGAGTGTTATTATCTTTACTATAATAGGACAAAAACCATAATTTCTATGTGGCTGTTTTCAATAAAAACTGTGTATTATGTTCTTATGAAGCCTCTGTCAGCTTTAGAACAGCTTTAATAAACAATCCAACCCTTCAGTCTAATATATTACAACAGCATTAAGACATGACAGAGCCTGTTTTAGTTGTCTTTCTGTGGCCAAATACCTCAATCCATGAAAGGAGTATATTAATGGACTATTATAGAATCAGTTCCTGGAAAGTCTTAGTTTTGTTTAAAATGGTTCCTTAGATTTTATTTTTTATAAACATATTAAATTAACCTTCTGTAACACCAACAGACTCTGGTCGTCATCGTCCAGGATCAAACCTGGGACCTCTGGTGCTTAATGCACGAGCTAAAAGACACATCTCCCTTCCAAGGCTGTAACAGGCTCATCAATCTTTAGCTGGCCTAGCTGCCACTAGAGGGGGACAGAGTGCCACACCAAGCAGGCATGGGTTACACTTCCACTAAAACAAGTAAGCCGTAATAGAAGAAGAGCAAAGAAGGTATCTAAATACATGAACTTTACCATCTTTTTTCTTACTAAGTTATTTTGAAAACGTGTCCGTTTTTAATCCTGTTTCGTATTTACCATAGAACCATGTATATTTCTTATCCCTTCTCCACCACAGCAAAAAGGTACTTTTTAGAAATGCCTTCTCTCCATTCAAGCTCTCCAAATGCTACTGAAACTCCAATCCCTACTCCAATGTCTTATGAAATTGAACATTCAAAAATATTCCAATTCAACTTGTTAGAATAAGTGAATCAACAATTTTAATCTTGTTTTGCATTTGTACTTTGTTACTTTCCTAAAATAGATTGATTCTAATTAATTGATAACCATTAAAACTTATTTGCAACTACATATAGCCTTGATGCTAAATTTGGTGCCCTTTTTTTTTTTTTTTTTTTTGCTAACTGTTCACTATCTATACATATATTTATTTAAGCAATTATGTAGTTTAACTCTACCTTTATACAAATTATTAATTTTTACATTTTTATGTTAGAAAATGGTGAATGATACTTTTCTTATTTACTAGATAAGTATTTTTTTCCACTTGTGATTTGTGTCCATCTCAAATTCAACTAAAACCTGCAATTTAAATTGTTTTTAAATAATATTACCTTAAATATGCTGGTTATATAAGAAAAAAGTTTATCAAAACCTGTTTTGCATTTAAAATTAACTGATTTATTAAAGAAAGGGGGAAGAATTATCTTCATTTAGTGAAGTGAATGGATTGTTCCTGGTCACCATGTCCGTCAAGATTTTAGAACTAGTAGACTCATCCTCTCACACCTAGTTTTTATTCATAGATTGGAAGAGAAAAACAAGCTTTCCTGTTTTTTCAACTCAATCGGTTTCGTACTTTTGAATGAAATCATCATTGAACTGAACGAGGTGAATAAACTGAAATGAAGAAAATATTTTCTCTGCACCTCTGGAAGAGGCTATTATCATCAAAAGCTGGTTTAACTTCAACAAATTGTGGTTCCAGGTGCTTGCTGAGCCAGTGACTGCCACCAGTTCTTTGACGATCTTTAAAACTTGGCAGGAAATATGTATGGCTTAATATTTTTATTTAATTTAAATTATTTTAATAGGGTACAATCAAGTTTAGGCCTTAACAGAGGTTGTCAATTTCAAATAGGTTTATTTTTAAAGACTAAATGTATATTTAATTTAAATTTTTAAAAATCCTTATTTATTAATTAAGGCATGTATTTGTATCTAGTTTAAATTATCCACATAACATGGACCAGGGACATAGCCAAACTCCCGCATCATGAATAAGTGTTCTTCTACAATCAGATGGACTGTTCTGAACTTCTACTTGTGATGTACTAGGAACTCTTAAATAGCTTTCAATATAGTTTAAGTTAAAGCAACCCAGAAGTCTACAGAGTGCTGGAGCAAAGTGACCAAGAAGAATGAGAAATGCAGCTTTCCCTTGAAGTACAGCCAGCCAAGCTTTTTGGATAGCTAATTAAAAAAATGAATTTCTTCTCCAGGATAATCATTGCACTTGTTCCTTAAAATACAACAGAACTTTACGTGCGTATATTACAATAGCATCGTGAAGACCCATACCAGAACTGGGGCCCCGTTAGGCTGCGTGCGCCACAAACAGATTATAGATACAGTTCCTGCCCTAGATAGTTTATATACGCTAGACTACGTCTACACTGTGAGCTATGGGCACGATTCCCAGCTTACATACACATACTCGTGCTAGCTCGATGAGAGCTAGTGCGCGTATAAATATTAGCGTAGCCACAGTAGCACAAGGCGCAGAAGCACGGCTTAGTCATGCTGAGTACGTACCCAGGGAGTTCAGGCAGGTTTGTACTCGCCATGGCTAAACTGTGCTGCCACTGTCCATGCTATCACAGTTACACTATTTATACTCACAGTAGCTCAATAAGAGCAACCACGAATGTGTATGTGAGCTGGAAACCACACCCCTAGCTCGCAATGTAGCCTAAGAATGAGAAATGTACAGAGTGCAGGAAAGGGAGCCCACCAAATAGATATATACTTATATAAAAAAAATGTATAGTATGTTTTGAAATTACATTAACACTGACTTTCCTCAACTGCCCCAAGCCACCTAGCCCAACTATCCCTTATCTTAAGTATTAAAGAAATTAGCTAACGTTTAAGACAGTGTGCCAGAGGGAGTAGCCAATCTGATCAGTTTGGGGAGGCTGTTCCAAGCTGTGATGGTTCTCAGGGTACCCAGGACTGTGACCTTGTAAGCCCCTAGCCCCCAGCAAGAGGGAGACATGCTTGCACTTAACTGAGTGTCAGCTCCCTGACACCACCAGCCTGTCAGCTACTCTCACAACCTCCTCTAGGCTTCAGCAGCCCTTACTTTGCCTTGCAGATTAACAGTGTATACCAGTGCTTGAGCCCCTTTGAAACATTCCCCTGTAGCATCCAGCCCTTTATCCACTGAACACACTCACAGAAATACTAAGTCTGCTGTCCCCCAGGGAAGAGTGTAAATATCAGCTTGAATGATTCAGCTCAGGATCAGCACCCTGCTTAATATCTCAGTACGTAGATATATTTATAGTGAAAACAACAATATGTTTGTTTTCAAAGATTCAAGAGCTAGTGAGTAAGGACAATGGAAACAAGAGGGTTACATATAAAAAACCCGCACTTTCTACAAACTAAACTTTACTGGCTAACCTTCTGTCTAAAGAAGTTTCTCTTACCCCAAATGGCCTTTGCAGTATTTCCCATTTTGTGATCCTATTTTCATGAATGTGATCGCACTGCCTAATTTCTTCCTAGGTGCAGGACAAAGAAGTTTTTTTCCCTTCTACTTATATCCCCAAAGTTCATTCTCTGTACTCCAAGTCAGTATAATCCCCTTGGCTTATTTTATTTTTATATTAGGAAACTAAACTATTATGTGCTACAGGCAAAGATTCAGAGGGACCACAGTGCACCAGTGCCTGAGGCCCCTGCACTGGAAGCTAATTCTTTAAGTGAGATATACCCAGATAATCCCAGCAAGTGACCCGGACTCCATGCTGCAGAGGAAGGCAAAAAACCCAAAGCCCAAGGTTGCTGCAGATCTAACCCGGGGTGAGGGAGGGAGAATTCCTTCCCAACCCCACATATGGCCATCAGAAAGTGAGGAAAGAAAACATGTGGCCAAGGTTGGCATCAGTGGTGGAACAGAAATCGTAGCTAAGAAAATGACAACTTTTAACTCTTTATGAAAAAAGAGAAGGTTTAATTTTAGAAATATTATGAAAAAGAGGCAAGATTGGGAAACCGTCTGGATTTGTGAGATCAGGGAATGGGATGAATTGAAGATTACAACACTGTTTGACAGGAAGGTAACTGGAATGATGGTGCTAGTTTCAAAAGTGACAGAGAAAAGGGATAATGGAGAAGGTTTCAGAAGAAAAACAAGGAGTTTAGTTTTGATCATTTTAAGTTTCTGTTAATGGTGGGACACCAAAGGGAGATGTCAGAGAGACAGGCTGAGATAAGGGACTGGACAGAGGTAGACTAATCAAGAGTGGATAGATTTGCAAATCCTTAGCATAAAGATACTAGCTGAAGCTATCTGTGCATTGATGCAGCAACACAAATAAGGGGTACAAAGGGGAAGGAGCTTAGAGGCCAAAATTGGAGCCCTGTGAGAGTCTTGCAGAGTGTGAGAAGGGAGGAGGATGAGGGGTTCAAGATCAAAGAGGCAGGAGGCGATGCAGAAGAAATAAACAGTCAGAAAAGCCAAAGGAAGACCAATTTTTAAAAGAACTTTTACAATTAATGTGTTTTTGTGTTTTAAGAACTGGTTTTCAGTTTATTTCTTATGAATTGTAGGGAACATAAGAACGGCCATACTGGGTCCAGGATACTGGGTCCATCCAGCCCAGTATCCTGTCTGCTGACAGTGGCCAATGCCAGGTGCCCCAGAGGGAGTGAACCTAACAGGTAATGATCAAGTGATTTCTCTCCTGCCACCCATCTCCACCCTCTGACAAACAGAGGCTAGGGACACCATTCCTTACCCATCCTGGCTAATAGCCATTAATGGACTTAACCTCCATGAATTTATCTAGTTCTCTTTTAAACCCTGTTATAGTCCTAGCCTTCACCACCTCCGCAGGCAAGGAGTTCCACAGGTTGACTGTGCAGTGTGTGAAGAAGAACTTCCTTTTATTTATTTTAAACCTGCTGCCCATTAATTTCATTTGGTGGCCCCTAGTTCTTATATTATGGGAACAAGTAAATAACTTTTCCTTATTCACTTTCTCCACACCACTCATGATTTTATATACCTCTGTCATATCCCACCTTAGTCTCCTCTTTTCCAAGCAAGCGAACCTCTAGAATGGGCAATACTTCTAATGTCAGAATGATTTTTTTTAAGAGCACCCATTGGTAAGTTGGTTGCAAACAATATGCTTTCAATTCAGAATTTTTCTGTGTTTGTGTGTGTAAAAAAAAAAAAAAAAAAGTCAGAGCTCTTTAAATCCCAATACTGACTGTAATACAAGTTCTTTGAACAATCTTTCATAAGAGTCCCTGATCACAAATGTGTTACAATCTTGATACACAATAAGGTGACTACAAGACACCATAGCCCCACGTATCCCACTCAAAGAGAATTTGCAGAACTTTGCTTCAGAAGCTAAGCTTTTCTTTTAAAAAGTTTGCTTCTAGCACTTATGACTGAAAAAAAAATTAAAAATGTCAACTGAGTGTAAACCAATGAAGTTTTGTCTTCCTGAGTCTGAAGACAGCCTGAAATAATAACTCAGAGGTGAAAACGGTCCCATCCTTTTCAATAGGAGTATTAAGTCTAAATGCTGAGGTCATTTAAACAGTTACAAATCACCTATCAGGACTTCTGAGAGGCCAAAATTTCTGAAATCCTCCTGCCCAAACAACAACTTCTCTGATGCGGTTACACATTTTCAAATAAAAAAAATCTTTAGGCCAACCAAAAACAACTTAATATGTAGTGACAGTATAAAATAAGTTGAAAATCAAAACAACACGGGGGCTACTTTTTGTATTTCTTCCATCTGGGCGGAGGTGGGGGATCGATGAAGTCATTTTCATTTTAATCAGTTTTGTTTTCAGTGTTGGGATGTTTGGTTGCAAATACTGAAGGGGAATATTTGTATAAAACAAGCTGTTCCCATGGAAATATTACAAAATCATAGGAACATGTATATTGGTTTGTGCTTCTTTAAACCTTCATTTTACAAAACCTAAATTTTAAGCCAAATTTGAGTTGACCATGTTCTTTTAAACTTATAAAATAAAATTCTTCAGATAATTCATCAACTATCTTTAAGACAGACAATGCCCAACTATATTTCCCTATTAAATCTGCTTTGCAACTTTAAGCAGGTACCCGAGAACTGACCTCAACACAGAGCTGGTGTAGTGGGTCCTATGCCACACACATTCCTGGCTCCAGCACAGAGGTATAGCTAGGAGCTTCTACATAATCTTCCTGATCTCTAGCAGCCATAGAAATCCCTTAGAGCCAGAAGCACCTGGGAAAAGGGGGCAGCCTGCCAGTCCCATGACTGGGCAGCAACAAACAACACTGAATGCCACCTTTGTCCCACTTCCAGAGTTGTGATGAGCATAACTTCGGCAGTCCCATGAAATCATAGCTAATGCATTTTTAGTAATCTAGGAACAGTAAGCACACAGGATAAAAAAAATGTCACTTTTACACAGTCACAGGATCAGAAACCAAATTTCAGGTCAAGAAAAGAGTGAACAGAGGCATACTTGATCTTTAATTCACAATCTCATATCAAAGCCTTAAGTATCAATCTTTACATAGCACTGTATCTATCTGGAATTTGCTTTAACCCTGTAGCAAGTAGAGTTTTAACTACTGTCCTAAATATGCCCTTCTCCCGCTCTGTTGTGAAACAGTATAAATCAAATTAACTTCCTGAACCAATGTGTCCTTCAGCTTACATTTCCAAATTCTAATTACATTAAACACTGTCAACTTTTTACAATTGACAGGGCAATCAGTATTCATTCATATTTTAAAATTACTCCAAGTAAATACTCATGACACCAAAAGAATTTCAGTTTTAAATGGACTGTGTTCTCTTCGCAACATATTTTTTGATCCATTATATAATCTAAACCTTGTCAATTAGTTGTGTATTTATCATTCCTACATGCTATTTGAACACTCAAAATTTTGCATTAGGAAAATATCACGTCAAAGCAACATATGCCTCTGACATTATACCTTAGATAAGCTCTAGTTTTATTCCCTTACAAACAAATACTAATGAACCATGTATTTATGTATCTAGTTTATCCAGCAGCATTTTGTAACTGCCATTCAACAGAATTTTTTCTGCCTTGGACATTTTGTCAAATATATGCCATGTGTCATTTTAAATTTCTAACCGTACACTTTAAATTATTAGCCTTCAAAAACCTGTATGGAGATTTATAAACCCTGTGTGAAGAATTCACTTGAGCGATTTGAAAATACTCAAAGGGAGATGAAACAACAACATCTGTACAAGTAGGACAATCTGCTGAAAAACAGGCAGCAAGCCAAAGACCCTGTGAAGGTCTGGGCAAGCAAAGAGACAAAATCCTGAAAAGCTGTAAACAGTAAAGGTGGAAATACTTTTTACATTAAACCAAAGACATTTTAAAAGAATAAGATAAGATGGTACTAGACAGCTTGCACTCTTTGAAGCTTATTAAAAACCACACACAAATCAACACATCGAATGTTTTCTCTAGTCCACAGTCATGTATTCATTTATTATTGTACTGCTTAATAATTTGATTACTTGTAACCAAAGAACCACTGAAATTAGAAATGTTAGTTTATAGCACCCAAAAATGTGTGAGATGCTTCACTGACATGCAAAAATTTACACAGCCTGTTCTGAGGAACATAAGAAAATAAGAAAGACCATACTGGGTCAGACCAATGGTCCTTCTAGCCCAGTACGCTGTCTTCCAACGGTGGCCAATGCCAGATGCTTCAAAGGAAATAAATAGAACAGGGCCATCATCAAGTGATCCATCCTCTGTCATCACTTGCCTATCCATGACTTTTACTAAACACCCATGACTAAAACGTAGCCTTAGTGATGATGCTTCCCTCCAATTCGCTTCCTGAAGCAGAGGCTTAGGGACACCCAGAGCATGGGACTGCATCCCTGACCATCTTGGTTAATAGCCATTGATGGGCCTATCCCCCATGAACTTGTCTAACTTTTTTTAATACGGTTATAGTTTTGGCCTTCACAACATTCCCTGCCAATGAATTCCACTGGTTGACTGTGCATTATGTGAAGAAGTACCAGTACTTACTTTTTTTTAAAAAAAAAAAACCTGCTGCCTATTAATTTAATTGGGTGACTAATGAGAGGGATAGTAGGAAAAGGGGACTACCAAGCGACAAGTGTATGGTCATACGGTTCCTTAGGTTTGTTATATTAGTGTCTTGATGGTTCCTAGAGGCTGTATTTATAAATCTTTTTAGACTGGGAAAGCTGAATGGAACTCATATGATATGAACGAAGATGGGAAAAGAGAGCAGGGGCAGGAGAGGATGGAAACAGGAAGAAACAGAGTGTAGTAGCATGGGGAAAAGGGTGAGAGGGAAGGGTAACAGGATCAGGAAGAGGAACCTAGTAGCCTTTGTAACGCCTATTGAAAACAGAAACTAGAACTGTATTAGCTAAAGAGATGGGCCTGGTTTTATTACTTGGGAAATCTAAGAAAAACAAGATGCTTCAGGAAGCGAATTGGAGGGAAGCATCATCACTAAGGCTACGTTTTAGTCATGGGTGTTTTTAGTAAAAGTCATGGATAGGTCACGGGCAGTAAACAAAAATTCACGACCCGTGACCAGTCCATGACTTTTACTATATACCCCCTGACTAAAACTTGGGGAGGGGAGGGTAGCTCGTGGGGGGCAGCCCTGGGGGGCGCCACAGGTGCTCGGAGGGGAGTACGGCCAGGGGGGCCCCCATGGGTACTTGAGGGGGTGGATGGCCCAGGGGGCGCCACAGGTGCTCGGGGGGGAGGAGTTGGTGGGGCTGGGGAGGTTCCCTACCCATCTCCTGGGAAGAAGCAACCTCCAGCGCATAGCGCCACGTGCTGCCTCCGCTCCGCCCCAAACCCCAGTTCTGCAGCTCCCATTGGCTGAGAACTGCGGCCAATGGGAGCTGCGGGGGCGGTGCCTGTGGGCAGAGGCAGCACATGGAGCTAGGAGCTGAGGAGGGGAGTTCCTGTCACCTTTCTGGGGAGTCCTTCCACTAAGCACCACCCCGCACCCGAATCCCCAGCCCTGAGCCCCCCACACCCAAACTCCTGCTGTTGGGGATTGAGGGGTCCTGAGAATCCGTGACTTCCATGACCTCCATGACAAACACAGAGCCTTAATTATCACTACCAGGCTAGACAGAACTCTGAGTTATTCCCTTCAACAAAAAGTATGATCTATACAAAAAGACGAGCTGGCTTTGAGCGAAGTAAAGCGGTTTTTAATATTGTTGCATAAGAAAGGTCCCCTAAACCAAATCCCTTGAATTAACTATAACTTAAAAAAATATTCTGCTTTTAAGAGTGAGAAGTCCCATATCTTTCTCTACTTGAGCAGACCAAAACAGCAGTATTTAGCTGCCATGCTATTTTGGCCATGTTTTCCTTTTCCTGCTTTATGAGTCATAGTGCTGCCAAAATATTCAAGGCTAAAAATCAAGAGAACACAGAAAGCAACATGTACAACCTTCACTCAGAATATTTCCATACCAGGCTTTTTTCACTGTCAGGTCTCATATAAGGATCAAAGGGGATTGAAGCAAGTTGATTATGCAATTGATGGAGACCACTCAGAAGTTTCAACTGTTCGAAAATGCATCAGCATGCACTGGTAGTGTTACCTAAAGGAATCACATTAAATAGTTCTCCAATGAATCCACTGGCTTCTTATTTTTATCCTGGTGCAATTCAAGGAATTGACATTGATTTATGAAGTTCAATATCAGTGGGTTCTACATAGTTGTGATCATGTCCTTTCTCTTTGATTTTGACCATGAAAAGTAGTTCATTATTAAACACTACAGGCTCCCTGATCTTTGTACTTGGGTACATTCCATCAATAAAAAGTAAAAGCATTCATTGCAGCTAGCTTTCACTTCAAAGGTAAAACAAAACAAAAATCCCCAACCCTTACTAATCTGATTGGTGGCCTGAGACAATACATAGCTTACTGAAGAATTCTCTCTCCCTCCTGTGTTCCATTTCTCTTTTCCCCACAGCTCTTTGCCATCTCGTCTTTCCACCACACTATATGTGTTCTCCCATCAACTTTAGCATTGCTTCCAGCATTATTTTTTCTTGCTGCTCCACTCCATGGAAACCAGCTGCAGAGTAAGAATTACCAAAATCCCTCTGAAGAGCTGCACACTGATACTTGAGATAGCAGGATTCCAATCAATTTCACAGACCGTGTTGGCAGTGAACACAATACAGAGGAGCAAGTGAGAAATGCAGAATGAATATGGAGGGCAGTAGTTGAGAAAGTGAGGGAGGGGAAGGAGACTACACAGGAAATTGGAGGGTGATACAATAAACTGGAAGGAAGAGGGATGTGCATGAATTGGAATCTTGGTACATGTAAGAAAACTTGAGACACAAGAAATACACACTTTAAAGGCTTTTTGGAAAGTGTTATCTGCAGTCTCAGAGAACAATTTGGGAACCAGCGCTAAACACAATACCAATGTGCCTGAAAGGGAAACTGTCATTCCCCTGCTACTTCACATACAGATTCAGTGCTAGAGCTGGTTGAAAGTTTTCCAACAAAACAGTTTTCGGTCAGTAAATGCTGATTCAACAGAACTGACATTTCACAGGAACATGTCAATTCTGTCAAAATTGGCCTGCCTGGTTTCCTGACATCCTGCTTGGTGGCAAGGTTGCCAACCCTCCAGGTTTGGCCTGGAGTCTCCCAGAATCGGCATTGATTTCCCGGTGACAACTGAAAGCAATCCAGGAGATTTTAATAGGCTATTTTAAGAAAATGACATTATGTCATGTTGGGGGAAAAAATCTCCCGGAATAGCTTCAGTCAGAGTTGGCAAACCTACTTGGCGGGCTGTCTAGCTTCCAGTGGCCTACTACCCAGCTAGCTGGCTCCCTGGAATGCCCACCTTTCCAGGCCAGTTTTCTCTGACCTACCTGATTATTCAGCTGGCTTACTGGCCAGGGAACCAGCCAACAAGCAGAAAAATTTGCCATTCTTATTTGTTGTTCCAATTCAGAATAAAAATATCTGGAAATGCAAAATTTTTCACAAATGGAAATTCTGGCTCCAGCACAGTTCTATGCAATGCCTAGTCCCAAACATATCACATAACCTTTACAAAATGATTATACTGCTTTGTTAGAAGAAGTTACTTCTTTTTCCCCCATGACACAAAATAATGTATTCTTGAAATACTATAGTAAAAATATAGACAATGTTTGTATCCTTCCACATATTTATCACATATTGACACAATGAATTTCCCCAGTGATCTTCATGGACCCGCACTAAATTGTTTTGCAGGTCTACTGTCATTGGAACTACACATTGTATCACTGGCATTGACAACCATCTTGAATCACAATAGAAGTATTCAATCCTATTCAAACAGAAAATAGAAATTAATGTCCTTGTAAAGACTTTACAGGAAGAAACAACAATACATACCCAGGGACTTGTTCTCACAGTGAAAATGAAGGCATCCTTTTCTTTGACAAAAATAGAGCACATTAGTACCATTTATAAACAATCACAAGCAAAATTATACTTTTTTTTATACGGAGAAAGATTGTTGCTGGGTATCAGTTAAACTGTGATCATTATGACAACAAAAGTATAGAAATTCAACAAGTATAACCAAAGAGTGGGCCTGTGGCTGTGAACACTGCTTGGCTCCCAAAGTCCCATCTTCCCCACTACTGGTGTTCCCGGCTTGTGACTAGCTGGGCAGGGAAATAGTGGTTAGCTGGACATAGGAAGTCTGTGCATGTGTGCACGTTGGGGAGCAGGGAAGGCTGGAGAAAGGAGGAGGAGACGGACTGTTGAATCAAGAAGCACCATTAGCATTGCCTGTTTTGAGTATCTCGGTTGCCCCAAAATGTAAAAGCTACATTTGTACAGGGTTGATCGTCAAGAAGCCTCCTCAAACCTCTTCTCAATGGACTTTCCAATTTTTTTTTCTTGTGCACTTCTTTGCCATCAATCACTGGAACCTTGTATACCAATAACTGCCAGTGCCACTGGAGCAATGGTCCATAATAACTTATTTCTTAAATGGCACTGCTAGCAGCATGTCCGTAGTTATGGATGAGGTGGTATTTCTGTTATAAATCTTTGTGTGGAGGAGTTTAATATCTCAGCTATTTCAAATTGCTTTGGGCTGAAGCTTGAATATATAAAATAACTTGTTAGCCATGCAATATATTTCCAAGGCGTTTTTGAATATTTAACTATTTATTTTAGTTAAAGAAAAACAATCATAATTATAACCTGCAAATATTATTTTTAAAGTATAATTTTGCTTGTGATTGTGGGGAAGATGGGACTTTGGGAGCCAAGCAGTGTTCACAGCCACAGGCCCACTCTTTGGTTATACTTGTTGAATTTCTATACTTTTGTTGTCATAATGATCACAGTTTAACTGATACCCAGCAACAATCTTTCTCCGGGACCAAGCCAGCTTTCTGCTTCAGTTTGTTGGACTTTCCCCGTTAACTCATTACCTTGTCAGTCTGCTGGTGGAGCATCTGTACAATTGTTTTATTGCCTTGTTTTACCAAATGACAAATTGATTCATTGATAATGTGCTAACTAGACATTTTGCCAGCTCACCATAGGGATAGCTCAGTGGTTTGAGCATTGGTCTGCTAAACCCAGGGTTGTGAGTTCAATCCTTAAGGGGGCCAGTTGGGGATTGGTCCTGCTTTGAGCAGGGGGTTGGACTAACTGACCTCCTAAGATCCCTTCCAACCCTAATAATCTATGATTCTATGAACTCCATACTTTTTGCCACATCTCTTTTCTGCTTCACTCTCTCCTCCATCTCCCATCCAACATTCATTATCTCCAGCGCCTTTGTGACAATCCTTCCTTTTCTGCTCCTACCAACTCTTTTCCCTCCTCTCTCCCTCACATTCCCATTTCCCCACAAATCTCTTACTTCCACATTCTCCTCTGGCAGTATCTTCCCCAACCTTAACTCTGACTCATTCTTTCATCCTGCTGTTTTCTGTACCACTCCCTCACAAATCTGCCCAGTGTCCCTATCCCCATCTGCCTCATGCCACACCTTGCTCCCTCACCTCTATGTAAGCTCTGGCTCTCATTCTGTCCCTTCAAGTTCATGCATGCTTCAATCCCCCTCATCCTAACCTCTTTCCCCTCTGCTTTACCCCAACTCGCTCCTCAAAACTCCATTTGACTGTAAATACTAATGTTCCACTAAACAGTTAACTCGGGCTCCTCGCCCACCACCCACTAATTGTGCAGCTTGACTAGCCTCAACTCCTGGATGTCTCAATGCCAATTTAAAATTTAGCCTGGCCAAAACTGAACTCCTTGACTTCCCTCCCATACCTACCCCACTACCTGCCTTCTCCATCACTGTTGATAATACTCAGAACAGTAATTTAGGTATTTGACTCCTCTCTCTTTTGCCCCAAACATCCAGGAAATTTCCAGATTTTGTTGTTTCTTCCTCCATAAAACTTCCCTAAAATCTTGCCTTGTCACCTTGTCTACATCACCATGCTCTCATCCAGTCCTTTACACCTTCCATCTTCACTACTGTCACTTCCTCCTCTCTAGCCATTGATTCAGGTCCATTTATAACACTGCTCACTGAGATGGTCAGAACAATTGTCATGAAGACATCACACACACCCTCCAAGTTGCTCCACTGACTCTCACTTCTCTGCTGCATCAAATGGAAGCTTTAGGCCCTTCACATCTTATTGGGTAACCACTTCCACCTCTGCTTCACCAGCAATGCCAACCTGAATCACCCATTTTTCCCACTTCCCCCAAGAGTACCTGAGTGGTTTTTTTTACCATGCTTCCCATTATACAAGGAATGCCCACTACAAGCAAATCCATAAAGTCACTAACCCTGTGTGATGGGGCATTCACCCCTCCCTAGCTCTGGAGGGATTAATATAGGCAAGAGAGGCCAATTAGCCATACACTGCACCTGAAGGGGAGCTAGGATGCAATGAGGCTTAATTGTTGATGAAGGCGGGGCTTCTACAAAGCCATTGAGCTGGCAACACAGAAGAGAAGAAGGCTGCAGTCGTACTCCCCGATACAAGGGGGAGAGCAGGAGCCTGTAATAGGATGGACAGCAGTCTAGGGAAGGCGCAGTACGGGCTGAGAGAACAGACCTGAACTGCTGGTTCCAGGGCCCCTGGATTGGAACCTGGTGTAGAGTGCAGGCCCGGGCTCCCCTGCAAGCCTCTGCAGGAGTGACACAGTCTGCACGGTGGATATGAAGACTGCCTGAGACTGTGTGGAGAGAGATTCTGATGAGACCCCAGAAGGGGACGATGATTCTGACGTGGCCAGAGGGCTAAGCCATGAAGGAGAGGTGCTGCAGCTCCTGACTAGCAAGAGAGGGGCCGCAGACAAGTGACTGAGTCAACAGGCCAAGCAACCGCCGGACGGGGCATGGACAGTGGCAAACTAATTTTGTTGGTTTGTGGATTTAAGTTGACGTTTACCAATAAAACTGTAATCCTTCCAAGCCTAACTATAAACTCTTCAGGCAGGGATCATCCTTTACTCCTTTTATACAGCACTACATACCATGTGGCCTGGATACCATGTGGAGTGTCTAGGCAGTACCATAACACAAAAAATAAATTCTTAGTAATTGTAAATAAAATAGGTAGCATCATCAGGATACAAGCTATTAACAAAACTGGCTACTTAAACAGCAAAAAGAAAACTATAAATATTTATGGCTAGGACTAGGAACAAAATAAGGATTTTCTCTCAAAAAATGGACAAATATTACAGTGGGGGTGCATCCCTTTGGCCGTTTGTTCCAAACTACCTTTTCCTTGGAGAGGTAAGTCTTCTTACAACCTCTGGAGAGACATGAATTCACCCAGAAATCACCCCAGCAACTTTATCAGCAAAAAGTTCAAATGCCCCTCCAATATCAGTTTTACTCGATATAGGGGGATTCATCCACCATTAAAAACTACATCAGCTGTCTCCACTCCTCTAGCTACACATGCAGCTTTCACACTCTCCTTAAAGCATACTGCTGCTTTCCACAGCACCTGCCACCATGTCTCGGGCCCCTCTTCTTCCTCCTCTTGCCTAATTGAAAACTACACTAGTGTCAACATTTGGCACTGATCATCACTACGAGTTAGTTCTATGCCTTGCCACCAGTTGGAACAAAGGCTACAGACAGAGATCTGGAGTATACCAACCAGGAACTGGTTTAATTCACTGAATTGCCAGGTTTACAACACCATGTGAAACCATTCATAGAGTGGGTCAGTTTACTTTGGCACTATAAATCATGGGATGTACCCTCCAAAGTCTTAACTCCATACACAATTGAGTAGGGCACCAGTGTAGACCCAGGGCATTACAGCAACCCCCCTGGAACTCAATTGCTATTTGACACTGTAGCTGCTCTTCCTTGTGGTAGGCAAATATGAAGGAAAGAAACACAGGTTGGATCACAACTTAAATCCATTTTAACTCTAATGTTTGTCAATTCCTAATAACTTTCCAAAACTAATTTCAACCAGATATTTTCCAACCTTGGTCTACACCCATATATGATTTTTTTTTTGACAAGTTTGAACAAAAATGCTTTAGCCATACTTTAGTATGGGGCAGAAACTAGCTATTCCTCATTATAAAGTAATTTTTGCAATTTAAAATTAAAGAAACCATTCTAGCACCAATAATTCTGAGGGTAGAGAGTTGAATCTGGCATGTTAACCAGCAGCAGGAAAGGAGCCAGACAAGCTGCGGGTTGAGAACCCCCAGTTGAGAACCGCTGCCATGGAGTAAGCCTTTTCCCATCAATTGTTTCATGGAAAGCAAAAGTAGTGAGTGAACTTTGAACAGTGAAGAGAGCAAGGCTGAGTCAGGAGACCTGAGTTCTAGTCCCTGCTCAGCTGACCTGCTTTGGGGTCTTTGACAAGTCGCTTCACCTTTCAGCATCAGTTTTTTTCTATTCTTAAAATTGGGACAGTTGTATTTACCTCTGCGTAAAGTGCTTTGAGATCTACAGATGAAAAACACTATAGAAGAGGTAAATAAAAGATAAAGATGCCTTTCGCAAACCTGATTCACACAATATAACTAATACAAGTTGACTAAGAAAGAGCAGGAAAGGAAATTAAGCTCCTTATACCCCACTCAAATGGCAGGTTTCACACTTCAACTTTACAACTCAGATCTCACATGTAGAAATTAAGAAATTCTAAAAAACATGTCTATTTTCAGATCCTAGCTAAGCAACCTAACAAATAGGCCCTATCACTCAAGACCCATCCTGATAAAGAGAGATATGGTTGGAACAGACAGCTTCAGCATTTGAGGCATGCACAGAGAAACAGAAGGTAAAGAGAAGTATAGTGCTGATACTAATGCTGAAAAGGACAATCAAGCTCAACAGATTTACTTAGCTCAGTGGCATTGTAGATTCTGAAACAGACCGGGCACTGTGACTGGTTCAAGGTGCTCCTCAAAAAACTTTTTCCCTTGGGTCTTCCAACAGCATCAAGAACCATGCCAAGATTCACACAGATCTTTAAGATCAATATCAAAACCAATTGTGCTGTGGCAGTCAAAACCAGAACCAAAACAAGAAGATCTACAAAGTTATTGTAACAACATAATTACTGTGTTAACTACAAACTGTCCATCAAAAAAAGGACAATAAAACCATACATGAGAATATAAAACTGCTGTATCAAGAAAAAGGCCTTCCTATGGATGTTGGCAAAGACTGGAACTCTGGCCTCATTCTTCTCACACTTGGTTAAACCTGCACAAAAAAAGTTTCCCTGTGCCTTTACTGCACACATCCTACAACAACTTTTTGATTTACTCAGAGTATTTATTTTAACTCTTTCATCTCCTTTTCCTATTCTCAGCATACTTTTTGCCTAAAACACTTAATTTTAATGAGGTTTAATGCATTTGCACCTATATATAAGAATGCTTAGTAAAATGCATTCTCAGTGCCTGTCATGGTAAGGTACAGACACTGAATACATTTCCATATAAAATTATGACAGTGAATCTTACTGAATATTGTACTTGTGAATCATCTCAAAACATATTTATAAATAAATTGATGTTTCATGAAGTCAGAACTACAAGAACACTGAATAAATATATTAAATCCCAATCCTTTGTCCGGGAAAACTACTTATTAAAGTTAATCATAATATTTATCACTCAAAACTTCCAGAAGTATCTCAAAGGAGCGTGTCTGAAATTTTTAACTGAGATCTAGAGCCGATGTTATATAAATGGCTCTTTCCTGTACTAATGATGCATGACATGAGTCACTGTTTTAAAGCATCTAGTACTTCACATAATCCACATCCTTTTAAGTGGTGAACAAACCTGATCAAAGAGATTTATCCAGGTTTGAATCTAACTATACAGGTTCTCAGTTTCCAACAGCAAATTGGAACTTTGCCAGTTGGGGGTGGAGGGGAAGAGAAGCTCTCCAAGCACAAATGAAAATTCTAACAAATCTATAGATCTTCTGAAACTAAATAGCCCATATTTCACACCCCCCAAGGCTTTGGTTGGTTTTTAAATCATTGGTTTTTAAATCATTAAAGAAAGGTAAGAGACTAAGTTGACAATGATATATTAATGTTATAGAAATTTTATGAAAATTCTGGAAAAAAACCTTAATATTTTCGACCTCTGGTTATACTTCTACATCTTTTGATTAAACAAAATACAAACAAAAACAAAAAAACACACACACACACACACACACACACACACACACACAGAGTAACTAAATTTCTTACATGGCTTCATCATCATAGTGTCTGAGGTTCAATAGAAAAAAATCAAAGGCAAAGAAATCTGCTTTATTAGAAAGAAGGAAAATAATCCATTTCCAAACCAGCCACCCCCAAACAGCTAGAAAACAAATACTTCTGCTAGTCTACTAATAATGATCTTACAAATAGCAAGTTCTATCTAGCTGGGTCCAAAAGACTTTTCAATCTTTATGTTTGAATGAGCTTGTGTATGCATCACTGTCCAACTCGGAGTCTCCTTTAGCTCAGACACTATTTGCCTGTGTTTTGAAGCATGAAGAGCAGAGTTCTAACACACTGCTGCTGTGGAAGTTCTGGATAGTTGTACTGGTTGCTCAGTTTGATACCAATGTGACTTTCCAAGCAGACAAGTGAAAATTATACATTTTACTGAAGAAAAAGGCATCTGGCTTCTGCCTCTTTAAAATTCAATATTTGCTAGAAAACAAGTTGCGAGTCATTTTCAATTAACCTTTACAGAGGTACTATACCAAGTATTTTTTTTTTTATCTCTTAAATAACTAAATCAGTTCAAGCATTCCCCAAAGGCATGCACTCTGAAAGCATACAGAGTGAAATTTAAAAGTACAGTAGTATGGAAAACTGAAGCTTGTGTATCATATGCTCTAATTCCACACTAGAAATCGGGGGGGGGGGGGGGAGTCTGACAGCTTCAAATGGCTCAGTCTTCTACAGAAAGAGATCGGTACAGCATAATCGATGTTGAAGTTTATGGGCTAAATGAAGGATTTTTCTAGAGTGCTTAAAGGGAGTTAGGCGCCCAACCCTCATTGAAGCATCTTTCAAACAGGTATCAAAACACTTCATTGTTTGCTACAATATACACTTTTCATAAAAATATCTCTGTAGGTATGGGCAAACCCCTGTGATTTTTAAATTTTTTGTTTTATTTTTTGGGAACTGCATATTATTTTGTCATATCCATTTTGCCTGGCTCCCTGCACTGGCCATTGTGACCTGGTGCACGGTGTTGCAGCACCACTCAGGTATGGCTTGGCTGCCCCTCCAGCATAACGACAGAGGAATGGCCAAGCTACATTTGAGTGAGTGGCACTGAACCCCGTGCCTCATGTCACAACATCACTCACTCAAATTTGGCCCAATCACCCCACCATCATCCTGACAGAGGGGCAGCTGGGTCAAACCTGAGTGGCGCTGTGAACCATGATCCAGGTCGCAATTCTTGGAGGAGGGACAGGACAGGAGCTGACACTACATGGCGAGTTTCATTTTATATGTTGTTTTTCATTTTATTTCATATTTGCGAAAAATGTGATGGTAGGGATACGACAGCTAGATACAAGGACAGCTAGCTCAAATGAGCACTTTCAGGCAGGATTTAAGAAGACGGATATCATCACCAGGTGTGTAGCACAGTGGTTGGAAGTTCTGTAATAAACTGTTGGGCAGGAGAGAGGAGCCAAGTGTAGCCCAGAGCCAGCTGAACTCTGGCTACGTCTGCACTGCAGGCCACTTGCGCCAGCGTGTAGGGTATGTGTAGCTATACACCACAGTGAAAAGCAGACTGCATCCACACTGCAGTGCATAGCTACACGAGTCAGTGAAAGGCTCTGGCAGGGGGGACGCAGCAAGGAAAGGCATCAGCAGCTGCCCTCTACTGGGTCCTTTCACGGCAGCAAAGAAAAGTTCTGGCAGGGGGGCAGGAGGGAAGGCAGTAGGGAAAGTCTCAGCCCCTACCAGAGCCTTTCCCAGCTACCTGAGTCTTTTCCCGTGGTGGGGAAAGGCGCTAGCAGTGGGTAGGCAGCAGGACACTGTACTACTAAAAATAGAAGTATAAATGGAGAGGCACAGCTTGGGTGAGTAGATAGCTGTTTAGGGTATGTGCTTCGTATTCCAACCCCAGAACTGATAAAAGTAAGTAATTCCTATCCAATCCTTCCCTGTGAAATATATGCAATGTGGCTTGTTTATGGTTAGGCTGAAGTCTTTAGATCATGATTTCAGTAACTCAGCCAGAAGTTAGAGGTCTATTACAGGAGTGGGTGGGCGAGGTTCTGTGGCCTGCAATGTGCAGGAGGTCACACTAGATCTCAACCTATTTACCATTGTGGGCCACATATGTAGCTCACTATGTGTTATGTGGGCTGCATCCACACAATATATATACTACCTGTCTGGCCCTGAGGAAGTCACATGGGCTGCAGCTGTGAGCTGATTGGACCTCAAGCAGCCCATGGGCTGCGGGTTGAGAATCACTGGGCTAGAGGATCACAATCATAGAACTGGAAGGGACCTCAAGAGATCATCTAGTCCAGTCCCCGGCACTCAAGGCAGGACTAAGTATTATCTAGACCATCCCTGACAGGTGTTTGTCTAACCTGCTCTTAAAAATCCACAATGATGGAGATTCCACAACCTCCCTAGGCATTTTATTCCAGTGCTCAGCCACCCTGACAGTTAGGAAGTTTTTACTAATGTCCAACCTAAACCTCCCTTGCTGCAATTTAAGCCTATTGCTTCTTGTCCTCTCCTCAGGAGGTTAAGAACAATTTTTCTCCCTCCTCCTTCTAACAACCTTTTATGTACTTGAAAACTGTTACGTACCCTCTGTCTTCTCTTTTCCAGATTAAACAAACCCCATGTTTTCAATCTTCCCTCATAGGTCATGTTTTCTAGACCTTTCATCATTTTTGTTGCTGTTCTCTGGACTTTCTCCAATTTGTCCACATCTTTCCTGAAATGTGGCGCCCAGAACTGGACACAATACTCCAGTTGAGGCCTAATCAGAACGGAGTAGAGCGGAAGAATTACTTCTCGTGTCTTGCTTACAATACTCCTGCTAATACATCCCAGAATGATGTTTGCTTTTTTTGCAACAGTGTTACACTCTTGACTCATATTTAGCTTGTGATCCACTCTGACCCCTAGATCTCTTTCCACAGTACTCCTTTGACGGCAGTCATTTCCCATTTTGTATGTGTGCAACTGATTGTTCCTTAGTGGAGTACTTTGCATTTGTCCATATTGAATTTCATCCTATTTACTTCAGACCATTTCTCCAGTTTGTCCAGATCATTTTGAATTTTAATCCTATCCTCCAATGTACTTGCAACCCCTCCCAGCTTGGTATTGTCCGCAAAGTTTATAAGTGTACTCTCTATGCCATTATCTAAATCATTGAAGAAGATATTGAACAGAACCGGACCCAGAACTGATCCCTGCAGGATCTCACTTGTTATGCCTTTCCAGCATGACTGTGAACCACAGATAACTACTCTCTGGGAACAATTTTCCAACCAGTTATGCACCCACCTTATAGTAGCTCCATCTAGGTTGTATTTCCCTAGTTTGTTTATGAGCAGGTCATGTAAGACAGTATCAAAAAGCCTTACTAAAGTCAAGGTACAGTAACTCCTCACTTAAAGTCATCCCAGTTAACACTGTTTCATTGTTATGTTGCTGGAACTAGGAAACACGCTCGTTTAAAGTTGTGTAATGCTCCCTTTTAACGTTGTTTGGCAGCCGCCTGCTTTGTCTACTGCTTGCAGGAAGAGCAGCCCGTTGCAGCTAGCTGGTGGGGGCTTGGAAACTGGGTGGACGGGCAGCCCCCCTATCAGCTCCCCGCTCCCCTAAGTTCCCTGTGCAGCAGCTGCCTGCAGTTCAGCTGTTCCTCACCCCACTGCCATGTGCTGCTCCTGCCCTCTGCCTTGGAGCTGCTCCCCGAGACTCCTGCTTGCTGTGCGGGGGAGAGGGAAGGAAGAGGGGGGCTAATATCAGGGTGTCCCCGTCCCCCCTGCTCCTGCACCCCGCTTACCCCATCTTCCATAGAGCGGGGGGGGGGGGAACACTAGGGCTCAGGATGGAGGGAGCTTGCAGCAGCTGCGGTCTCAGCAAGCTGATCTAATTAACAAGGCAGTGTACTTAAAGGGGAATGTGCATATCTCCCTCCATTCCTGCTGCCTTGTAGAGTGAGAGAGTTAACCCTTGAGGGCTCAGCCAATTGCTAGTTCATCATTTAGCAGTAAGGGAAATATCCCACCCTCTGACTCCTCCACCTCAACCAAGCTTCACAATCATCATCATTGTGTACCAGTATTAAATTGTTTGTTTAAAACTTATATACTGTGTGGTTAGTGTTAGTGTGTCTTTTGTCTGGTGAAAAAAATTTCCCTGGAACTTAACCCCCTCATTTACATTAATTCTTATGGGGAAATTGGATTCGCTTAACATTGTTTTGCTTAAAGTCACATTTTTCAGGACCATAACTACAACGTTAAGTGAGGAGTTACTGTATACCACATCTATCTTTCCCCCCATCCACAAGGCTTGTTACCCTGTCAAAGAAAGCTCTCAGGCTGGTTTGACACGATTTGTTCTGGACAAATCCATGCTGACTGTTACTTATCACCTCATTATCTTCTAGATGTTTGCAAATTGATTGCTTAATTATTTGCTCCATTATCTTTCCAAGTACAGAAGTTAAGCTGACTAGTCTGTAATTCCTCAGGTTGTCCTTATTTCCCTTTTTATAGATGGGTACTATATTTGCTCTTTTCCAGTCTTCTGGAATCTCTCCCGTCTTCCATGATTTTTCAAAGATAATTGCTAATGGTTCAGATATCTACTCGTTCAGCTCCTTGAGTATTCTAGGATGCATTTCATCAGGCCCTGATGATTTGAAGACATCTAACTTGTCTAAGTAATTTTTGACTTGTTCTCTTCTTATTTTAGGTTCTGATCCTACCTCATTTTCACTGGCATTCACTATGTTAGATGTCCAATCGCCACCAACCTTCTTGGTGAAAATTGAAACAAAGAAGTCATTAAGCACCTCTGCCATTTCCACATTTTCTGTTGTCTTTTCCCCTTCATTGAGTAACAGGCCTACTCTGTCCTTGGTCTTCCTCTTGCTGCTAATGTATTTGTAGAATGTTTTCTTGTAACCCTTTATGTCTTTATCTAGTTTGATCTCGTTTTGTGCCTTGGCCTTTCCAATTTTGTCCCTACATATTTGTGTTATTTGTTTATATTCATCCTTTGTAATTTGACTGAGTTTCCACTTTTTGTAGGACTCTTTTTTGAGTTTTAGATCATTGAAAATCTCCTGGTTAAGCCAGGGTGATCTCTTGCCATACTTCCTATCTTTCCGACGCAGTGGGATAGTTTGCTCTTGTGGTCTTAATAATGTCTCTTTGAAAAACTGTTAACTGTCTTCAGTTGTTTTTCCCCTTAGACTTACTTCTCGTGGAATTTTACCTACCTACTCCCTGAGTTTGCTAAAGTCTGCCTTCTTGAAATCTATTGTCTTTATTGTGCTGTTCTCCCTCCTACCAGTCCTTAGACTCATGAACTCTACCATTTCATGATCACTTTCATCCAATGGTCCCTTCTGGTCTTAGAGCCTATGGGTCAACTGTAGAATACATTCAGCAATATTCCATTTTACAGTACTTGTCATTATAGTACTTATGTTAAAGAATGTAAAAATAATTATTTTTAAAGTGTATTTCAAGTAAGCTACTCTAAAGCTCCACTACATTAAGAGTCTAACTAATTACCACATCAGACAAATCAAAATTCTTAGCAAAAAGGATAATATATATAATAGTCTCATGGACTGGTGGGTTAGGTTAATTATTTTAATTACCCGGTACATGGATTCCTTTTTCGAACACGTTATTGGTATAAGCACTACTTTCAGCATATGAAACCTAAATTTTTAGTGCTGCTAACATCATAGCAAACAATAAAAAACTAACAAAGCTCAAAACAAGTCAATGTATCTTGCCAAAATAAGTAACAAATTCAGTATATATTAAAATGAAAATGATACTGCATTCAAATCCACATAGGACATCTATGACTAAAATTAACATTTACATATCATGCATAAGTAAGCTTGTTCAATGCTTTTTATGTGAGGAAATAAAATAAGTCCCCTAAATTTATAATTTTTACCACTTTCTTGTTGTGCCCATAATTATTCATAGTGACATGGTGGCGGTGAAAAAAGCCATAAAATATGTATGATCATGGCATACAGTTCACTAGCTACTTCAATGGTACTCTCACATAAGATTTATCTCCTAGTATTTAATAAAAAAAATCCTATTTTTTCCTTTTGATGCAGTAGCAAATTCAAGTTTATTAATGTATCCAGAATATAAATAAGTAGTGATAAGTAATAACTAAAGCCTTTGAAAGGTATTATATATACACATTTTAACTATAGCATTTAATTCTGAGAGTTTGTTACAGAATTCACATTATAATATACTTAGCACTAAACTGTGGCACTGATAGTACACCAGTATGGGGGCATAGAAGGGTGCATGGCTCTTCATGCTCTTGGGGTAGATACCCTCACCCAAATAGCAATGCAGGAGGGAAAGCAGGCTCCGCAAAGCTATGTCCCTATATCATGCAGATGGATGGGTGGAGTCAGAGATCACATGGAACCTTGGCTCCATCCTCTTCCCTCCTCACATTGTCAGCCAACTTAGCTATACCAGCATGCCAGGGAATGTTTGCTGCACCAGGTATAGACCCAGCAGTGTGGGAAGCAGAAGACAGATTATGACTAAGTCACAGTCTCCCTCCTGAGCTCTTGCTGGGACAATGCAATAATGTGCTGCCTCCTGCCTAAGGTTCCTGACAAAGCCTCAACTGAGCACGTATATGGGTTTGTGATGGCTTATTTAAATTCACACAAAGCTCTTCTACAATTTTGTCTTGCACTGTTTATCTAGGGGGGAAATGTAAAATAATTTAATTCCATATGAATTATATTGGTTCAAGAGCTTATCAATTTTTGAGAGGGCAAAAAGTTTACAGTTACATATCTCACTTAGTACAATCACATTAATTTCTCATCCTTTGTAAAACTCTGAAATCTGTGGCTGCAAAGTATAATTATTAATCAATGTTGTTAACAAAACGCAAGCCCTAATGAATCACCATGTTTACTAAATAAAGCATGGCACCAGCACCAGGGGAACCCAGCAAGCATAGATGCTTTGACACAGTGGCACCAAATTCCCGCATAAGCAAAAGGTACCCAGTTTCTGCACCCCCCCTCTGCCACCTGGCTTTCCTCTCTGGCTCCTCAGGATCCAGGGTGATGGAACTGTATGTGCTGAACACAGCTGGTGAGTCAGAGGGGCAGGCTAGCAGCCTCGGAGAACAGAAGTAGTTGGCAGAACTTGATACAGAGATGCATAGATCATTGGGAGTTCTATTGAGCAAGAGGAATTTTTTGTGTTTAAGTTTAACATTTAAAAAGAGGCTTAGTTAGAGATGTTATAGGACTGTCTATGCAAGAAGTTTGGAGTTTGTAAACTGTGGCCCTTTAGCTACAGAAGCCTGGGGGGAAAAGGAAAATTGCAAGAGTTTGTTTTATTAACCAAAATATTACTGAAAATTGTGTTGCCTCCTACAGACGGAATAATTTGAATTTAGTCTCCAAAATCAACACAATGTGTGAAATTGACAAAGCAGTTCAAAACCCCAGGGTCTTGATCAACTCATTCCTAAGCCTAGTTAATCAGTTGGCATCAATGGTAAATCTCTTCCTTCCATCTACTTCATCCTTTCTTCCCAAAGTGACCATCTAGCCAAAGTGACCCACTCGTTCATCACATCCAGACTGGATTAGTGTATGCAAGGCTGAAGGCAGAAGTTACACATACAAAGTCCAGCTCATGCAGAATACAGCGGTTACTTCCTCAGTGGGTAATGGGCTGCAGCAATCACATCACCACAGTGCTCCAGTCCATTCACTGACTCCCACTGCTGCCCTCATGCTCAGGGATCCCCACTGCTGCCCCCATGCCAGCATCCCAGCACGCCCAGCATCCCGGCTGCCCTCCGCGCGCCCGGGGCTTTGCTGCCCCTGCGGCTCTGCTGCCACTCGGCATCCTGGCGCACCCAGGGTCCTGGCTGCCGGCCCCAGAGTCCTGGCAGCCAGGACGGACCCCAGGCACAAAGCCAACAGCCCAGAGGGACCCTGGGTACAGATCCAACAGCCTGGAGGGAACCCGGGCATGCCAGGATGCCGGGCGGCAGCAGGGCAGCAGCTAGGATCCCGGGCACGGGGGCTGGCAGGCTGGAGGGACCCTGGCAGCCCAGAGTGCCCCCGGAACGCGGGGCTGCAGCTGGAACCCCGGGTGGAGTTTAACCGTTAACAGAAACCGATAAGCATCAAGCTTATCAGTTAACCGGTTAAAAACTTTTACATCCTTAAGCTTAAGCAGGGAAGGAACAAAACAAAATATTATATATACACACCAAGCAAAATTCTTTCTGAAAAGAGCACACAATGTGCAAAAAAGGCCTTGCCTGCTATAGAAAAGATATACTAGTACAGCTATACCAGCTAACTCTTGTAGTCGTGATGCAACTTATACCAGTTCCCTGAATGAAATTAGCTATAATGGCAAAAGGACCCTTTTTGCCAGTATAACTGCATCTGCAGTGGGGCTTTTGCTGGTACAGCTATGTTGGTTAGGAGTGTGGAGGGAAGAGAGGGAGGACACACCCACCCACTTACTCTCCTAAGCGACATAGGCCAGCAAAATTTTTAAGTTTTGACCGGGCCTAAGGCTCGTTGTCCCAGGTGACAGGATAATTCTGTATTGTTCGGTGTATATTCCAGCATAAAGAGAAAGGAGCTTTCAGTGATCATTCAATCTACTTTTTCTTCTTCTAATAAAGTGAAGCTCCATTTAGGTTTTTAAAGCAATATACACCTCTACCTCGATATAACGCTGTCCTCGGGAGCCAAAAAAATCTTACCGCGTTATAGGTGAAACCTTGTTATATTGAACTTGCTTTGATCCACCGGAGTGAGCAGCCCTGCCCCCCCAGAGCACTGCTTTACCGCGCTATATCCGAATTTGTGTTATATCGGGTAGCATTATATCGAGGTAGAAGTGTATATTTGAGTCCACCCAACCAAAAGATCAAGTTCTACCAATGAAAATGTTTCTAAGGTTTCTGCCAGTCCACAATATACTGGTCTGCATTTCCACACACCATCTTAGATGATAGATGTTTATTACAGAAAACAGCTACAACTAAAGACAAACACAAGCTTCCACACGACGCAAGTTCCAGCTTATTCTCTGTTATTTACAAGGGACTACATTATGTCTGGAACACCATAGCACAGAGACACTTGTGTTGAACAACAAGTCATTGTAAATAAACATAATTACATATAAGGTTAAGTAAAAAATAATGTGTGAATGGGAAAGATTAAAAAAAAAATCTAAACTTTTCAAGTCATATGGCAAATGTATATAGTCCAAATGAAGTAATCTCCATGGGCCATATCAGGTAAAACAGATGCAAGAAGGAGGCAAAGTTGTGTTAAACACTTGTTCTTGCTTAGTGAATGTCACAAATTTTCAGATTTGCTTTTGTCAGTAGGATAACAGCTACTGCTACAGGGTACAGAGCTTCATGATTACCTGTCTGTGGGTGCAATCAAGTTTCCCTTATATGGAAGCCTTCTGTTTGAAGAAGGGCTGGAACAATATGAGTGGGCTTGACAGATTTCAATTTTTTTTTTTAATAATTTTGACAGATAGTATTTATTTTTATTTTTAAGCATTTTTTCTGTTCTTACCGATCTAAATTTTCAGGTCCACAAAATTAAGGATTTTAAGTATTGTTTTAGATTTTTATGTATTTAAATTTTCAGTTTGGGGAAATTGTGGGGAGACAGTCAGAAAATGGGGAGGGGGTGTCATTAAAGAATTGTCAGAGTAGATGTTGAGATTCCAAAAGTTAAAGCTGTATAACCATTAAAACACAAATTGTCAACATCACACTTCACAATATACAAAGTCAATATTGGTTATCAAACTAAGTTCTCAAACTGCATTTTTCTTATTTTGTCTATCTGTAAGTTTTGATCATCACCACTGGAAATATTTTTTCCTCAGTTTGTGTGGGTACAGTAAAATTAACATTTACGGATTTAAAAACCAAAGCCTTCCAAGCCTAAATTTTAGAGTTTATTGGAACAACATTTCCTTTTGTGATAAATCACGTACTTTGTCACAGGAAGACTGAGTCCCTTTAAGGCAAAGGGTCTTCGTTCTCCTGTGGCTGAACCAGATGCACCCTGCTTAGGCCTGGTCGGGATGGTATAGTACCTGGAGTCAGGAGATAATGAAGCTTGGGAGCCAGGAAGGGGGAAAATGAGCTATTCAGCCCAAACTAAGATACCTGGAGCAGGAGCTCAGCTTCCAGGGAGAGGCTTAAAAGGAAGCACCCTGTTCTGTTGCAGGAAAAAGGTGCAGAGAACAGAAAGCTCTTCAGTCCCTCCCCAGGAATCAGGTGGCCTGCGTAGCAAGAGATGGAGCCTCTGGAGGAAGGAGACGGACCAGGGGAGCACCCCTATAGCTACTGTCCTATGTAAGGGATGAAAAATCAGGGGATAAATGAGGTTGAAGAAAGCCAATGTAGTAGGGTGACCGGATAGAAAGTGTGAAAAATCGGGACAGGGGGTGGGGGGTAATAGGAGCCTATATAAGAAAAATGCCCAAATATCGGGACTGTCCCTATAAAATCGGGACACTGGTCCCCTAAGCAGTAGAGAGAATGTTTCCTTCAATCTCTGAGGGTGCTGGGGTGAAGGAAGGCCCAAGGAATCACTCCTGTGGCCATGGCCCCATACAGGGAAAGAAACAGGTGGGGCATGAGATTTATTAAGGCCAGGGCAGGTGGACACTGTTTGCATTATTGTTTCATTTCGGCTTTTGAACTCTATTAGCAACACTGGAGGTAAATCTGAGAGCCCTCCAGTCTGAAGAGCAAGTGAGACTGATAGAGAACCTGGAGTCACAGAAGGCCCCAGAGCCAGAACCCTTTGAGTTATGGTAGTGAATTTTACTTTGTGGTTTGAGGTTTTCATACTAACAAGTTGTCCTATGACACAGGTATTATGATCCTAACAGAGTGCTGAAGTTGTATTCCTGAGGAGTCCTGAGAAGGTGAAACCAAGAGTGAAGCCACGAGGGCCATGGCATGAGAGGGCTTTCCAAGATGCTGACCCTATGAAACACTTGGTCAGCCTCTTACAGTTAAACCACTTATTGCAGGAATTCCAGGGACTGCATTCAGTCCAAAAGACATTCATGGCTTCCTCCTGGAAGTAGAGTGTACTTTTTAATGTAAATCCAGGGGCTCTTCTATGGAAAAAGGATGTATTTCTGTCCAAAAGAAAGCCAAGTTTAGACAGATTCAGCCAGCTTCATCTTCAAAACTAATCTGAGTCTAAGAATTAGGTTTGGTCTGCCCACAGGGCTGGGAATCAGACATTCTGGAGTTCTAGTGTTGACTCTGATGTTAACTCCCTCTGTAACCTGGAACAACTCACTTAACCTCATTTTAGGGGACAATCATAGAAATGTAAGGCTGGAAGGGACCTCAAGAAGTCATCAAGTCCAGCCCCCTACACTGTGTCAGTTCCAAATAAATTGAGACCATCCCTGACAGGTGTTTGTCTAATCTGTTTTTAAAAACCTCCAATAATAGGAATTCCATAACCTCCCTTGAAAACCTATTCCAGAGCTTCACTACCCTTACAGTTAGTAAGCTTTTCCTGATATCTAACCTAAGTCTCCCTTGCTGTAGATTAAGCCCATTACTTCTTGTCCTGCCTTCAGTGGAGAACAGTTGATCACAGTCCTCTTTATAACAGCCCTCAACATATCTGAAGACTGTTACCAGGTCCCCCATAGTCGTCTTTTTTCAAGTATAAATGTGTCCAGTTTTTTAAAAACTTTTCTTCATATTAAATAGCTTATAAGAGACGTTTGTTTGGTGTTAACATCTCAAAATCACCTTATAACGGTCATAATTGTTGGCAGACTTAAGGAGAATACAGGTTTGAGTGGGCATGCAGATTTAAGCACCTTCTTGCTTCAAGAAGCAGAGCATTCAGTACATATATACTGCAAAGACTTGTTACAAAGCCTAAGTGCTGTACAGTAGCAGTTGTGTGGCTACATACAAGGCTTCTTTCTCTAGTGGTTTAGTTTGAGCACTAAATTCACTTTTTCAAGAAAGGTGCATTTCTGCACTATACTACTAGCGGGTATGAGATATGTTCATATGGTGATACAAGCACAGGCGCTGGTAGTAGGGGTGTGAGGGGTGCTGCAGCATCCCCGGGTTTTATGAAGGGCTGCTGGCTCAGCACATAAAACTTGAGGGTGCTTCCCACGCCTATGCCCTGGCCTGGCCCTCCGCCCACACTCCGCTCCCCAACCCCTCACCTGGGGCTCAGGTCCCAGCCGCCGGCTCCGCTCCCTGGCCGCTGGCCCCGTGCCCAGACCCTGTTCCCAGGGCCCCACATTCAGCCCCACAGCCGGGGCTCTGCTCTTTGCCCCGCACATGGGGTCCTGGCTGCCAGCCCCTGCCTGGGACTCCACTCCTGGCCCCATGCCCACCCCCAGCTGTAGCTTTGGCCCCCCTTGCTCCTGTCCGGTTCCTCCGCCCCCTCCCGGAGACACAGCCCTGCTCCCAGCCTCAATAGGGGAGGGGGCAGACTGGGTAAGAGGGCTGGCGTTCAGCACTCCCACTACTAAAAATGTTCCAGTGCCACTGGATACAAGGCAAACTATCATTGTGCCATGTTGTGCATACTTCTAGTAAAAGGTAAAATATATAAAGTAGCAGCATTCACACGGAGGATCCAAGCTTAGGCTTTCTAAATGCACTTTGACCAATTATACTTCCTTTGGGGAAGCAGAATTTGTACAGCAACATATACTATCGTAACTAGTATAGTGAACCCAGCATCCCCCAAACCATTAGGATCAGTATTATCACATCATAACTGTAGGTGTTTGCCTAAGGACAATATTTTTCTAGCGCTCTATAAAACAATAAATAAATAAAAACCACCATTACCAATTTGGACTACTCTTTCAGCAATAATAGAAAAATTTGAGTGAGATGTGGTACCTTTACTTATATAAATCTAAAAGATGTAATTTACAACTTGGTAGTGCAATTCTAATACCACTATCTAGAAGACCGGCAAATTAAGGTTACAATTACGCACCAATTCTCTCTCTATTTGGAGTATTAAACTTAAGAGGGCCTCCAAGATCTTTACTAACAACAGATTTCACCTTGTGTTTAAGGTAACCTCTAAACAATGTATTTAGTTTTGTATAACTGGCTACTTTAAAACTCACAGTAGATATATTAAATTTCATGTAACTAAGCTGATGAAAACTTTTCAAATACATTTAATACCAAAAGATTACTAAACTGTATTCAGTGGTGAACTGTCCAGTAAGGAGAAGAATCAAATACTGGCAAGGCAAAAGACCTGTTAGGTTAATCTATTTTTCTGCCAATGTGGTATTATTCCCCACTGTACACTTACTTCTGTTTTATCAAGTCTAGTTTTAATTACTCCAAATGATGGGGCTTCTATTATCATCCTTGGGAGACTATTCAGCAATTTGAGAGGTCATAGTTAGGAAGTTTTGCTTGATATTTGCCTAAAATTTTCCTAATTTCATCCCAATCCTCCTATTTATACCTCTTTATCCTATTCAAAGGAATTCTCTCCCTCTGGTTTTTACACTTTTTAGAAGTTTATTGTCTATAAGGTGAAGGGTCAGTTTGCATTTAAGTAAACTATTCATAATCATCCGTCTTTGTAAGTAATTTTTTCCAGACTTATAATTCTTTTTGTTGCTCTTCTCTGAACTCTCGCTGTTATCACACTATCTAGTAATGAGATTCCCAGAACCAAATACAACTCAGGTGTACTGACACCAGAGCTGCATAGAAAGGCGATTACCTGCACTTCCTTGTCCCATTACGTGAACTTTGTGTACAGAGCTCAAAATTGCAACAACTTTTGATGCTGCCTTGCAAAACTCATGTCTAGTTTGCTGTCTCCTATCAACTGTATTATAAGTCTTTCTGCTCTGCTGATTTCCAGGTTTCTCCCTTCCAATGACTCTCTCTGAGGAGGGCATTTAGCAAATGTGTTACACCAGGAGTAGGCAACCAATGGCACACGTGCCAAAGGTGGCACACAAGCTGATTTTCAGTGACACTCACACTGCCTGGGTCCTGGCCACCGGTCTGGGGGCTCTGCATTTTAATTTAATTTTAAATGAAGCTTCTTAAACATTTTAAAAAACTTATTTACTTTACATACAACAATAGTTTAGTTATATATTATAGACTTATAGAAAGAGACCTTTAAAAATGTTAAAATGTATTACTGGCACGCGAAACCTTAAATTAGAGTGAATAAATGAAGACTCGGCACACCACTTCTGAAAGGTTGCCGACCCCTGTGTTACACAATCACCTCTAAGAATACGAACAAGCAAAAAAATGTGGAAGATTTAAAACACACGAGAGAAAATTTCAATGTGATGTAAACACCTGTTTTCCAAATAAAGTATTTACATACCATACTTCAGTTAAAAGCTAAACAAAACATGAAAAAATAAAATATTCCTTAATAACTCTGTAGTATTTCTTAATAACTACACAGACCTGAAGAAGAGTTTGGTGTAGCTCAAAAACTTCTCTCTCTCACCAACAGAAGTTGGTCTAAGGAAAGATATTACCTCACCCACCTTGTGTCTTTAATATCCTGGAACTGACATGGCTACAACAACCGTTTTCTCAATATAGATGATCATTCAACTAAGATAACTTACAGTTAGGGCTGTCAAGCGATTAAAAAAATTAATCTTGCTGTTAATAATAGAATACCATTTATTTAACTATTTTGGATGTTTTCTACTTTTTCAAATATATTGATTTCAATTACAACACAGAATACAAAGTGTACAGTGCTCACTTTATATTTATTTTTGATTAAAAATATTTGTACTGTAAAAAACAAAAATAGTATTTTTCAATTCACCTAATACAAATACTGTAGTGCAATCTCTTTAACATGAAAGCTGAACTTACAAATGTAGAATTATGTACAAAAACAACTTCATTCAAAAATAAAATAATGTTAAATTTTACAGTCTACACGTCCACTCAGTCCTACTTCAGCCAATCACTCAAACAAACAAGTTTGGTTACAATTTGCAGGAGATAATGCTGCCTGCTTTTTGTTTACAATGTCACCTGAAAGTGAAAACAGCCGTTCGCATGGCACTGTTGTAGCCAGCGTCGCAAGATATTTACATGCCAGATGTGTTAAAGATTCATATGTCCCTCCAGGCTTCAACCACCATTGCAGAGGACATGCGTCCATGCTGATGACAGGTTCTGCTCGATAACGATCCAAAGCAGAGCAGACCGACACATGTTCTTTTTCATCATCTGAGTCTAATGCCACCAGCAGAAGGTTGATTTTATTTTTTGGTGGTTCAGGTTCTGTAGTTTCCGCATCTGAGTGATGCTCTTTTAAGGCTTCTGAAAGCATGCTCCAAACCTCGTCCCTCTCAGATTTTGGACAGCACTTCAGATTCTTAAACCTTGAGTCGAGTGCTGTAGCTTTTTTATAGAAATCTCACATTGGTACCTTCTTTGCGTTTTGGCAAATCTGCTGTGAAAGTGTTCTTGAAACGAACACGTGCTGGATCATCATCTGAGACTGCTATAATACGAAATATATGGCAGAATGCAGGTCAAACAGAACAGGAGACATACAATTCTTCCCCAAGGAGTTCAGTCAAAAATTTTATTAATGTATTTTTTTAATGAGCATCATCAGCATGGAAGCATGTCCTCTGGAATGTTGGCCGAAACGTGAAGGAGCATATGAATGTGTAGCATATCTGGCATGTAAATACCTTACAACGCTGGCTACAAAAGTGCCATTCAAATGCCTGTTCTCATTTTCTGTTGACATTGTAAATAAGAAGCAGGCAGCAGTATCTCCCATAAATGTAAACAAACTTGTTTGTCTTAGCAATTGGCTGAACAAGAAGTAGGACTGAATGGAATAATAGGCTCTAAAGTTTTACATTGTTTTGTTTTTCAGTGCAGTTATGTAACAAAAAACCCTACATTTGCAATTTATACTTTCACGATAAAGAGATTGCACTACAGTACTTGTATGAGGTGAATTGAAATATACTATTTCTTTTGTTTATCATTTTTACAGTGCAAATATTTCTGATAAAAAATATAAAGTGAGCACTGTACACTTTGTATTCTGTGTTGCAACAGAAATCAATATATTTGAAAATGTAGAGAAACATCCAAAAATATTTAACAATAGAATACCAATTTAAATTTAACAGTGCAATTAATCGATTAATTTTTTTTTGAGTTAACTGCGAGTATTCGACAACCCTACTTACAATTCTAACATTGAATCTCACCTATATTTACATTTTTCCCCAGCTTCCTTACACAGCAAGCAGAGTTAAATTCACAAGAATTAGACACTGAATAGTGATTTTATGTACAATATATCACTATGGGGAGACCAGTAAAGGAGGAAGATTTTCAAAATATCTTTTTCAATAATTTTGGCATTTTCTTTGCTTCTTTGATGCAGAAAATATTCAGTGTTTAAGCAAAATGTTTCAATGATAGAGGGAGACAAGAATACAAGTATTCTTAAAGCATATATAAACTAGGCAAACAGGCATCTTCATGGGAGGTTTAGTTAGTGGATTGTTGGCTGTCCAGATACAGTAACCTTATCAGATTTTGTAAAACAATTCCTTAGACAACTGCCATGGAAAGCTAAGTACCTTATTTGTAAAAATGTGAGTAAATATCACAGGACATTCAGATCACTGGTTTAAAAAAAAAAAAAAAAAATTTGACAAATGCCTCAATCACTTGTTTCCATTTCCAAGACCACAGTACACATTAGTCTGAACAGTGGTGATGCCTAAAATCATAGGCACCGACTTCTACTCACGCTGATGGGTGCTCAACCCCCCACTGACCCCAGTCCCACCCCAACTCCACCCCCACCCCATTCCAACCCCTTCCCCAAAATCCCCACCCCAACTCCGCCCTTATTCCGACTCCTTCCCCAAATCCCCGCCCCAGCCCCGCCTCCTTCCCTGAGTGCGCCACGTTCCTGCTCCTCCCCACTCCCTCCCAGAGCTTGCTACGCCACCAAACAGCTGTTTGGTGGCGGCAAGTGCTGGGAGGTAGGTGGAGGAGGGGGGACCCGGCACGTTCAGGGGAGGAGGCGGAGGAGGTGGTGAGCACAGGCGCCAACTTTCCTTGGTGCCGGTGGGTGCTCGTGCCCCCCGCCCTCGGCCCCGCCCCAACTCCACCCCCTCCCTGCTCCTATTGGACCCCTCCCCAATTCCCCACCCCAGCCCCGTGTCTTCCCCGAGTGCGCCACGTTTCTCCTCCTCCCCCTCCCTCCCGCTGTTTTGCGGCGCAAACACTAGGAAGGAAGGGGGAGAAGCAGGACTCGGCGGCACGCTCAGGGGAGGAGGCAGAGGTGAGCTGGAGCAAGGGGGCAGCGGAGCACCCCGGAGTCAGTGCCTATGGTGGTGAGGTGAGGTGGGGCGGGGAAGGGAGCTTAGCTGCCGGTGGGAGCAGAACACCCTGGAGCAACCCCGGCTGCCGGTGGGTGCAGAGCACCCCGCAGCACCCACAGAGTCGGCGCCTAAGGTGGTGAGATGAGGTGGGGTAGGGAGGGGAGCTTGGCTGCCGGTGGGTGCAGAGCACCCACTAATTTTTCCCCATGGGTGCTCCAGGCCCGGATCACCCACGGAGTCGGCATCTATGCCTAGAATGGAACTCCACTCTACATCCACTCTGTTACTAATCGAATGGTGTAATTATTCCACATGTGGTTTTTTTGTCCTACTGGGATATTTCCTTCTAGTGAAACCTAACAAGAATATTTGAGCCCTAGATTTTTCTCATCTAAATATTCTTCTGTACTTTTAATTACAGCAGTTCCTACAAATTTTCCTACATTAAGTTTAGTACTGACTTTATTTATTTCAGTTTGTCATAAAACTAATATGCATTTTCTTTTGGGATACAAAGGTGAATAGATTTGTATTCTTTAATCTTATAAAGTAAGGCTTATAGCAACCATAAGGCCTTCTTGTGGCCCTAAACTCCCATGTCTTAAAGATGCAATCTATTAATTTTTCCTATGTACAATAATTAAGGCTACGTTTTAGTCACAGGTATTTTTAGTAAAATGGACAGGTCATGGGCAAAAATGTATGGCCTGTGACCTGTCCATGACTTCTTCTATATACCCCTGACTAAATCCTGGGGGGGGGGGGGGGGGGGGCGCCCCGGGGGCGGGAAGACCCCCCCCCTGGCTCCGCACCTCCCCTGAAGTGGCAACATTCACCTCGCTCAGCTCCTAGGCGGAGGCATGGCCAGGCAGCTCTGCGCGCTGCCTCTGCCCACAGCACCGGCTTCACAATTGCTGGCCAATGGAAGCTGCGGGGGCGGTGCCTGCAGGCGGAGGCAGCACGCAGAACTGCCTGGCTATGCTTCTGCCTAGGAGCTGAGTGAGGGGGATGTCGCCGCTTTTGGGGATCCCCCAGGGAAGCAACGCCCAGAGCCCACCTCACCCCATCCCGTGCCCCAACCTCCTGCCCCATCCCACACTCAAACTCTGCTGCTGGAGGCGGGGAGAAGCACGGTGGCCTGAGACCGCATCAGCAGTGGCTGGTGCGACTGGCGCAGGGGCTGCCTGAGCTGTCCCCAAACCAGGTTCACCGGCCACTGCAGAAATCACAGAAAGTCATAGAATCCATGACAAACTCGCAGCCTTAACAATAATGTATTGTATGGTACTTTTGTGCCTCTATTAGGTCTTCATTTTAGAGAGGCAGCTAGAGAGAAATATACCAGTAATAAGTTGTTGTATCCTGAAGCTTTTGGTCATTCTTACAAGCATGTCAAACTATTTTAAAACTTGGTATATTTCACATTAAGAGGAGGCTCTATTAAGCGTAAGATTCACATTAGAGTTGTATTTGGTGCCTTGAGATATACATACACAATTCCCAAGATTATTGTGGGAATCGTGCGCACAAATCCCTGTGCGCTGTGCTGAAAATTTATATTATGACTAACTGTAAGCAATTATTGTCTTTTGAAATTATTGTACTCTCTTTCGCATAAAAGAATGCACAACTTTATCTTCAGGAAAAAAAGCAAAAGATGTTAACATTTTAATTTAATTTTTTTACTAGTATGAACAAAAATACAAATTTACAGAGACAGCCTTTCATGTGGTAATTTGTTTCAGGGGAGGCAAAGAAATCTTAAATTAATAAAATATTTAGTTTTAAACTTAACATGAAATTTAATTGATTCAAAGATTAATATCGCAGTTTTCATAAAGCTGAAAGAAAAATTCTCAGTGCCTCTAATAACATTCAGATTACTCCTGCAATCGCAGCCACTGAAATAGTGGAAGGCTTTGATAATTAGTTAACAAAGGACAGAGGGGTGGAGAGCAGAAGGATAAAGTATTAGAGTGGGAAAGGATGGGAACAGAAAGAAGATTGACAATGGTGGAGATTCCTTCACAACTTATGCCATGAAGCAGGAAAGCTGGATGTGAACAAATGCATGACAGAATTTTTCCCAACCTGAGAATCCCCGTCCTCCCACACATGTTGAATTGGGGCCAGGGGTGGTAAAAAACAAACAAAAAGAAAAAAACCGCTTCTTTTTCACAACCCTGACTTCAGCCCAGGGAGACTCTTGCAGAAGGGACAGGACTGGCAGGTGGAAACCTCTTGTAAGTTGCTTTCACCCCCTACCTCTTCTGTTGGGCCATTAATACAGTAACCAGCAGTCCTAAGCAGTACAGCGGATTGAAAAATGGAATTTCTGTCCCATGGGGAATTTTGACATTAAAGATAAATCACCCTGAATTGGGACAAAAAGTTGAAATTTCCTGATGAATGCAAATTCTGCAAAATTTCAATTTGGAACATCGAAACATTTTGTTTCAATAATATGAAAACATTTCATAATAATAACATTTCATGATAAGATAAAAGTCTTTCATTTTGAAAATATTGAAATATTAATACAAAATTATATATATTAGAAATATAAAAGTATACATTTAAATAATAAAGTCTAAGTGAAATGTTTTGAAATTTTCCTATTGAAAATTTGTTCAAAATATACACATTCCTGCAAAATATGTTGATGAAACTACCTTTTTCAATGCAAAACATTTGGATGAAATGATATTTTTTCCAACTACTTCTATTCAGAAACACAATTTCCTCCTCTTCACCATTATCTTTTAGAACAGTAGCTGTTACTTTTGTTCTTGGGTGTGGAGACATTTACACTTTTCTCTAGGTGGCTTTCTACACATCAGGTGCCTAGAAAAAATTTTTAACTCAAAAATATTTATGATGTAGGATTATTATTATTATTATTACTATTATTGATTACTACAGCAGCAATAGAGGAGGAAGGAGAACTGGCTGCTCAGCAAGAAGGAGACTGGCTGCTGGTCACCCTGGGCAGTAGACAGTGCTCCACTCCTCACCTAGGTCCCCTGTCTATCAAAGTGAAGAACCAGTATGCTGTACTGGCAACCAGGGGTGAGGAGCAGGTCCTGTGGAGGAGGAGCCATTCACTCCCAAGGATGGGAGGCTCACAGCCATCACACCAAAGAGGAGGAGACAGAGTGCTGGTGGTCAGGGACTCCTTTCTGAGGGGAACGGAGTCCCTGACCACCTGCTGACCTGATATACCCAAGGCATGCTGCCTGCCTGGAACCTACATCTAAGACATTAGGGAAAGGTTGTTCAGGCATATACATTCCTCTGATTACTACTCCATGCTGCTCATCCACCTGGGTACTAACGATACTGCCAGGTCTGACCCTGAGCAGATCAGCAGTGTCTACAGGGCTCTGGAAACTAGGGTGAAGGGGTAGGGATACAGGTTGTGTCCTCATCCATCCTCCCAGTTAAGGGTAAAGGTCCAAGAAGGGACATGTGCATCCTGGAGGTGAATGCATGGCTGAACAAACAGTGTCAACAAGAGGCTTCCTTGACCCAGGGATGCTATTCTGGGAAGGTCTGCTGGGAAAAGTTGGGCTCCACCTAACCAAGAAAGGGAAAAGTATGTTTGCGCACCAACTCACCACCTAGTGATGAGGGCTTTAAACTAGGTTCAAAGAAGGGAGGTGACAAAGCCCACAGGTAAGTATATAAAAAAAAGTAACCTTAACAGAGAGAGTTAGATGTTGGCAGGGAGGGAAGGAGAAGACCTGTAAAATTACATCAGGGTCATAGGATCAACAAGAGGGGGAATCTGCTCAACATCTCAGATGTCTATACACAAAACCAAGAAGTACAGGGAATAAATAAAAAGAATTGGAAGTATTCGTATATAAGCTAAATTATGACTGAATTGAAAACAGACTTGGTGGGATAAGTCTCATGACTGGAATATTGGTAAAGATGGGTATAGCTTGTTCAGAAAGGACAAAGGTAAGAACAGAGGAGGTGTTGCATTATACCTCAAGAATATATACACTTGTCCTGAGGTCCAGAAAGAAGTGAGGGGCAAATTAGTAAAAAAGCCTCTGGATGAAGATAAAAGGAGTAAAAAATAGGGATGCTGTCATGGTAGGTGTCCTCTACAGAAAACCAAAACAGGAAGAGGTGGAGGATGAGGCATTTCTTCCTCAAATAGAAATATCCAAAACAAGACCTGATAGTAATGGGGATCGGAAGAAGAGTAAGAGGCAAATATGGTTCCTTCAGGATTTCTTTAAGGACCTAAAAATCAAAAAGGAATCCTACAAAAAGTGGAAAGATGCACAAATTGATAAGGGCATAAAAGAACAAGCACAAACATGTAGGAATAAAATCAGAAAGTCTAACACAAAATGAATTACACCTAGCAAGGGACAAAGGCAATTAGAAGAGGGTCTTTAAATACATTAGAAGCAAGAGACAAATGAAGGAAAGTGTAGGTCCTCCACTTAGTGGGGAAGAAGAACTAATAAGTGATAACAAGAGAGCTGAGGTGTTAATGCCTATTTTGCTTCAGTCTTCACTATAAAGGTTAATGGTGACCAGATACCCAACACAATTCATATTAAGAACAAAGAGAAAGGAATGCAAGTCAAAATAGGGAAAGAACGGGTTAAAGAATATTTGCGTAAGTTAGATGTATTCAAGTCGGCAGGGCCTGATCATATTCATTGTAGGCTACTTAAGGAATATCCGAAGCAACGTTGGAGCCACTAGCAATTTTCTTTGAGAACTCTCGAAGGATGCGTGAGGTCTCAAAAGTCTTTAGAAGGACAAACGTTGTTCCCCATTTAAAGGTACATACTAAGTGGACCTGGGGAATTATAGACCAGCCCACCTAATTTCGATACCTGAAAAGATACTGGAACAAATTATTAAACAATCATTTTGTATGGGCTTGGAGTATAATAGGGTTATAAGGAATACCCAGCATAGATTTATCAAGAACAAATCATGCCGAACCAACCTAATTTCCTCTTCTGATAGTATTACTGGCCCAGCGGATGAGGAAAGCAATAGATATAACAAGTGATATAACTTGATTTTAGTACGACTTTTGACATAGTCTGTGAAATTCTCATAACCAAACTAGGGAAATGTGGTCTAGAAAGAATTACTATAAGGTGGGTGCACAGACTGAAAGACTACTCAAAGAGTAGTTATAGACTTTACCGTCAGAAGAAACCATTGTGATCATTTAGTCTGACTTCCTGCACATTGCAGGCCACAGAACCTCACCTACCCACTCCTGTAATAGACCCCTAACCTCTGGCTAAGTTACTGAAATCCTTAAATCATGGTTTAAAGACTTCAAGTTACAACGAAGTCACGATTTACACTACCTGAAACCAGCAAGTGACCCATGCCCCATGCCGCAGAGGAAGAAAAAAACACCCCAGGGTCTCTGCCAATCTGACCCAGGGGAAAATACCTTCCTGACCCCAAATATGGTGATTGGTTAGACCCTGAGCATGTGGACAAGACCCACCAGGCAGATACCTGGGAAAAAATTCTCTGTAGTAACTCAGAGCCCACATTAAACTGGCTGTTTTTAAAATACCATGTACAGTAAATACATTGATGTTGTAACATTAGTCGTCTATCATTCATTTAGTACAAAAAACTGGGTTATTGTGGTGAAAACAGTGTATCAAGCCTTGGTTCAGGAACCAATCCCCCCTTCATACCATTGATTCCTATGGGAAAAGCAGTTTCGACTTACAAAGCAATTCTGAGGAACGAATTGTGTCGTAAGTCCGAGGACTCCCTGTAGTTGATGTTTCACGTGCAGACAGTAAGACAGCTATTGAAGCCAATTGTTCCCAATGTTTTTAGTAAGGCAACCCACCAACTGCATTTTCTCTTTTTTTTTTTTTAAATTTGTGACTCCACCCTGGTTCAAATATATCAGATAACCAAATTCTAGGTGGCAGTTTACCAATTTGTTCTTCCCTCTGTGCCCACACATAGGACAGCAGACTTTGGATTCCTATGCAGTGGACTTTAATATCACTTAGGCAAGCAATATCTGTTGTACAGGCACTGATCCAAATAGCTATTAACGTCCTGAATGCTCTTGTTCCTCCTTAACATGATTCGAAAAAACAGATTTAGGTTCTTTAAGAAACAGTCTGCATAAAATGCAGATCTTCTTCTCACTCCCACCCCAAACTTATGCTACAAATTCAAATGAGAAAAAAACTGGCCAAATAGAAACACAAATCTCTTGCAAGTGTAAGAATGAGCCAACATTTAGCCAGATGTGATAGAGACACACCAAAACCTGCCAGTAGAAATGAAATTAGCTCCCCTATTCTCCTTGCAATTTGTGTTCCCATCCAAACTACTCTGACAAAAGTAAAAGCAAGACTGAATGAATCACCTCAAAAGGGCAAATTTGAGGCACAAACCCTGTGGGGCATATTCTGAAGTGTGCATTTAATTAGCCACACTGTAAACATAGCAGGTTTTCCCCCTGTTTGTCAGCCAAGAGATTGTGGGGTAGTTTTTATTTTCTCCAAGTTATGTTTTGCCATTTAGTTCTAACCAGACACAGAACTAAATCATATGGCCACAGAAAGATGGTGATTTCTGTAACTGTTCAGGTTAGCTACACACTGTCATTACCAGGCTCCAGCTTAGCACAGGGATAACAGAGGTCTGGCATATTATAGAATAAGAAGATAAATCAAAATAATGACAGCATACTTAACAGACTTAATCCCTTGCACAAAACAATTGTATCCATCAATAAGGAGATTGCTAGCTTAAGGGCTAAAATGAGTGAGATAGAGAAGATCATTGGCCTGTAAAGTGCTTCAGGAGAGTTTTTTGATTTGTTAATAAGACTAATTAAGGAGAATAAACTTCCTAAAAGATGTATTGCACTGAAGAATCAACTCCGTTTAAATATTAGACTAGTCGGATGGCCATTTTCCTGGAGATTTGGGACTCAAATGCTTCTTCACAAAATGGACATGCAAATCCATGGATGGGCAAATAACTTAGGCTCTCTGCCTCAGTTAACCCATCTATAAGAAGGGGAGATCACACCACTTACAAGAAACATCATCCTGATGAGGTAAGCAAGATTAGTTAACTTGGAGCAATGAAGTTTCCTGATCCAATTAAGTTAGGCTGAACTCTTAAATCCACCAGAGAGGTCATCTATATTACCTTAGTCCAGACTCAGTTTTAGGAGTGAAAATTCTTCTTAAAAGATACAGGACACTCTTAAGAAAAGAGAGATCTGCATTTTAAGAACATAAGAACAGCCATACTGGGTCAGACCAATGGTCCAGCTATCTCAATATCCAGTCTTCTGACAGTGGCCAGAGCCAGATGCTTCAGAGAGAATAAGGACAACAGGGCAATTATCTTCCAGTCCCAGCTTCTGGCAGTCAGAGGTTTATGGACGCCCAGAGCATGGGGTTGTATCCCTGACCATCCTAGCTAATAGCCATTGATGGACCTATCCTCCATGAACGTATTTAATTCTTTTTTGAACCCATTTATATTTGTGGCCTTCACATCATTCCCTGGCAATGAGTTTCACAAACGGTGTGTGCTTGTGTGAAGAAGTACTTCCTTGTTAGTTTTAAACCTGCTGCCTCTTAATTTCATCAGGTGACCCCTAGTTCTTGTGTTACATGAAAGGGTAAATAACTTACCTATTCACTTTCTCCATACCATTCACAATTTTATAGACCTCTATCCTAGTCCCCTTTAGTCATCTCTTTTCCAAGCAGAATAGTCCCCGTCTTTTTAATTTCTCCTGATATGGAAGTTGTTCCATACCTCTAATCATTTTTGTTACCCTTCTCTGCACCTTTTCCTATTCAAATACATCTTTTTTCTGAGATGGGGTGACCAGAACTGCATGCAGTATTCCAGATGTGGGTATACCAGGGATTTATATAGTGGCATTATGATATTTTCTGTTTTATTATATAGCCCTTTCCTAGTGGTTCCTAACATTGTTAGCTTTTTTGACTGCTGCTGTACATTGAGGAGATGTTTTCAGAGAACTATTCGCGATCCCTCCCTGATATCTTTCTTGAGTAGTAACAGCTAATTTAGACCCCATCATTTTGTATGAATAGCTGGGTTTGTTTTCCAATGTGCATGATTTAGAATTTATCAACACTGAATTTCATCTGCCATTTTGTTGCCCAGTCACCCAGTTTTTAAGTGAGATCCCTTGAACTTTTCACAGTTTACCCAGGCTGCTTTGAAGAGGAGGAAGTGATTGCACAAATGAAGCACCATCCATGTGGATTCAGCTGGGTAACAGCAAAACTTATCAATGACAGCAATGAGATCGGTCTAAAGGGCTTTTTTATTTATTTTTACATTTTTTCTTGTGAAAGATTTCTTCAAGTTAACATATTTAATCAAAGACTTAAGTGGTTCATAGGTCTTAATCTGGCCCTCTGCAGAGAGATGAATTTCACTCTTCAAGGAAAACTACAGTGATGATGCTAAGATTATAAAAATAAGTTTTGTTTTGTTTTGTTTTAAAGGGAAACCTGTTGCCAAGACCATAAAAATAGTTATGATAGTTTCATAGAATCCTATATTTACAGGTAGCGAGACCAGAGACTCTCAGCATCTCACTATTTAACTATATTTTGTTCAGATTATTTTGTTCAGTTTAATTTTGATAAGTGTTTGCTAATTCTTAAATTCCATGTGAAAAAACAGAGTGACAGCAACATAAGAAAATGAGACCACTATTCACTTGAACAGAGGAGCTTCTTCTAACAAGGCAGAACAAAACCATGCTAAAATAACTTTAAAATGTTCAAATACATATTACAAGTGAGTTTAAAGAGAAAAATCTGATCTTTCAGCCCTATCAGGACTCACCCACCCCACTTCCCACCCCTTTCCAGTAAACTGGTATTAAGTTACTTTAAAACTTCATGATCTATGCTTTACTAAACCTCATGCCCACACATCCACAGTGAATGTCCATTTATTGAGGCACGAAGTAGTGAGATTCCATCTTCAGAGATCTGCCATCACCAACAGAGTTTTGGTAAAAACTTGAAGGGCCATGGCAAACCAAAAGCACAATCTGGAATACTGACAGTCATATTCCGTTATCAAAAAAACCTGAGATATATTTGATCATTTGATGCAATGTGAAGAAACATTTTAAAGCTCTATGGCTGTTAGACTTTCTAGCCTTATGGCTACAATTACTGTACACAACTTTTTCCTTTTGTCTTTTGTACAATGTTTATTGCATTAGCCATCTGAGACACAATATGAATCTAGCATCCACCATTTGGGATTAGGCAAAGGAGGATGGAATATGGAAGGCGGATCAGAGATTATAAAAATTAGTTAAAATTGTGTAAATTCTTCATATTCTAGTTCAATTGAGGCTTATTTGGATTTCTCCTCTAGAGCAGCAAATATTCTTGGGAAGATCAGAAGCTGGAGGAATTCTATACAATATACTTTAGATGCTACTGATCTGTTCATATGACTCATTTATCTTCTCGAATGCTGAAATTCCCAGTTGAAATAACAGACTTCTTGCAGGCAGAATAAAGTGTCTGCCTCTTGTGGAGGAAGTGACATGAATTCAAAGCCAATCTTTTTTTGGTCACCTAAAAAGATACTAAAGCCTCCATTTCCTGCCAAAGGCAAATTCCATGTTCCTCTGCAAATGTAAGATGTATGTAGATTTAGATCTACTTGGAAACAGTCTGAGAGGGGAAAGACAAAAGTAATACGGTTCTCTTTTGGTTTACTGACATGGATGACTTGATTTGCTATGTTCTCATGCAGTGCCTAACCATTCCCCAGATAGCACCACAAGGGTTAGCCTATAACCCAAATTTGGAAGGCATGTGTAGGATGTATTCCTGGCAATTAGGTTAATAAAGTTTTGAAAAGAAATAAATTAAGTATACAGAAGCATCTCTAAGGAAATTAGTAGAAGTTACACAGATTAAGTTTTGGAATTCTTAATTTTTTCTTAATCCATTTAGTTATTTTCCTTTAAAAACCTCTTTAAGCCAAAACTACAATTGCCCTTGAAGTGTATGATGAGTAAATTTTTGTACTTAAGGCTTTAGTTGCTGTGTCATAACCTTTCCTTACATCAGCATCCATTTTTTTGGTCAATAGTCTCTTCAAGAGCTATGTAATCTAATGAAATGGAAGTCTTTTTGTATAGGGGTGGGCAAACTACGGCCCACGGGCCACATCTGGCCCTCCAGCCGATTTAATCCGGCCCTTGAGCTCCCGCTGGGGAACACAGTCTGGGGCATGCCCCTCTTCTTCGCTCCAGCTGGGGGCGGGGGCCACTTGGGCTGTCAGAAGCAGCAGCATATTCCCCCCCGCCTCCGGCTCCTACGTTTAGGAGCAGCCAGGGGGCTCCATGTGCTGACCCCGCCCCAAGCACCGTCTCCACAGCTCCCGCTGGCCTGGAACTGCGGCCAATGGGAGCTGCAGGGGTGGCCCCTGCAGACAGGGCAGCACGCAGAGCCGCCGGGCCACGCCTCCGCATAGGAGCCAGAGGGGGCACATGCTGCTGCTTGTGGGAGCTGCTTCAGATAAGCGCTGCCTGGAGCCTGAAACCCTACTCCCCTCCTGTGCACCAACCCCTTGCCCCAGCCCTGATCCCCCTCCTGCCCTCTGAATGCCTTGGTCCCAGCCTGGAGCACCCTCCTGCACCCCAAACCCCGCATCTCCAGCCCCACCCCAGAGCTCGCACCCCCAGCCAGAGCCCTCATCCCCTTCTGCACCACAACCCCAATTTTGTGAGCATTCATGGCCTGCCATACAATTTCCATACCCAGATGTGGCCTATGGGCCAAAAAGTTTGCCCACCCCTGCACTAGAAGAACTGATGAGGATGCTTCTTCTGGAGTTGATTAGCCCTTGAAACAAGCATAGGAGATTTATCAAATAAATTGTTGTGGGGGAGCAGTCATTTGCATTTCTTTGCTTTTTTAAAAAAACATCTTTTTATAAATAAACCTACAAATACCTAAAGATTATTTAGGTGGAGGAGAAACATGTTTGCATGAGACTGACAGAGTGGGGAATTCAAGAAAATTACCACATTATTAAGAACACTAAATTCCTGTCAGACTACCTCTGTGGACATAGCCAAATCATGTAACCTCTCTGCCTCAGTTACCCCATCTGTAAATAGCAGAGATGGATCTCGTAAGTAGTAACATATTGGTGATGTAGCCAAGGTTAGTTTAAGTGAAAATATCTCCACATTTCCAAAAATCTACCTCTTCCTCTCTATCTTGGGTCACCCAAACACTTGTCAAATAGGTGCCATTTGTGTGAACTACTGTAACCTCTTCCTCTCTGGCCTCCCAATACCCATATTGCTCCTCTCCAACCCACCCAAAACACCATTTATTTTTAAGACGTTAAGCACTTTCTAAACACCACAACTCAAACCCTCTGCCCCAAATAGCTTCCAACTAAAAACAAAAAATAAAGACAAACAAATGAGGATGAAAGGGAATGTAATAGGGATAAAAATACAAGCAGATGATGGGAATTCCAAAGAAATATGAACTTTCTTTTAAAACCTCTGCCTTTTCTATTATTATGTATTTACTTATTTATACAAAGCTCATTTCCGCATCATCATAAATTCATCTATTATTCAGAACAAGCTATTAGTAATGTTACTTCTCACCGTTGACTTCCTCTGGCTCTTCATACCACATTTAAGCTTCTTGTCCTTACCTTCTAGTCCCTGCACAAATCAGTCCTGGCCTACTATTTAACATTTGTATTACAGTAGCACCAAGATACCCCACTCGCGATCAGGTCCCTAAAGTACTAGGAAATACACATGAACAATCCCTGCCCCCAAAAGATTTGCCAGTCTGTCTAAACATTTAATTTGTGGCAAGCTGGGGTATAAATCTGCCTCCACACTAGGAGTCCAAGTGGACCCTTGTCCTGCAACTTAAAGTTCCCTAGTGCACTTTAATCTACTCCCGTCCAAAGCTAGATAGATCAAAGTGCACTAGAGAACCTTCAGTGTGTGGCAGAATGGTCCACAAGGACATTTAGCGTGCACCAGGACAGAGTGGGCAGATTTACATCCCAACTTGCAGCAAACTAAGTGTGTTTAGATTTGTTGTGTTCCACCTTGACTTCGTTACTTAGCCAACTTCTGCAACCTCAACTTCCCCTTTGCTTCCTTGTCCCACTGCTTTCTTCATGGCTTCTTCAATGTTGTTATCCCTATACACAGGCTACCAGTATGATGTCTGTCAGGCCCAAACCCCTTTGAAAGATACAGCTACACAGTAACACTGAAAAATTTTAGAAGTTATCTATAGTAATTATGTCTTGTGACTCTCCAAGTGCATCTTATGTTTCTGTGTCCATCTTCTAGACAGTAAACTATATAGGGGAGTGAGTGTCTGCATATCTGAACACATTGTTAGTACTCAAAAAATAAGACTAATAAAAAATTATTGTTGAGTACAGTATATCCTGCTGCTTACCTCCACCCCACCATCCCAGGAGTGGCTGCATTTCAGTAGTTTTGTTTATAATTTGTGAAGCATTTCAGGGTGAAAGGAAATAAACATATTTTGTTAAAAGTTTACCTCTCATCCACAATCAGTTTCTAAGCATGTCAGATAAACTCAAGTAGAAGTAAAAGGCTTTCAGTATTGTATTTAAATATACTTTATGGAAGTTATAGAATTGTTACTTTTTCCTCAATTTCTGAACTTCTTCAGGAGTATTGAAAGGTTATTTTCCTATGTTTCATCAGTTGCCCTTACAACTGCAGAAGTGCAGTTGCATCAATATTGTCAACCTCAAGAGATCAAAAATAATGAGTCAGATACCCCAAAAAGTACAGACTTTGACTTCAATGTTGTTTTTTTAAAAAAGAAGGACTACATTGTTTGTTTTATTTTTGAACTCCCCCTACCCATCCTGTAAGAGTGAGGCAGACACACATACCCCATTCCTAATGCTGCCAATGCTACCAAAGATATTGGGTAAGGTGATTTTGGCCCCCCACTGAACGAGCTCTGATCCAATCTCCTTGTGACCTACCCAGCAATTAATCCTGTCTCCACTCAATCTCTAAATACTGGCCATACTGGATCAGACCAATGGTCCATCTAGCCCAGTATCCTGTCTTCTGACAGTGGCCAATTCCAGATGCTTCAGAGGGAATATAAAGAACAGGACAATCAAGTGATCCATTCCCTGTCGTCCAGTCCCAGGTTCTGGTAGTCAGAGGCTTAGGGAAACCCAGAGCATGGGGTTGCATGCTACCCCCATCAGTTCATCCCCCATCAATTCAACTCTCGCCCCTTCTCCCAGACCTGGGCTGCAGCAGGATCCCCTCAGGGTCAGGGGGGCAGCTCCAGGGGCTCTTCACTCCTCTGCCCCGGCCCAAGCCAGGTACAGCACAGGGGGAGGAGGGAGGAGCAGAAGGACATCCTCATTGCTCACAGGAAGACAAAGGGAGAGGCTGCTCTGAGCTGCTGGGATCTTTAGCCCCCCCTTATCCTACTGCCCTCCTGCCAGCATAGCTTTAGATTGCTAGGAGGAGAAGGAAAAGGAGAGAGCTCTGCCCAAAGCAGCTCTGATTGGTCATTCTGCCCCAGAAGGTGAGCAAGAGGAGCAGACAGCAAAACAAAAGACTAAAATTCACTAGCAGGCTGGAGCTTCTCACCTCATTAAAAGACTGTCTTGAGTCAGAGTCAAAGTCACGTCACTAGCAAGTGTAACCCCTTTGGGGTTTAGAGAACATGGCCCCTGTACATCTTTTTCCTAATTGGGGGGGGGGGTGCTGATTGTTCTAGAAGGAGGAAGTGCTGTTGGGGGAGGGACAGTGGGGAGAGTGACAGGGTGTGTGTGTCTGGAGCTCCAGAGAGAAGGGATGCAGCAAGCAGGTCCTCTCAGAGTGAAGGAGCCAAGAACCTGCCCAAAGCCTGGGAGAGACAGAACAGCCAATCGGGGACACCCCAGGACAGGAGCCAGGAGGAGCACTGTGCCAGGGAGGAATCGCCCATGAAGGACAAACTGGAGCTGGACTCAGTATCACTGCTGCCCAGAGCTGTATGGGGCTGTGAGTACTGGGGCTTGTGACTTTGCATTGGGAATAAGGAGGGAGGCTATTAGCTAGTTAAGTGGTGAGGTTGTTTGCTCTGTGTGGCTTTGCAGAGAGCGGCAGAAGAGGGCACCAGAAGGGTTTGTTGGGAAAAGTTTACTGGCACCAAAGACGACCAGGGGCACCCAAGACTCACCACTAGACTTGAACTTCGTCCAGGACTCCTGAACTCTGTGTGCAGACACATTGCTCAGTTTTTGCCCTTTCAGACTACGGTACCACTGGGCCTGTGGGGCCTTGTGCTGAATGCAACCCTGTTTTACTGCTCCTCCTATATTTCCCCCTGTTTTTCTCTTTTCATCCCTCTGTAAATAAATATTTCCCTTTCCTATATCATTGTTGTGTGTGTTCGCTCGGGGGTCGGGGGGCAGAGGGGTTGGAACAGGTGCCTCTGGGGTGAAAGAGACTTTCCCTGCTGCATTTCTGCGCGCGCCTTCTCTTGGCCAGAGCTGCCTGCAGAGCAGACTCCATCTTGGCCAAAAGGACACTAAAGTTACACAAACAAATTCCAAGAGTTAGCAACAGTTACATGTAACAACATATTAATGTGGTAGGAGCTGCTACATAAGGATATATAATCTCATTGAAAGAGACTGTATAACTCACATTGGGCTAGAGGAATATTTATTATACACATAAAGCTTAAATTCAATGAGGGCTGTGGGAAGAACATACATGGAAGCAACACAATGAGAACATCTAGGAGCATACAGTGGGGCCCAGCTGTTAGCTTCAAAGATCTTGTAGCTTGTCTCCAACATGCCGTAAACCATGTTTTGCAATGCTGGTGCTGCCCCATCTGAGGGCTACAATTTATATTCCTGGGGGAATTCTGCACACAATATTTGAAAATTCTGCATATTTTATCAAAAACACCACAATACAATCACACCAGTTTCAATTATTCTGGTAATTTATTTCAAAATACCTGTCAGAAAGTATGTCTGTAACAACACAGACAACAAAAGAGGTTCAGGAAATGTTTTTGGACAAATAGATTTCTTGCTAGCCATATTAATAAAAGAACTTTGAGTAATAATTCATTTAAACTACAATACAGAAATTTATTTCCCACAGCCCTTAGAAGCACTGCAAAGGATTGGGGGAGTCAGGGGTAGTGGAGGAGCTGAGGAAGAGGGAAGTAATTGCTGGGAAGGAGCCTCAGTGCAAACTTGGAGGGTTGTTGGGTATGGATGGGAGAAGTATGGAACTGTTTCTTTGAGTTTTGGGGAGAGGAATTGTTAGGGAGCCTCCCCCATGCAGATTGAATGAGAGAGGCTGGGAGTCAGTCAGTCAGTCACATCTGCCCCTGTCCCCATGTGTTCCTGCATCTCCCCATCCCCATGTGGTCCAGCACCCCCACTCAGCCACCTCCTCCCCCGCCATCCCCATGTGTCCCTGAACTCCCACTCAACCCCTGCCCCAGTCTGTTGTCCCCACTGGCCCTTCTGAACCCCAGTCTGTGATCCCCCCACAGTAGCCCCATACTGTTCATCCTCCCCACCCCTACATCCCATGACCCCTGACCTGGCCCCAGGGCACTGTGAGGAATTCAGCCTCTTCTCTTCCCTATCCACAGCTGGGGCTGCTCCCACCCAGAAGAGGCTGCTCTCTGTTCTGGTGGGCAAAAGGCATAACTGCACCACATCTGGTAGAATGTATTTTCTGCAGAGAAAAAAAAAATCTACGCATGTGCAGTAGTGCAGAATTCCCCAGCAGTAAATAAAGGATTCAAAATACTTTTTAAAAGTTGGGGGCACTTGTCAGAAGCAGTCTAGGGGGACAGGCTGACACAGAGACAGGCTCTGTGAGGAAGTCTAAAGAAACTGGGCATTCCCAGAGGTAGGGAATGGTAAGGAAAAGCCAGCATTATGTTTAGGCTCATTTATTGCTTTTAAGGTATGTTTTATCTGACATGCTTTTTTTCAAAATAAATGATACTGTGCTTTAAGAAGGCTGTTCAGTTCCTAGATACTAATGTTACAGCCCCAGAGGAAATGGAAGTGCAGGTGCTGAGCCTAAACCGTAACTACTGAGGTGACCACAGTTGATACACAAGGGACTGCAATCCAGTACCCTGTCAGAGTAGGAAAACCACACAATTCCATCCTGAGAAACAGGTATGGCCCAAGCCTCAAGACCTGGGAGAAGCATTTAAAGAGATTAGGAAGTGGCAGAGGTACCATTCACCAATAACTGTGACAACATCCTTAACCAGGTGTTAAGGAAAACAAATATTGCTTTATCCTTAACTAAAGGAATTAATAATAGAAACAGCATGATCCTGGGCTAGCTGTAGTCCAACTGGCTTGCAACTAGAGTACAGTAAAGTTAAAACATTTTAGATTACAACAGCAATTTAGCTGCAGGATAGAGCAGCTGTGTCTTTTAAGATTTAGCAGGACCCGTTGTACTTTCTTGAAATATCTTGTAGTACTCTGACTTGCAGCCATACCTGTTTGGCTTGTGTTCTCAAATAAAATGGGCCTGGCTGTTCTGCATTAGATGAGAAAGCATCTAGGAAAGCCCAAATGTTACCAAACAAAAAAAACAAAAAAAACAAAAACCACCAGTTGAATCAACTGGTGGCACTCTATTCTGAGTTTGTACCGAACAAATACCCAAACACAGGTTATGAAGCAGTGTGCGACAGAAGGCACAATTTTCAGATGTTATATAATTCAACACCTGACAGCTTGTGATTATTGTGGACAGTACAATGACGCTTCTCATGACAGTTTGAGCATTATACATGCATCATGTAAACAAGTCAATTGGATAATATTCTGGTTCCAACAAATTCCCCCTGAACATTCCATGGGATATGGTATTCTTCACGTTTGAACTTGAACTGCCATGTACTTACTACAGCTGTCAACTTTCATCCCAGAGGGGATTGCTAGGGACATTGGATGAAAGAGTATAAAAGTATTTTATTATTATTAGTGTTTTTTCCTGCAGATTGGCCATTGTATTTTGTTGGGGTTTTGGTACTGCAAAAAGCATTGTGGGTACTTTGTTTTGTTCTTTGAACACTAGCACCCTCAGTAAATCAAGTGAGCTGTATACATTTCTTCTGACTTACTGCAAAGATGCAGAAGGTGCACAAACAAACATTGTTTATGGCTGTTTTCTCCCCACCATTAAGCAACCATAGATTTTTAGTAGACAATGCCCCACCAAATAATCGTTTTAAAAGGCAGGTTAAATTTGGAGTCTAAACTGGCACTGAGAAAGAAAAATAAATCTACGGTGCAGATTGCCTCTCCCTGTGGAAAAACCAACAGGATGACCTGTGGAACAGAAACACTTTGAAAGGCCCTCCTTTGGTTTCCCTGTAGGTGATCCCCTCAAAGTAAAAAAATCTGAGGTTATGCAGATTTCTCATGGACAACAGTGCATGTTCTGGGAGTACAGCTGATCTAGAATGCTCTAACAAAACACAGTTTTGTCAGAAAATGTTGATTCATTGAACCTGTAATGTTTTATGGAAACATATTGGGTTCTATTTTACATCATGCTCGTCGTAGTATCTGTGTGCCTTCCAATAGTGTATTAAGGAATGTGATGACACATTTGTCATTTTTTTCTCCTCTCATCCTATCTCCAGAGGGAGAAGTGGATGCAGCAAAGTGTTTTAGTAGAGTTTTTTTTTTTAAAATCTATCTGTTGCTATATATTTATATTTGAGAGGACAAGGTAGAAGAAATGTGCATTCTACTTGGAACAGAAGGAGGTGAGATTTGTGATGATACTTTCCCTGGGGGGACTTCATTTCACAGTGTGTCATCACCCCCCACAGATGAGCTTTACTTTTTTTTTTTTTTTTTTTTTTTTTTTTTTTTTTTTTTTTTTTTTT
>NW_020664417.1:85461398-85589464 GCF_002925995.2 Terrapene triunguis | reverse complement strand
TTTTTTTTTTTTTTTTTTTTTTTTTTTTTTTTTTTTTTTTTTGAGTACCAGAGTGTAGGAGCTGGATTTTATAGTGTACTATGAGAATTAATGTAGGATTTGATTTCATCCGGTCAGCCACCCCTTTTAAATAGCAGAAAGGAATGACAGACCAGAACAATCCTTATGAGTGATTATGGTCACCTTTTTGTTTTAGAATAAGTTATAAAGCTACTATGGTTTCCTATATGTATTACAAATTAGGAAGTAAGAGACAGGATTCTCTATTGTATCTATGTTAAGAAGATTAGAGGAATGTTGAGGGCCTGAAGCCCCAATGTGAATTGTTTTAGTTATAAGATTTAGCAAGGCTTGATTTACAATGTATTCTGCTGAATATACAATACTGCTGTCTGTATACCTTTGAAGGTTTCTGTAAGAGATTGTTTGTGTGAATGAGGAATGCATGCATCAGGAAAAAATAAGGTGTGAAAGCCATCACAAATGTCCAGATGGTCAAGAAGAAGTGAGAGACTTGGAAAGACCAGGAGACAATCAGAAAACATCCATTGTATCCGATGTTAAACATGTTAGCAGCATTGACGACCTCAGAGGTGAGGCAGGCACCCCCGAAGGCGAGACAACAAATAGGAGATAACGATGGGAAGCCCGACAATAACCATCAAATAATAACACCACGTAAGGACTAATGATTACAGGATGACATTGCAAAATGCATGGACTCAAATGAGAATTTACAACTATAAAGCTGGGGTGTTTTGCCATGGAACTCTGGGTTCAGTCCTGCAAAGCCTTGGATCATTGGATCGCGACTGACAGAACCCAGCTCCACACTCGTGCTCAATCTAACTGGCCATTAGATTGACTCGAGCTACAACAGACTGGTAACTATGAACATCACTGGCAGGAGAGAGTGAGTGTGTCTAAAAAGCGTATGCTAACTGTGGTATTCTCAATAAATGCTGTGTATTTACCTTCCTCTATAAAGATCCCGTGTGCTTTGTATGAGCATAACGAGAGGACAAGAGTTGCCAACCATGGTCTTCGTTCCAGAGCTTTAGATGACCTTTTAGATATCCTGAGCTGACAGGTTGGAACCCTGTCGAGTTTCTTGCCAGCTCACTTGGTGGGCTGCTGGGGAGCCAGGGCCTCCAGGATCTGAGACTCTGGAGCAGACTGTCCTGGGATCAGGGCTCTTGGGGCTTCCAGGCTCCTTGCCACAAAGCTGGGAACCCAGAAACCCTGGGATGGCTTCCATGGTTTGCAGGATTATGTTGCAGCAGGGGACCCTGGAAGTCCATCCCATGTGGCTTGCCTTGGAATCAAGGCTTCCAGAATCCAGGGCTAGCTGGCTCCCCAAGCCCCACAGCCTGGTAAGCCAACTTCTGAGAAAAATCAAAATTTCCTATTAACTCATAACTCCTAGTTTCACAGCCAACTCTAGCTGGGACAATACCACTGTCACACTCAGGTGTGCCACCCAGACCAGTGAGGGGTTGTGTCACTGCTTGCAATACAAGCTTGGGTGCCTCACAAAGCTTTGCTGTTGTAGCTCCCAACTTGGGTTGCTCACAATCAGCTTGGCAGCATGTAGTGTTGCCTAATTTTAGGAGGTTTAATATTATTAATTTGGATAGTATGGGTTATAGGCTCGCCAATCAATCAGAAGATAGTAAGGTTCTTGTCCCAGAATCATGCTACACAGAGTTTGCAAAGGACCCTCAGGGGTATGACAGGCTGCTCACACTGAGTCAAATATAGTCTTAAAGACTTTTTTAGATAAATGAAATTATAATCAAATAGTAAAATAATCAGAGTTACAAATGCAATACTATTATTCTAAAGATACATATGGTATTATATACTATAAAGCTGTTGATTAACATACTCACACCCTTCCTTGATAACCTGGAGGTTAGAGACAAAGGACCAGCCTCACCTCTGGCATGCCAAAAGAGTTCAGGTGCAGGTTCCTCAATTCTTGAGTGGGAGATGCAGAGCTTAGAACATGGGTGGGCAAACTACGGCCCATGGGCCGGATCCAGCCCGCCAGCCATTTTAATCCAGCCCACGAGCTCCCACTGTGGAGTGGGGTCTGGGACTTGCCCCACTCTGGTGCTTCAGCCGGGAAGCAGGGTTGGGGGCCGCTCCACGTGGCTCCCGGAAGCAGTGGCATGGCCACACTCCGGTTCCTATGCATAGGGGCAGTCAGGGGGCTCTGCTCTGCACTGCAGCCAATGGGAGCTGCAGGGGCAGCGCCTGCGGTCAGGGCAGCACGTAGAGCCGCCTGGCTGTGGGGGACATGGCTGCTGCTTCTGGGAGCTGCTTGAGGTAAGTGCTGCCTCGAGCCTGCACCCCTGAGCCTCTCCCCATGCCCCAACCCCCTGCCCCAGCCCTGATCCCCCTCCTGCCCTCTGAACCCCTCGATCCCAGCCCGGAGTACCCCCCTGCACCCCAAACTCCTTGTCGCCAGCCCCATCCCAGAGCCCTCCCCCTCCCCCCATGCCCCACTCTCCTGCCCCAGCCTGGAGCCCCCTCCCACACCCTGAACGGCTCATAGAGCCCGCACCCCCTCCCGCACCCCAACCCCAATTTTGTGAGCATTCATGGCCCGCCATACAATTTCTATTCCCAGATGTGGCCCACGGGCCAAAAAGTTTGCCCACCCCTGGCTTAGAAGAAGCTAGAGCTAAGAGCTATTGAAGCTAATTTAGAGTTTTACTTAACTAACTGACTTAAAACTTAAAAATTAAGAACAGACTAATAGACTAGTAAAACTAAAAATGAAGAAGCTTGGAGCTTAGAAAGTTAGAAAACAAATATTGAAGCTCAGAAAAACTCTGAAGCGCAAAAAACTTAGAAGCTTTCTTGGCCTGGTGGGTCACCCCGCTTATAGGACATGGGTGCTTGAACCCTCCTTCTATGTCCAAACTTAGTTTCCTCACCCACTGAAATGTTGGGGAACACTTACTCCATAAACTGGTATGTTTGTATGTATTGATGACAAACACATACATATTAACGACATTAGATCATTCTCACATTTGTTATTTTTGTCCTCCTGGTTATTTTGGTTTCTTTCCTTGTGGTGTACCTGTTTACAGAGGGTATGAACTTAGGAAAGCCCCCATGCCAACCTGCTTCAATGTATCCTTTATGTATCCAAGTTAAAGGTCACAGCCATATATGGACCTTATGCCTTAACTCATCACTATCTATTTACGTGAACGTTCCCAGACATATGTATGCTAACTTTGCTATCTGGGTGACAGGTCCCAGACATACGTATGCTAACTTTGCCTTAGTTCAACATACAGGATGTGGCCTGTAGGTCCCTTGCATTATAGCCAAACTACTTTAATATAAACCCATTATACTAAAACAATCAAACCCATTAGAAAATAAGAAACCTATAAGAAAAGATATATATAGGCAAGCAAGCAGGGGAGCCCCATAGGCTACAGTAGGTAACACCCTGAGTATCTGTGTATAGCCACAACCCTGGTCCAGCAACTCTGACCCCAGCAGCCTGTCAGGGACACACCAGCCACACACTGGCTTCCAGCAGCCTTGGTTACTACGTGCAGTGTGACCCTAACACTTTCCCAGTCTCGAATTTTCCCCAAAACGTGTGTGTTTTGCACTGTCCAGCTCCCTCCTGGAAAGTTCAGATATTACAGTCCACTGTCCTGTGAGCCATCAATATCCAACAGTTTGCCACCTCAACTGTAGCTACCCAAACAAACACAGCACTGGATTAGTTTTGATAACAAAATAAAACAAGTTTAACTATAAAGAGATAGATTTTAAGTGAGTACAAGGTATTAAAGTCAGAAATGGTTATAAGAGAAATAAAGATAAAATGCTTTCTAGTAACTAAAACTTCACTAACTAGACTTGGTTCAAGGTAAAATCCTTGCCACATGTTCCCAGCAACAGGGCTGACCAAATTCTCAGCTCAAAACCCCTCTCAAAGTCCAAAGGCTGTTTCCTTTATGTTGTCTTAAGTGAAAGAGAGAGATGGGGGGTGAAGGAAGAATCCCTGGGGTGTTTTGCCTCTCACTTTTTAGTCCAATCACCCTTTGAAATGCATTTTCCTGAGGGCTGTCCCTAGATAAAATTCCTTCCCACTGTGAGGATGGAGACATGAAGTCCCGTAGTAGACAAGGTCCCATGTTGTTTATTAACATGCAGATCAACCTGTTTCTGCCCCGCTCCATTGCCAAACAATGGCCACTTGACAAACTGCCAATCAATTCTGATGACACCTGGCTAGAGACATCAGCTTGTCCTTTGTCTTTGAGGAACAGGTTTACTCCCCACCCCTAAACTTGCCTGGCAAGCTGAAATTATGACTGAAATGTATTTAAGTTCGTAACTCTTAATACACGTTTTGTACATACATTACACAAGTTGCATTATACATCAAGAATATATTCACTTGTTCTGAGGTCCAGAAGGAGGTGAGAGGCAGACCAGCTGAAAGCCTCTGGGTGAAGATAAAAAGGAGAAAAAGAAAGGGGTAACAGTATTTAGCATACACCACCAAATCAGGAAGAGGAGGTGGATGAGGCACTTCTAGAACAAATAAATATCCAAAACACAAGACCTGGTAGCAATAGGGGGCTATAACTACCCAAATATCTATTGCAAAATAATACAGCAAAACACAGAGCTTCCAATAAGTTCTTGGAATGTACCAGGGACAACTTTTTGTTACAGAAAGTAAAGGAAGTAACCAGGAAGGGGATAGTCATTTTAGATTTGATTCTGACTAACAGGGAGGAATTGGTTGCTAATCTGAAGGTGGAGGGCAATTTGGGTGAAAGGGGTCATGAAATGATAGATTTCATGATTTTACAGAAAGGAAGGAGTGAGAGCAGCAGAATAAGTAAAACGGACTTCAAAAAGGCAAAACTTTAAACAAACTCAGAAAACTAGCAGATAAGGAAAGAAAAAAAATCTAAGGGATAAAGAAGTTCAGGAGATCTGGCAGTTTCTCAAAAAAGACTATATTAAACATACAACAGCAAACTAGTCCGATGAAAAGGAAAGATAGAAAGAATAATAAGAGTCCAATATAGCTCCATCAGTAGCTCTTCAAGGACTTGAAAAATCAAAAAGGAATCCTAGAGAAAGTGAAAATATGGGCAAATTGATAAAGAGTAGTACAAAAGAATAGCACAAGCATGTAGGAACAAAATCAGAAAGGCTGAGGCACAAAATGAGTTACACATACCGAGGGACATAAAAGGCAATAGGACAACATTCCATAAATACTGTACATTAGGAGCGAGAGAAAAATGAAGAAAAAGTATAGGTACTCTACTTAGTGGGGAAGGAGAGCTAATAAGTGATGACATCAAGCAAACTAATGTGTTGATGCTTATTTTGCCTTAGCCGTCACTATAAAGATTAATGGTAACCGGACACCCAACACAATTAACAACAAAAAGGAGGGAACACAAGTCAAAATGGGGAAAGAACAGGTTAAAGAATATTTAGATTAGTTAAATGTATTCAAGTTAGCAGGACTTGCTGAAATTCATCCTAATGTACTTAAGGAACTAGCTAAAGCAATCTTGGAACCATTAGCAATTATCTTTGAGAACTTCTGCAGGATGGGCGAGGTCCCAGAAGAACATAAGAACGGCCATACTGGGTCAGACTAATGGTCCATCCACCCCAGTATCCTGTCTTCTGACAGTGGCCAGTGCTTCAGAGGGAATGAACAGAATGTGTAACCATCAAGTGACCCATCCCCTGTCACTCATTCCCAGCCTCTGGCAAACAGAGTCTAGGGATACTTCAGAGCATTGTTTTGCATCCCTGCCCAGCCTCGCTAATAGCCATTGATGGATCTATCCTCCAAAGAAAACTTGAGAAGAGCAAATATAGTACCTATCTTTAAAAGGGGTAACAAAGGCGACCTGGGGAATTATAGACCAGTCAGCCCAACTTCGATATCTGGAACAAGTTATTAAACAATCAATCAATCTGTAAACATCTAAAGGATAATAGGGTTAAGGAACACCCAGCATGGATTTGTCCAGAACAAATCATGTCAAACCAGCCTAATTTCCTTCTTTGACAGGGATGGCAGGGGGAAGCAGTGGATGACAGATCTTAATTTTAGTAGGGCTTTTAACACAATCCCACGACATTCTCATAAGCAAACTAGGGAAACCTTGGCTAGATAGAAATACTAGAAAGTGGGCGTACAACTAGGATTAGGTAAATGGTTCGCTCTTGAACTGGGAGGACATATCTAGTGGGGTCCCACAGGAGTTGATCTTGGGTCCAGTTCTAGTCAATATTTTCATCAATGACTTAAGTAATGGAGTTAAAAAAAAAGGTGTGCTTATAAAGTTTGCAGAGGACACCAAGCTGGGAGGGGTTGCAAGCACTTTGGAGGATAGGATTACATATTTAAAATGACACTGAAACTGGAGAATTGGTCTGAAATCAACTAGATAAAATTCAATACAGACAAGTGGAAAAAAAAGCTATAATTAGGAAGGATATAATAAATCAAATGCACAGCTACAAAATAGGGAGTAACTGGCTAGGTGGTAATACCGCTGAAAAGGATCTGGGGATTATAGTGGATCACAAGTTGACTTTGAATCAACAATGTGATGCAGTTGTGAAAAAGGATAATATTCTGGGATGTATTAACAGAAGTGTCATATGTAACACAGGGAGGTAATTGTCCCATTCTACTTGGCACTGGTGAGACCTCAGCTAGAGTACTGTGCCCAATTCAATGTGTCCACATATTTTTTAGACGTAGAGCCCAGGAGGAAGTCTAAAGGACAGCAACAAAAATTATAAAAGATTTAGAATACCTGGCATAAGAGGAAAGGGTTAAAAAACAGGGTATGTTTAATCTTGAGAAAAGAAGACTGAGTGGGGACCCGATAACAGTCTTCAAATATAAGGGCTGTTATAAAGAGGACAGTGATCTATTGTTCTCCATGTCCACTGAAGGTAGGACAAAAAGTAATGGGCTTGATCTGCAGCAAGGGAGACTTAGAAAGTTTTTCCTACTATCTAACCTAACTATAAGGGTACTGAAGCTCTGGAATAGGGATACCACAACCTCCCTTGGAAGCCTATCAGGCTTGACAAACACCTGTCAGGAATGATCTAAGTTTATGTGGTAATGCCTTAACACTGAGGGCTGGACTTGATGAGTTTGAGGTCCCTTCCAGCCCTATGATTCTGGGATTCCTGAAGCAGCATTAATTCTGCACCCACGGCTGCAGGGCTACCTCTTCCCCCTACAGCACAAAACCCCCATGGAGCTCCTTACACAAAGATCACTGAGGAGCATCTACATAGTGCTGGAGGGAAACAGACTGAGTAATGGAAGCATCACTCCCTTACCCTGCTTTTCATGTGGAAAAAGCAGATCCACCTGTGGAAGGTTCTCTCTGTTTGTGGATCCCAGGATGATTATCCAGCCTTCGTTCTTGTACATCATATACCGTGTTCCCTTATTTTGTGGCAGAGTTTTATTTGCTGGCTTTCAAGCAACCAAAAACAGATGAGACTACGTGCTTAGCTATTGCATGCCTGATTTAAAATTAAATTAGCAAGAATTTGCACTTCTCTCCTATTCCAGTAAGCATACAATGAAAAATATAGCATTGTCTGAAAATAGTGCCATTTAATATATTAATTCAGAGCCAGCTAATGAAAATTAAATAAAGGAAAGGCTTTAAAAGTCACTAAGATTAATTGAAAAATGTTGAAATAGTATAATTAGCTGATCCTTCAATTTACTGGCGCCAAGCCCCAGATCAGTTAATTCTAGGTTTGACAACTCTTGGAATGAACTTGAAACAGAAAAACAGACATGCCAAAGTAAAAGTATGATATTAACTGTACTTCAGCTAGTGTAGCCCCCAGAGGCCTGGTTGCAAAGAGCAGTAAGTTCATAGGCAAAATAGCTTAAGGGTGGTCCTGCCCTTTTCCATGAAATCTGGCACTGTGCTTATGTATAAGAAAGGTAACCATTTATTTCACTGTTGTTGCCACTGTTACACAATTTCCATAACTCTTATACAAAGTAGGTCATGTAAGGTGTCAATGGAAAGGTTATGATTTATTAAGTAGGATTATCTTGATTATATGCATGTATCATGTTTGTATCTAAAATTATGAATATTGGCTATGTGCTTATATCTTAAACCTGTATTGTATTCCTGGGTGACTCTCTCCAGATAAGTTTATATCATGCTCATATGACCCTGGACTCCATCTTGGACCAATAACTTTTCACAAAACAGGGGCTGTGGGCTTTGTTTAGGACAGTAAACTTTCATGCACATGGTAGAGGATATAAAAAGGCACCTGAGACATCTCCATTTCGTCTTCATTCCCTGTTTCATTTCTCTGGACTGGATTACTAACAAGGAAGCTCTAAACAAGGACTGATGACTCCCATTGTGTTTACAAAACAGAAGTTTATTCCATCATTGCTACAAACCTGATAACTACTTTGCAATCTTTTGTATGTACAGGATTCCTTAAATATTCAATAATTCGTTTCTTTCTTTGATATTAAACTTTTTTTTAGTTACTAAATCTTAGGCTCTAAAAAGTGTTTTTTATATCTAACCTTTGTTTCCAATACCCTTACTCACTATCAGTTGAATTTTTTTGATAGATATAGTTATAATGAAAACAAGAATAAGTTTAAGTGCTTTGATGTTAAGCAAAGTGCTGGCCCTGTGAGGAGTCTTGCAAGCTGGGGTGTATAATTTTCCTCCAGGGACAGCAGACCGGGTATTTCTGAGAGTAGCCACTGACAGGGGATGGATAGCACAGAGGAACACTTCAAAGGGACTCGGGGACTGCAAGGCAAAGTAAGGGCTGGCATAGCCCAGAGGAGAGTGCTCGAGTAGCTGGAAGGCTAGCAGCATCAGGAAGCGAATATCCAGCTAAGCACAGGTATGACTCATGCTGGAGGTGGGGGGCTGTGACTCTCAGTCCTGGGTATACCAAGAACCATCCATCATTCTCTGTACTGGCAATTCTGTAGCCTGCAATGCCTCTCTCTACCTTGCTTTCAGGCTAATAACCATGGGGGAGAGAGAATGCGTGCATGTCCTCAGTCTGACCAGCTCTAGTTCAAGTACAGGCAAGTGGTAAAGAGAACAAATCAGACAGATTGAGCCTACTAGAATAGGATGAAGGAGCAAACAGCTCTTCAACCATTTTCTGCCTGTTCTTGCATCTTTTGTGGACTGAAGAGTCTGTTGTATCAATTTCTGACCAAGAAATAAGAAAAATGCCACAATTTTCTTATACAAAATGGGGAGCTGTAGTCATCTCATATGAAGCAGAGAATTAACTGGGGAAGGTTAGGGCTAACTGGATAGGCTGTTGAAGGTGACAAAACTGAGTGGCTGCTGCATGCCAATTATTGAGCCAAACGAACAACTATCAATTCCAGATTTGTTGTGTCTAACGCAGGCATCGGCAACCTTTCAGAAGGGGTATACCGAGTCTTCATTTATTGACTCTGATTTAAGGCTTCACGTGCCAGTAATCAGGGGCAGCTCCAGGCACCAGTGCCCCAAGCGCGTGCCTGGGGCGGCAAGCCGCGGAGGGCGCCCTGCCGGTCGCTGCGAGGGCGGAAGTCAGGCTGCCTTTGGCAGCATGCCTGCAGGAGGTCGGCCGGTCCCGCGGCAGGTACGCCAAATCCGCGTTACCAGCGGACCTCCCGCAGGCATGCTGCCGAAGGCAGCCTGACTGCTGTGCTTGGGGCGGCAAAATACATAAAGCCGCCCCTGACAGTAATACATTTTAACGTTTTTAGAAGCTGTCTTTCTATAAGTCTATAATATATAACTAAACTATTGTTGTATGTAAAGTAAATAAGGTTTTAAAAACGTTTAAGAAGCTTCATTTAAAATTAAATTAAAATGCAGAGCCCCCCGGACTGGTGGCCGGGACCTGGGCAGTGTGAGTGCCACTGAAAATCAGCTCGCGTGCCACCTTCAGCACGCGTGCCATAGGTTGCCTACCCCTGGTCTAACGATACAGAATGACAGACCCTGTATATGCTGTAGATCACTTGAAACACATTCAGTATACTGAATAAATGTTTTTTAAAGACTGAAAAAGAGAAGATGGTAGTCTTCACAAAAAGGTGTGTGTGTGTGGGGGGGGGGGAAATCAACTATCTGCTCAATAACTACTGTATCCCACTAACTACAACCCCTTTCCCTGCGGAGTCCCATTGCCCCTGCACCCAGAACCCCTCCCCCCCTCCCCCCACAACAAGCCCCTGTGCATCGAGATCTCCCACTGAGCCGCCCACACCCAGATTGCCCCACACAGAAATCTCTCACCCCACACCTGGATCCCCCCCACACTAAGCCCCTCCACACTTGGATCCTGCTGAGCTGAGCCTGCTCACCCACAGCTGGTGCACCTGGTGCAGAGGGGCAGGCCCAGCCCTTGCCTTGTGTCAGTGCAGCCTCACTCCCTAGTCCTTGTACCGGGGGAGGTGGGGGCTTCAGGGTGATCTCCCACCTCAATGCAGCCAGTGGCCTGTGCTCCACACTGCCATGCAGGAGCCAGATTTATTTATTGACAATTTTTAAAATATAGTGTGCAGAATTTTTAATTTTTTGCCGCAGAATTCCCTCAGGAGTAAAACTCCTCCAAATCGCCACAGGCCTATGATACACAGCTGCCAATTCTAATTTTGTTCAGCAGAGGGCACTATTACATAAACACACTGGCCACTACAAAACACCTGTTTCCAAAACACTCTTATAACATATATCTTTAAGTATCGTATCATCCAGAAAAATAGTATTTACCACTCCCTCCTTTATTAGGAAAGTTAGATAATCAGCATAAGCATATATCAAAGTTTGCTGAAAATGAGTTCAAGGGCTGAGTTTAGTCATTTACTGATAACACTATCATTGCACAAACAGTTTACAGTGCATTTTTTAAAAGACCATTTTAATTCGTGTTTTTCTTTATGGCATTTGCCTCATCACCACTTGAATTCTCTCCTGCTAATTCTTTCCATAACTCAGAGAGAAAGTCTTCACACTGTTTTAATAAACGGCAGTACCACAATCACCTTCTGTCACTTTAATATAAATCCAATTTTTTTAATTTTTGGCTAAGATTAAACTTTTACTTATTTTTCTAAACAGAACATATTTAAATTGATAGCACATTAAACAACAATCCTAAAAAATAAGCACTCTATCTTGCAGTCAGACGTCACTGACTGCCATTATCTTAGAAAAAATATTTTTTTTTTTTAAAAAAAACCTTGCTGTGGCCACTTCAAAACAATTTGGAAGAGAACAGACCAATCCTCCACCACCATCACATACCAGTGCAAACAAATGGATTTACTTCGTTGCACCATCTGAAGAAGACAGGAAAGAAGACTCCTGACAAAACTTATTTAATGCATGGGAAAGTGAAGCATGGATCTAAACATGACTAATAATAAGTAGTTAACAATATCACCATTTCCCCTCTCCTTTATTTTCTCATTTGTAAACAATAACTGGACATGAATCTCAACATTTGGCAAGAGTAAATTGCCCTCCAATCATCTTTGGATTTGCAAATCCATACAATCCAGTCCTCTGTTTTATCTTCTAAACAACTGAAACACAATCTTCCTGTCAGCCTATGGTAGGGTAAGAGACTGGATTGAGAATGAAAACAAAAATCCAGGTTCTGTTCCTGCTTCTGCTAGACTTCCTTGTGATATTGGGCACAGAGTAAGTCACCTATACTCTCAGTCCTCCATTTGTAAAATGGGCAGAATAATAATTCCCTTCTTCAGCGATATGAGAATAAATGCATTACATTTGTGAGATGCTCAGATACTACAATGACAGGGGCCACAAAGTCCATAAATAAGTGAGAAGCAACCCCACAGAGCTTCCTACTTCCTGACCTGATGAATATCAGATTAATTTGAGCATGATCCTATTCAGTGATTCTCAAACTTTTGTACAGGTGACCCCTTTCAAATAGAAAGCCTCTGAGTGCGACCCCCCTTATAAACTAAAAACACTTTTTTATATATTTAACACCATTATAAATGCTGAGGAAAAGCAGAGTTTGGGGTGGGGGATGACAGCTTGTGACCCCCCCCCCATGTAATAACCTCACCCCCAGTTTGAGAACCCCCTATTAAGTGCTGACTGTGCTTAACTCCCACAGAAAGTAAGGTATCCGGGAGGAGAGTGTTGGTAACACCACTACTCACTATCTTCAAGACTACTCAGGAAGTATTACTGACGGTAGTATTGAATGATTCATCTTTTTCAAAGAGCATAAATTATGCAGGTCAGGCCTACGCTGATCAAACTATACTGGTTTTATACTGATCAAGCAAGCTAAATTTAAACAACAGATTTTCATTTTGTTTATATCAAAATGACACTATGTATACTTATTTTATCTCCACTTATTTGTCAATGTTGTAAAACAGTGGAGCTGCAAATACTATACCAAGTAGTTAAAAGGACACTTGAGGTATGGAAAAAAAAACCCACGATATAACTTTCGTCTGGAAAGTATCATTTTTTGGCATTTAAAGATGTGTTTATTTTCCAAATTGATGTAATACTTTCATCTGTAAATATAACTAAAAAGATGCATGACTTAATTTAACAACTAAGTAATGAATGGAAGTTCTCATACTTTACAGCAGTGTGCCCTATTAGTAGGACAGAAATCGATGTGTCTTGAAATTGCACACATGAACTATAGATCAACAAAAAAATAAATACAACCTAGTACTAAGATTTTCTTCAAGGAACCAAATGACAATATTTTGGTCTGGTAAACTGTGACAGTGTCTCTTTAAAAGCCACAGTACATAAGAATGTTTAAGTACCAAGAGACCTTGTATTACTCCTCCTGAAATGAGTGTAGAACCAGAAGCTAGTGGTGAGGAGAAATGCAAAGAAAGTTGACCCCTTATCTTTATAGGCTAGTAGCTTTATGCTGAATCACACCACTCTTATCAGGTACACTATTTGTTTACCTAATGACTTAATCCAATTGGTAAGTGTCATAGGATACGGCCCTGCAGCATGCTTCTTTGTGCAGCCCCCTCAGATTCTTTCCCAATCAATTATCCAAACATGTAACCTCTTCTTAAGGTCTGATTTATTGAGTCTTTATAGAAAAGCTAATGGACACTATTAATAACCACAGGTCACCCCACTCTGGGTTCATATAAGTTTCCTGGTCAGCTCTTGCCTGTTCAGAAGATCCCCATCCCCCTTCCTAAAGCTGGGGTTGTATTTCAATTGGTCAGTCCCTCAAACAGCCTCCTCATGGAGCTGGGTGCATTTCAGCATGCTATTGGGCCTTAGTCAGCTTTTTGTTCAGCTGGCTCCACTTAGGCTAGGTCTACACTAGCGGGGGGGTCAACCTAAGATACGCAACTTCAGCTACACGAATAGCATAGCTGAAGTCGGCGTATCTAAGGTTGACTCACCTGGCCATGAGGACGGCAGCGAGTCGACCGCCGCCACTCCCCCCGTCAACTCCGCTTCCGCCTCTCGCAGCGGTGGAGTTCCGGAGTCGACAGTAGAGTGATCGGGGATCGATTTTATTGTGCCTACATTAGATCCGATAAATCGATCCCTGATAGCTCGATCACTACCCGCCAATCCGGCGGCTAGTGTAGACATACCTTAGTCCTCAGGGTGTGGCAGCCTTCTCCTGCTGGTGTCTGCCCAGTTATGGGGGAGAAGGCAGGATTTATACTGGTCCCCTTCTCATCGCAAATTGGTTAGGTGAGAGGGGAGCTTTGCCCCACTCTCTCTGCAAAGCTCCTGGTCTCGGGGCCTTAAAGATACAGTGAGACAAAGTTCTTCTCTAAACTCCACTTACTCCCAGGACTGCTTCCTCTCTATCAATAATCCCTTAGGCATGTGGGTATATTATGTATATCCTTTCAAAATCTTAAAGGACTTTGCAAAGTGGCAGGTTGGGCTGACCACTAGGAATTATTGCCCTTAAAGGGGCAGGTCACACCATCACAGGAAGAAATAGTGTTTGTAATAATAGAAAAAGAGAAAAAAAAGACCATGGCTATGGCAAAAATAAAGGAAGTACCACCTTGCTGTGGCTGTAAGGCAGGGGTGGGCAAACTACAGCCCGTGGGCCACATCTGGCCCACCAGCGGATTTAATCCAGCCCTCAAGCTCCAGCTGGGGAGCGGGGTCAGGGGCTGTTCCACATGCATCTGCGATGGCGCCGCGCAGCTTCCAAAGCAGCTGCATGTCCCCCCTCTGGCTCCTATGCGTAGGGGCAGCCAGGGGGCTCTGCACACTGCCCCCACCCCAAGCGCCGCCCCTGCAGCTCCCATTGGCCGGAAACTGCAGCCAAGGGGAGCTGTGGAGGTGGTACCTGTGGATGGGGAAGCACGCAGAGCCAACTGGCCACGCCTCTGCATAGGAGCCGGAGAGGGGGACATACCGCTGCTTCCAGGAGCTGCTTGAGATAAGCGCTGCCTAGAGCCTGCACCCCTGACCCCCTCCCAGGCCCCAACCCCCTGCCCCAGCCCTGATCCCCCTCCCACCCTCCGAACCCAGCCCAGAGCCCACTCCTGCACTCCAAACCCCTCAGTCCCAGCCCAGAGCTCCCTCCTGCACATCAAACCCCTCATCCCCATCCACCCCAGAGCCCTCACCCCCGTTCCGTGCCACAATGCCCTGTCTGGAGCCCCCTCCCACACGCCAAACCCTCGGTCCCAGCCTGAAGCACCCTCCTACTCCCCAGCCCCCTCATCCCGAACCCCACCCCAGAGTCTGCACCTCCAGCCGGAGCCCTCACTCCGCCCCTGCCATTGCACCCCAACCCCAGCCCAGAGCCCCCTGAACTCCTCATTTCTGGCCCCACCTGAGAGTCCGCACCCCCAGCCAGAGCCCTCACCTCCTCCTGCACCCCAACCCCAATTTCGAGAGCATTCATGGCCTGCCATACAATTTCCATACCCAGATGTGGCCCTTGGGCCAAAGTTTGCCCACCCCTGCTATAAGGTGTTTCCATAAGGAACAATGAAAGTTTTTTCTCCTTCAAAACCCACATACAATGTTGTATGGAACTCTCTCAGGTACCAAAACCATTTCTAATTTTTCCATCTCAGAAAAGCAGCTAGTTGCAGCACCTCAAATAGCCTTCTAAAATATAGCTGAGCAGGTTTTTAGAGAATAACTTAACTCGGATTTAAAAAAATATTTGAAATGGAAAATAAAGAGAGATTGATATTTATAGCTTACCTTAGGTTTGAAAGAGAGAGTTTCTGTTTTTTACTACTACTTGCCTCTGGACTGTGCAAGGGAAGCTGGTATGTGACTGAGTGATTGGTCTGAATTTACTTTTTTTTATTATTAATTATTATTATTATTATTATTATTATTATTATTATTAAACCTACCTATATTTCCTAAAGTTTTGGAAGGGCAGACATTCTTGTTCTGAATTGAAGGACCTGTATACAGTGCCTACGCTTCTGAACACATTACAGAACAAATTTTGACAATGAGTTAAGAGAAAAAAGCCTTGATAGTTAGAATCTGGAGGACTGATATGATGTGAGCTGATGTTCTCAATCCACTTTCTAGTGGTCAGGTGTGTATATCTCCAAACCGTCACTCCAAATGGCACATTTGTTGGGAACCTCAGTAAAAAGATCAAGGATGAAAGACATGGAAACTGGAACACACACCGGTTGCAGCCACTCTCTGAATGCCAACATTAATCTTGAACTGTTTCTTTCTAAGGCACACAGCAGGGCAGGCAGCACAGATTCCTGTTCAGATTTGCAGCTCATGAAGTACTGCAGGATCAGCCATGTTGTGTACAAACACTTATCACAAGACTCGTGAGCAGTGCAGGATCCATGCTTTCAGGCAGAAATAGCGGGCACAGAGTTTATAGGGGCAGTTGAAAAACAGCACAAAACAGTTGGAAGCCCATGGAATTACGGGACAGAGAAAACTGCACTATGGGGGCAGTGATTCCACCCCATGATGCACTGCGATCCATTCCCAGAACTCCTAGTGGGAGAAGGTGGCGATTTTCAATGGGATAGCTACCCACAGTGCACTGCTCACTCTGTCAGTGCTAGAGCACCAACTGTGTCAACACAAGGAGCGTTGTGTGAACAAGCACAAGCATTGCACATGCACAAGCATTACAGTGGTTTATGGCCATCAACGTAACTTAAGTCGCCTTAACTCTGTTGTGTAGGCATGGCCAAAGTCTCTGTGTAGACAAGCCCTATGAAAATAGCCAGGTTAACCAACTCCAACCTGGCTGGCAGGTCTATTCTCGCATGTTTCTGTAGCTGAACTATTTTTTCCTGTAACCATGTACATGGGAAATATTTTAGATCCGACTTTTGCTTTAATTTCAATTAATGATAAAAAGTTACCAAATATTAATATCAAATTATTTAATTTTAGTTTATATGCAGCTATGCCCAACATTTTCTGAATATCATACAGTACTGATTAAAAGAAATATCCTACTACAAATAGGATATCTCCCTTCTTTCCCTCATAACCCAGGTAGTTTTATTTCTTTACATTAAGCTGCTTATCCCTAGACCGAATTTGCTCTAGTTCTTTCCCCTGAATTGCTATAATTAGCACTTCACTTGAATCACTTTCACATAATCACAATTACAAATAAGATACCTAAAACAGTATCAGCTTCTTTTCACTCTACAACCACTCAGACTCATCCTTTCCCTTCTACTCTGCCTTAAAACTCTGCTCCAAATAGCGTCATCTGTGGCCTGCTGTGGACTCCTTTTTCAACTCTTCCCATTTCAGTCCAATAAAAATATTACTACTAAATCATCTTCCTCCCTCATTGTTTAGTTTATGTCTCATTCCACTACCCACAACTTCAGTGGGACTATTTGCAGTGTGTAAAATTAATCACATGTTTAAGTCTTTGCAGAATCAAGGCTTTAATCTTCATATTGTCTTCCTGTCTTCCACAGATTTTATGGTTCTACTCCTCAATTGCAAAGTTCTCCACAATGTTCACATTTACAAATGACATTTCTTCCTACTCTCCACTCATCCTTTGCTCCTGACTGCTCCCTTTGTCTATTTCAACCTGTCCAGGCTCCTTCCCCACTCTGAACTTTAGGGTACAGATCTGTGGGCCTGCATGAAAACTTCTAAGCTTAACTACCAGCTTAGATCTGGTTCGCTGCCACCACTCCCAATGTGATAATTCCCTTCCCTGGGTAGCCTTGAGAGACTCTTCACCAATTCCCTGGTGAATACAGATCCAAACCCCTTGGATCTTAAAACAAGGAAAAATCAATCAGGTTCTTAAAAAGAAGGCTTTTAATTAAAGAAAAGGGTAAAAATCATCTCTGTAAAATCAGGATGGAAAATAACTTTACAGGGTAATCAAACTTAAAGAGCCCAGAGGACCCCCCTCTAGCCTTAGGTTCAAAGTTACAGCAAACAGAGGTAAACACCCTAGCAAAAAGTACATTTACAAGTTGAGAAAACAAAGATAAAACTAACACGCCTTGCCTGGCTGTTTACTTACAAGTTTGAAATATGAGAGACTTGTTCAGAAAGATTTGGAGAGCCTGGATTGATGTCTGGTCCCTCTTAGTCCCAAGAGCGAACTCCCACCAAAACAAAGAGCACAAACAAAAAGCCTTCCCCCCACCAAGATTTGAAACTATCTTGTCCCCTTATTGGTCCTTTGGGTCAGGTGTCAGCCAGGTTACCTGAGCTTCTTAACCCTTTACAGGTAAAAGGATTTTGGAGTCTCTGGCCAGGAGGGATTTTATAGTATTGTACACAGGAGGGCTGTTACCCTTCCCTTTATAGTTAGGACACAACCACTCATGAATTCACATCCCCTAGGCTTGTAAACAGAAGATTTTTTCAAAGCACAAACTCCCTTCTCCTTAGAGTCCTTTAGTAAAGGCCCACCCGTTCCAGGAGGCCTACCTATAAAAAAAAAAAAAAAAAAAAAACACCAAAAAACTCTCCTTAAACTATAAAATCTAAAAACCCAGTAATTTATTTTTTATTTTTCCAGAGCACTCTTCACAATATCACAACCGCGGCTGTGTAAATAACTTTTTGTTTATTGTTTTAATAGTTTGTTTTTTTCCATTGGAAAAGTAAAGGTCAGTGCTTTTACAAGAAGAAATGTAATATTTCAAGATAACATATAAAAGATGTCAACTGCTCCATCTGTAAATGGGTATGTGCTAGCTATCATGTAGGAAGGCAGGCACAAAGGGCCCAATTCTTCATGCTCTGCACCTTGCACAGTCATTTACAGCAGTATAAAATGAGTGTACAAAGTAGACCTAGTTGGAAATAATTTAAAAGTCATTGCCAATTGGAAAAGATTCTCAGTGTAATTTTTAGTGGAAAGCAAGTGTAAAATGCCACCAAAGCAGAATTATCTTCTCACCCACACTCATGGTCTTTTTACATCTGTGTAACAATCACTTTACCCCTTATGTAGTCATTTACACCCGTGTAAGGCAGTAGAAAAGAAGGTCTAGGGTTATAAATGAGAGAGATATTAGGCAGTGGTTCTCAACCTTTTCCATTCTGGACTATCCTTGCCCCCCAGAAACCCCTTCCCATCCTCCTATCTAGCTACAATTCCTCACCCATTTAGCAATATGGGCAGAACCCCCCACACCCATTCATGACCCCCACATAAAGAACTCCTGTTTTAGTCTATTGGATGCATTCACTATTGGAGTGTTCCAGAACGTTTTCTTCTAAAGTGGAGATATAAATAGTTAATAATTATCAGAAAATGTAGCTTAAAAAGAACCCACATGAAGTTCTAGACAGTATGTCAAGAACTTCTTTCCTTTCCCCCTCCCACATCCCTGCATCCCCCCACAATTGTCTATTTTGATCAAAGTGGGGGACCACAAGAATAGGTACACAGGACTTAGAAAATTTAAGATGTGGGGACAATTTTCCACTTCCTCTTCAAGGCAAATCTGCAAACAAAGTAATTACTAGAACAGCATTTCTCAGACTGGAGTCTGCAGACCCCTGGGGACCCCTGCAGGTACTCCAGGGGGTCCGCAGGCCCCGCTGATCAACTCCTCCCTCTCCCGGAGGCTACTAAAGCCAAAACGGGAGATTTTAGGCACTAAAAGTCCGGTGGCGCAGCAGGGCTAAGGCATGCTCCCTACCTGCCCTGGTTCTGTGCCGCTCCCGGAAGCGGTTGTCATGTCCCTGAAGCCCCGGGAGGCGGGGGAGGGGATCTTCGCGTGCTGCCACTGCCCCGAGTGACAACTCTGCAGCTCCCATTGGCTAGGAACTGCGGCCAATGGGAGTTGCAGGGGTGGTGCCTGTGGGCAGGGGCAGCGCACGGAGACCCCCTTGCCCCCCTGCCTAGAAGCCGCTGCCAGAGAGATGTTCTGGTCGCTTTCGGGCACCACCCAAGATAAGCGCCGCCTGGCCAGACCCCGCACCCATCACCCCCTCCCACACCTCAACCCCCTGCCCCAGCCCAAAGCCCACACCTCCTCCCACACCCCTTCCTGCATCCAAACTCCCTCCCAGAGCCCGGACCCCTTACTTTCACCAGGCTGGGTCAGAGGTGCAGGGAGTGAGGGTGGGGGAGAGCGAGCGATGGAAGGAGGGGGGATGGAGTGAGCGGGGGGGTGGGAAGAGGTGGAGCAGGGTGGGGCCTTGGGAGAAGGGGTGGAATGGGAGCGGGGCCTGGGGCTGAGCAGGGGGTTTGAGGGTCCCTTAAAAATTTTAAATCAATATGGGGGTCCTCGGGTTGCTAAAGTTCGAGAACCGCTGTACTAGTAGAAGATGGGAAGAGGAGAAAAACACTTCAGAAAAGAGAAGGAAAGGGAACCTAGTGTTTTCACTACCAAGGAACATTCCCGTGCTAAAAGCTAGATCTATGGAAGCTTGGAGGTCCAGCTTATAAGTACTATTAACTGTAGATGCTCAGCAGATCTCTTAATGGGTCAGATACGTGCGCTGCTAAAGAGGGAACCAAAGATTTTCACAGAAGTTAAGTAGCCTTTGTTGTTAACATCTGTTGTAAACAATAGTTGTACTCTGGTGATTTTAGGGATTTTAAAAAAAATACATACAAACCACTCTGGCATGGGGAAGCCATGTGGACCACAGATAATTTGTAAAAGCACCCCTAAAAATATGCTAATAAGATTTAATGAGATTATTTAAAATTATTAATGTGGAGCAAACTTCAGACTAACTGGAATAATTTAATATTAATAAAGACAAGCAACTTTCCTCCTCCTTTTACCATGGAGGAAATTAAAAGCAAAATGCTAGATTAGTACAATGTTAAAGTTGCACAGTTAAAATTAAAACAAGTAAGGAAAAGCAAGAGTTCCAGCAAAAACTTTAACCTGGAATTGTTGCTTGTATGTCTATTATCTATTAGTTTTTCTTGACACATGTATAGCATAGGGTTTTTATTTTGTTAAATATAAAACCATGAAATATTAAACTAACATTTCACAGCAAAAACAGGAACAGAAAATATATACGTTTAACATTTCCAAATTAACTTTGCTAAAGTAGAAGGACAGTGTTGCAGTTATGGCACAGGACTGGGAATGAGAAACATGGGTTGATTATATTACCATTTCTGCTAAATCCTTCATTTATGACCTTGGCATGCCAGTTAACCTCCCTATGCCTCTGTTGCTCAATTTTACCATCCTACTTAAGGTAACACTTTTTTTTTTTTTTTTTTTTTTAAAACACTTACCTTCTGTGCGGCTAAATGCATTAAGTGTTTGTAAAATGATCTAGGATCTTGGATTAAAGGCATTATGGAGAATTATGATTAATTATATAGGACCTTTTGAATTTACCAGCATTTTATTTTAACTGCACATCCTTACTGGTGCATCATCTGTTCTTGTGTATTACACACAACATGCACACTAGAATCAACTCTTACTGCCACTGTTAATCTGTGTTATACAGCATCTACACACAAAACAGAATACTAATTGTAAACATAACAAATCAGTTGATAAAGTAAATACACCAATTAAAAAAGTCCTGGAATACTGCTCAGCTAATCATTTCAATACTTCAACTGCAGTTGTATTCATTCTAGCCCCCTTCCACCATGGGTTAAATGTGAGAAGATATCTTATCACCTTGGAAGACCTACAAAACCACTATCAATGATTCATGAAGAATCATTTTTATCTCAAAGATCCTGTGTGCATCAGGCTCTGCTGCTTTTATTTCTTACACAAGCAATAGATTCTCTGTGATTTACTAGAAACTGGGACTTGAAGTGTTCTCAGCACCTACTAACCCCAGAACTAAGCAGGTTAGTCTAGGGGCTTGTCTACATTACCCGCTGGATCAACAGGCAGCGATCAATCCAGCGGGGGTTGATTTATCGCATCTAGTATAAACGCGATAAATCGACTGCCAAGCGCTCTCCCATCGACTCTGGAACTCCACCAGAGAGAGAGTTGCAGGCAGAGCCGATGGGGGAGCGTCAGCAGTCGACTCACCACAGTGAAGACACCACGGTGAGTAGATTTAAGTATGTCGACTTTGTTATTCACATATCTGAAATTTCCACAACTTATGTCAGTTAAATTTTTTAAAACTAATCTAATCTACTAATCTATTGTTGAAACTATACATTGATCCTTGGTCTTCAAAAAAAGAGTGTACCCTTCCAGACCAGACATTTTTGCTGATGAGTCTCTTATGCTGTTCAAGGGGGAAATTAATTTTAACCTGTTAAGTCCCATGGAATCAGAATCTAAAAGCCATCTGAGAGTTCTACCAAATAAACATATACAGTACAACTTCAGAATACACCAGAAGAAAGGTGACAGGATAGTTCAAGGGATTAGCAGAGACCACAGATTTTGTTATCCTCTAATCCCATAGGTAGACCCTCCAGAATAGAGTTTAAGATAAAGCTGGTCAAAAATTTAATGGCACATTTTTCACATAGGAAAATGCAGTTTCATCAAAATCTAGATTTTTGCAGTCATGTATCAATTTCAACAAAATTTGATGGAAACATTTTTTAGACTATTCAAAATTGAAATGAAGTATGCATTCTATTGTTACATTCTGACTGTTTCATCTATTATACTTACATTTTAGTATTATAATGCTGACATTACCAAAAAGGGTTATTTTTTTTATATGTGGTTTCAATGTTTCGGAATTGAAACAAAATATTTTGAGATTGGTCCCAAATTGGGGCTAAAAATCAAAAACAAAATGTCCGTGTCAGAAGTTCCTAAAGGACAAAGTTCCATTTTCTGACCAGATGTAGCTGAAGCACGTTGATAGACCCAGGCTGTACCAGATCTGCAGATAAGTAGACTTTATTGTCCAGGGATGTCAGTCTGGCACTGTTCGCAAACACTACATTCATTCAAAGATGTAACACAAAAATAAAAGATTGAGAGCCACATTCCATTAGCAGTATTTCCAGTTTGAGTCTAATTGTGGAACTTCATTCTCAGTCTTTGAATACCAAATTCAGAGGGGTAGCATTTTATACCCCATGAAAGCATATGCCCAAATACATTTGTTAGTCTCTAAGGCAGGGGTAGGCAACCCGCGGCACGCGAGCTGATTTTCAGTGGCACTCACACTGCCCGGGTCCTGGCGGCTCTGCATTTTAATTTAATTTTAAATTAAACTTCTTAAACATTTTAAAAACTTATTTACTTTACATACAACAATAGTTTAGTTATATATTATAGATTTATAGAAAGAGATCTTCTAAAAACGTTAAAATGTATTACTAGCACACGAAACCTTAAATTAGAGTGAATAAATGAAGACTCAGCACACCACTTCTGAAAAGTTGCCGACTCCTGCTCTAAGGTGTTGTTTTTGCAAATACATAATAGTGAATTTTGTACTGGTACTGTTCCTGTGACCGTGAACTTTTTTTTTTGGCAAACAGAATATGGCACCTTAGAAGTCAACAGAAAATTCTTCCCCAAAACACCCAATTGCAAAAACACAAGAAGCAGATCAGTGAACACTCTGCACTACCAAAGAAGGGACCACAGGTTTGTTTCCCAGTCACGTTTGCATATTATCTTGGTTACAAACAAGAAAGAACAAGAAATCAAAAACAAGCATTTATACTGAAACCATAGTTGAGTCATTCTGCAAAACAGACAGTCAAACTTTATTAGAATTTCTTTTCTGAGTTAAAATATTTGAGTTTATTTTTAGAACTTTTTTTTTTATGAGAAGGAAAAGGTTAATTTTACTTTTAGTTTTGATGTGACGGGCATTCACTTATCCTGTTTTTAAAAAACAGACAGTGAAAGAGAGACAGACTAGAAAAGATGGGTGAAATATGGCTTTCACTGATGTTTTTGGAAGACCAGACCACTGGTTAGTTATGAGTGGATGCTTTGACTCTCAAGTCAACCACAATACCTGCTACTTGAACTTTCGTTAGTTCGATATGGTTAGCCATGTTATTTGGTTGAATTCTTTTGTTTGTTTTTGAGGCAAGGTAGGTTTGGATGATTGCAGTACAGTTGACTATCTATAGTTGACAAATCTATGCTAGAGCTCTGATGTGCTAGAGCTACAGAATAGGTGGTTTTTGTCCAAACTGAAGATTAATTCAATTACTCAGGATTTCTCAACCAAACAGCTATTCTGCTCTGAGCTTGGCTCCAGTCTCAATTCTTCCTTTAAAATGCACATTATAAATCAGATGGCTGAACTGGCTGAACATTCCTAAACCCATAATTTTACATACGATGCTTTCTACTTCACAGGTAATTATGTAAATTTATGTAAATTGGTTGTGCTATTCTAAGTGAAAGATATTCTTTGAAAAGTTTAGTTTCTTTAGTCATTTTATTCGGCCAATTTCATGGTTATCTAAAACAAATTTCTTCATGATCACAAAATTTCTTTTCATGACCACACTTAATTACAAAAGTTTTATTTACTCATCCTATGGCGTAGGGGAAACTGTTCAGGTGACATCCTTTAAAGGGAAAAGAGAGATTACCTAAGGGTCCACATAAATTTGTATTATACGTTTTTACCTCATTTTCAATCAGATTGCGCCCTTACTGAACATTCCAAGCTTTCAACTCTGAACTTGCCATAATTTGTGATAAGAGCTATGCAACTGATTTTTCTGTTCACTAACTGAACTGAAAGAACACCAAAAAAAAAAAAAAAAAAGCATTACAAGTAAAACTATGCTTGGTTTGACTCAAACTTAATGTTTTGTTTCACTTTCAGTGTCTCTCTAATGTTTGCTTAAATAAGATTGAGGGAAATTGAAAAATAAAACGTTTTCCTGAAGAAGAAGAAGAAGAAAAAAAAGTCAAAATATTTTGTTTTGGAAATACTGAAACAAAATATTTTGTATTCCAGAAACTTTTTTAATCAAAATTTGCCAAAATTGAACCAAATTATTATTAATTATTATTATTATTGTCAAAGACAGGTTTTACATGAAAATTTCCACCTGTGACAAGCTAGAAAATTCTATTGTCACATGAAGAAGAAATGTTTAGAAGTTCTGTTCTTATTCCCCCTCCTGGCATTAAGCTCATCAAATGGAGTTTGTTCTATGAGATTTCTTCCTCCAAAATGATCTATTCAATCCAATGTCCTCAAACACGCTACATGCTAACATATCTTCCTTTATGATATTCCACCACTTTAGCTGCTGTCTTTTTCCCTTTAATCTTGTTCTGTTGGACTCTCTTACCCATAGAGTTGTCAGGACTGCCCTTTACATGACCAAACCATCTCAGTCTGTACTCCCTCATTTTTTTGTTTATGGGTGTTACTTTGAGTATATCTCCACATTCCTCATATGGTCCTTCTTGCTTACACCCATTTCTAAATATTTATCTACTGAATAAATTAACTTAATGCCCCATTTTAAATCTAACAATATAAGATTATTAATATATTAACAATTATCTTATCTGCTCCTATTTTCAGGCTTAGCATCAGTATTTCACTTTCACTTTTTTAAATTGTTCACAAGTCTTAAACAACAACTATAGCTATACAAAAGAATAAGTGATTAATTTCCAGTTCACCTTTAACTTAATTTTTTCTGAATGCTTTTGATATCATAACTGATTTAAAGCTAGTTTTGAAACTACAAAAAACTCTTTAAAGGCCCAACTTTCTACTAACCTCTTGATACCACTTGTGAAATAGCCTCTGACCTAACACATGTGGAATGTTCTGTCAGTGAAAGGTACAAGATAAGTGAACTGAACTGATAAGAAATATTTTTTCATTAGGTATGTGTACACACAGTACATGTGTATACACACATTTCTGTCACAGGTAAGAAACCCTCTTATCTAAAAGAAGCCACCACTTTTTAAAAGAGGCAGCAACAAACGCTGGAAGCCTTGAACACATAAGAGATCAAACAGGATAACTATTGTCCTATCAACATGCAGCAATTCAAGAATACAATTGCTTGAAACCCGTCAGCATTTGCTTCCAGAAGAAGGGAAAACACTCAAAACAAAATCTGCCTTGACATATCAAATCTGGAGTCCCAGAAAGGGAAAATAAGACCTACTGGAAACTTAGCAACTAGGAAACAATTTATGGTATTTAAAACAATGGTTACTGTATCATAAGGAACTGAAAACTGCCTCTCATCTCACTCCTCTCCAGTCCATTTACTACAGCAGCTAAAAATCATCTTCCTCACTAGCTACTCAAACCATTTCACTATGCTTTTTGACCCGTTCTCTGCCTTCTTCTGCCACTTGCATCAAATTCAGGTCTCTTTTACCTTCCCCTTCCATAATCAGCATGATTGGAGGGGCAGTGGACAAGACTCTGCTTGAGGGTCCAGGTCTTATTCTGGGTTCTGCCACTGACTTGCTTGTGACCTTAGGCAAGTCACTTCGTTTTTCTGTGCCTCTGTTTCTCCTCTCACTCTTTGTCCGTCTTGTCTATTTATACTTGTAATGTCTTGGGGGACGGGAGTATCTCTTACTATGTGTCTTTACAGTGGGGGCCCAAATCTTGGTTGTGGCCTCTGGGGACTACAGTAATACAAATAACAGCAACCATTTTCTATCTACCCTATATCTGCGTCCGTTTCTTCCTACTGCCCCTCCCCACTACCCCAATTAATTCTGCCCAATGCTTCCCACGTTTGCAATTCTTACAATACTGACTGATTTTCTTAAAGACCCAGCACCCATAATCAAGCGATTATGCAAGAATCTCAGTTTTCTTTTTTGTTTTTGTTTTTAAGTTTCTGGCCTTCATGGTTGTAAAAAAGGCTTTAAAACATGAACCCTAAAAGCTCAAAGACCAGAAGACAAATAAAAATGCAGTCATTTTTTTTTTAATCTCACAATTTCTGGAGCCCATCTCACAATTTCAAATTCCTGAAGTCAGCAGTACTATCCCTCCTTTCATGTTTTTCTCCTACTTTTCTTCCCTCTCTCTTCCAGTGTCCTCTATGCTGATGTAAGCAGAGTCAGGATGAGCTCTACCCTGACATCTGGTGGTGAATTGTGGTGAGCTGTGGAAAAGAACTTCAGGGGCTGATCTTGTTTGCATAGGCACACCCACCCTGCTTAGAATGAGCCCACAGCAGCCCAAATGGTCACTTTGGCTGCTGTGGAAACCCCAGTTTCTCTGTTATTGGGGCAGGAAGAATAAAGTGTTGTTACCCCGACTATATGAATCAAGGACAATGAAACTGTTTTATGACAGAGGGACTCGCCATCAACTAAGTAGCACTCGCTAGACATGGGTTCCAAAACCCAGTGAATTGAGAGAGATTGGGGACAAGTATTTGTACCTGATAGCATGGGCCCCCTTTTGATGGCCTGAAATACCAATTGCACCTCCTTCTCTCTACTGTGGAATATCAGAGATGATTTTAATTCCATTAGGAGTCTAGTTACAGGCTGCTGAGCTGAATTCACTTTGGGCCAATAGTGCACCAGCACTGAGGCTCCCCTACTACAAGCTGAAATCACTGAGTGCTGGGGGGGGCCTGAAGCTATGTTGCTGAGTAGCTGGCGGAGCACAGCAGTTTGTGGGACGACTGGAGCGGCTTGTGGGACAGCTGGTGGAGCGGAATGGCTGGCAGAGCAGTTTGCGGGACAACTGGAGCAGCTCTCGGGATGGCTGGTGGAGCGGAGCGGCTGCAGCAGAACCCCATGGAGAGGCGGGGCAGTCGGCCTCAGACCACGTAAGGTGCCCCTTAATACTGCTGCCTTCCCTTCCCCCCCAGCTGGGAGGTAGAACTCCGCAGATAAACTTTTGAACTCTGGGGCTGCACTGAACAGAGACTTTTGGGGTGTTGGACTTTTGGGTTGCTGGACTTAAGATTGAATCCGGTTTGTGGTGTTTCCCCAACATAATGCCGCATTGTTTCCCTCCCTTATTAAAACGATTTTGCTACACTCAGACTCCGTGCTTGCAAGAGGGGAAGTATTGCCTCTTAGAGGTGCCCGGGGGGTGGCATGTAATTGTCCCAGGTCACTGGGTGGGGGCTCGAGCAGGTTTTGCATTGTGTTATTGAAACAGAACCCCTAGATACTGAACCCGGCCTTTGTTGCTGCCAACTCAGACGGGCAGAAGGGTTACACTGAGATAGGGATTTTGAGGCATGTCAGATGCCTACCTTCTCTATCAGTTCCCTGCTGAAAATTGAGTTCTTCCTTCATATCCACAAGTACTAACCCATCACTAAAAATGCGGTCTCAAACCTAGAAACTTAACTACCAACCAGAAGAAAAAAAAACCCTAAACTAGAATCTTTGTTTAGGTCTTCTTCCTCCTCTTTACATCCAATTTATATTTTCTAATTTAGATAGGGTCTCTGCTCTACATAGTTGTATATCTTGTACAGTGTCAAGGAAACTTTAAACACTTCAACACCATTACTCTGCCAGGGACAGTCTGCTCTTTGAAACTGCCAAGGAGTTCACACCCTTCGAAGAGACAGTTCTCCAAAGAGGCTGCATATTTCTAATCCATTTAGCATTAGCTCAATTAGGGGATTGCCACATAGATGAGTGGCAGAGAAAGATCCCACGAAGAGCAGCTAACCAATTGCTTTGTCCCCTCACAGAGCTATTTCTACAGGGTCCAGGTGAGGGAGATGAACAATAAGGAAGCAGCACTCTACTTTTATGCCACCCAGATTCTCCAAATTTGGTCTCTCTTCGCGGGGGAGCGATGACTATCTCAATGAGTTTAATAGGTGAAAATCTACTAACACCACCACATTTAGTTGCCTGGGTCTCTTAATATAATAATTTGGATTTCAACCTTGTGAGAAATAGTTTCTGAAAGTTGGTAAATACTGTATGCAGTTCAAATATAATTTGTTTAAACCACTTAAATACTCCTTAAATCTACAGCACACAGTAGTTGGATGTTTCCAAAGATATTTTCACCATCTAAGTAAAAAACTCTAATTTATTTTTAATTTAGTTTGTATGTACTTACTTTTTTCTGCATCTCTTTTATAAAAAAAATTTTAAAAAAATGTTCTTATAGTCAATTGAGTAAAGTTTGCATCCAGATGGGGGGAAAAAAAAAAAAAAGATGATAGCACTAGCTAGAGGCAAATATAGTAAACGCTGGTTCTACACTTAATTTGTCCATATAGCTTAATCTATTCACCTAATTTGTGATGTGCAATACTCATGCAACCCTATTCCCTGGCTTCTCTTTTACAGAATGAGTGCTGAATTAAACTACGTTGTGTATTAGTTTTATGAGATGGACAAATGTCTACTGGTATTTATCCTAAGCCATATCCATTAATGAACGTATATGAATAGTATTAGGAACCCAGGTTTGAAAGATGAGAGATTGTCTAAACTCAGTATCCTGCATTCTACCACTACCCAAAAAAAGGGGGGTGGGGGGGAAGAAAATTGAACACTTAAGTTCATAGAATATCAGGGTTGGAAGGGACCTCAGGAGGTCATCTAGTCCAACCCCCTGCTCACAGCAGGACCAATCCCCAACTAAATCATCCCAGCCAGGGCTTTGTCAAGTCTGACCTTAAAAACCTCTAAGGAAGGAGATTCCACCACCTCCCTAGGTAACCCATTCCAGTGCTTCACCACCCTCCTAGTGAAAAAGTTTTTCCTAATATCCAGCCTAAACTTCCCCCACTGCAACTTGAGACCATTACTCCTTGTTCTGTCATCTGGTACCACTGAGAACAGTCTAGATCCATCCTCTTTAGAACCCCCTTTCAGGTAGTTGAAAGCAGCTATCAAATTCCCCCTCATTCTTCTCTTCTGCAGACTAAACAACCCCAGTTCCCTCAGCCTCTCCTCATAAGACATGTGCTCCAGCCCCCTAATCATTTTTGTTGCCCTCCGCTGGACTCTTTCCAATTTTTCCACATCCTTCTTGTAGTGTTGGACCCAAAACTGGACACAGTACTCCAGATGAGGCCTCACCAATGTCTAATAGAGGGGAATGATCACGTCCCTTGATCTGCTGGAAATGTCCCTACTTATACAGCCCAAAATGCCGTTAGCCTTCTTGGCAACAAGGGCATACTGTCGACTCATATCCAGCTTCTCGTCCACTGTAACCCATAGATCCTTTTCTGCAGAACTGCTGCCTAGCCATTTGGTCCCTAGTCTGTAGCAGTGCATGGGATCCTTCCGTCCTAAGTGCAGGACTCTGCACTTGTCTTTGTTGAACCTCATCAGATTTCTTTTGGCCCAATCCTCTAATTTGTCTAGGTCCCTCTGTATCCTATCCCTACACTCCAGCGTATCTACCACTCCTCCCAGTTTAGTGTCATCTTCAAACTTGCTGAGGGTGCAGTTCACGCCATCCTCCAGATGATTAAGTTAATTAACTCTAAAAGGCTACTAACAGAATTGCCAAAAAGAGTACTGTCAGCAAAATGTATTGCTATGCAAAGATCCTAGTTCTAAGATTTTAGGAGCTTTAGGACTGAAGAGGAAGCTGGTGGCAGCAGGCTGAAGTTGAGAAGAGTAAGAATGCCTCATATCTCTGGCACACAGATGGAAACGCATAGACAGTGCTGGATTTGCAATCCCACCCCCCAAAGATCACCATGATATGGGTGCTAAATTATATAAAAATTAACTGTGGGACAGATCAACCTACTATGGGGATCCTTGGGACACTCCGAACCAGTTGATAGAAGGGGAAAGCAGCTAGCATAACCAGGGAAGGCATGGACAAAGTGCCAGGCATCCCTAATCTTAAATTCCCATCTTAAATAACAAGTTTGAGTTAGAAATTATGTCTTTGTGTATTTGGTTCTATTGTGTTACTCTAAGAAATATTCTACAGTAACAAATGTTTTAACCGATATTTATTGCAAGAGTGGCTGTTTCTGGAAGAATACACAATTACCAATTACAGTGAACAATACCGATTCTGAACATAAATTACACTAGTGTGAAAAGAATAACAAACAATTGTTTGAAACAAGAACTTACTTTCATCCTTGCAAACAAACCATATATGAACAAAAGTGATACTTTCATGGGGGGGGGGGTAACTTTTTTTTTTTTTTTACTGATGTAATTGCTCTTTTTAAAACATAATGAGAATTGTTCTATTTGAAATGTCAGTACTGTTTTTATGAGGATCAATACTCTTCCACCACAGGTTTGAGAATATCCTTTGCTATAAAATGAAGTGAAACAATAGTATTCAAGCATATACTGCTGATAACAGTAAATCAGTTTCACCATATCTAGAATTCTCTATTAGAAAGAACACTATCACTTTAAAAATCTAATCAGTTTCAAAAAGGAAGTTAAAAGTAGCATCAGTTACTGCATTTACCAGTGAGTTCTCCTACTAAATTTGTGGTTCTGCAAAGATGTTTTCCTGTTTATTTTAAATGGCTTCTCTCTCCCCTGCTGCTGGGTAAAAGGTGTGCACAAAGAACAAGCTGTCTATGGAGGGGAAACCATGAAGGTGACTAAATACAAAGTGCTATCAAGTTTATAAAGTAAACAACTGAAAGAAGATTCCACCTCTGTCTCCAATTTCCCTAGGTTAAAAAAATATCCCTTTTAAAAAAAATTTCAACAAATAAATATCAGGATTAAAATTATATATGAAATTTTACAAAACCAGCATCACCTAAACTATTATTTGTAGCATCATCCCAATATATAATAAAACGACAAAAGGACTGGTTCTTAGTATTTGGATGAAAGTAGCAACCATGTTTGAAAGATTTAATATGAGACTTTGTTATATTAAAATTAAAATATAACAAAAAATATAGTGACATTTACAAGAGTTAAATTAGGTACTTCATAACAAACACAACTACAGTATCAGGGTGTTCCATTCATCACCTAGACATCAGTAAGATACAATAGCTGTTCAGAAATATTAACATCCTTTTGTGTAGGACAAGAATGTCATAGAGAAGAGAATATTGCACTCCTAGCATTACTTTCTTTACCTGTCCCAGAAGCTTCTGATAATTCTGGTGTACACTGTTTTACAAATCTTGCTTTATTATGTTTTAATAAATTAATTTTGGGGCAAAACAAGACCAGAAGACTTCCATCCACAAATCACAATGTAACAAAATCTTTACTTAGAAGTTCTCACTTTATATATATTTAGTATTCCATTAAAATATAGAATTAGCAACATTTGACAATGTGAAGGTTCTAATCTCTCTCCAAATTGGGAGTACACTGTATGCAACAACACAGTAAACAGCTGTTACATGAGTTTAATTGAAACTAAAAGTCCAAAGGGAATAAAGGACTGCCTAGTAACTGTGAAGATTACACTGGCAGAGTAGCAGTCTCACACAGCTAAACCAGCTCTGCATCATCATAGGAAGCCGAACACAGTAAGGAACCTCCAATGAGACAACTATCCCCCAAGAACAGCATCAGAAAGCCTCCCCCTCGTCCTCTTTTGTTGTCAGGTCCAAACAACAATAAAGCACATGCTCTGCTTTGTCATCTCGCCTCCCTGAACAGATAAGCTGCCTGAAGGGCTCTCCCGACGCGCTGAGAAACCGCTCACTCGAATGCAGGTGCCTTGCAAATCCTAGCACCCTTTTGCTATCTCTGATTAGCTGCCTCTGAAACCACGGTGGATCATGATCAACAGCACAAATAAAACAAAATCTATAGATCTCGGCTGCCTCCCTTTTAAAACTGGGTCTACCTTATAATTAAAAAAAACCCGCATATTCTTCAACTGCCAAGGATCTAATGGGTTGTAAGTTAAAGATAGAGCAAATCACGGGATGCCGGTGAGAGATAAGCAAGGTTGGGGGGGGGGGCGGGTTGCCGAAATCCCTACTGAGCGCCACACACCGTCCAGGTGAGCCCCTGGAAGCATCCCACCCCCCAAAGGGAGGCACTGCCAGACCCCCTCCCTGGCGCTGCACCACCCCCGCGAGGGGCTCTCGGCAGGCTGCCCGGCAACACCTAGACGATAACATGCCCCTTCCTCTGCTCACAGCAGCTCGTAGGGGAATGGGATGGGCACAGCGGGGCAGGTACCCCCCACCAGGCAGGCCGTGCAGGGGGCTCCCGCCAAGGACTCCGCTCACACGGGGGATCCTACAAGGCACCTCGGCCGGCGCTTCCCGCGCCTGTCCCCGGGACCGGCCCCGCGCACACAGGCACCGGGGGCTCCCTCGCCCTCCGGCGTGCAGGAAGGGCTGACACGTAATGGGCACCCCCAAACTAGAGCCGCTGCTCCCGCCCGGCGGCGCGCCGGAGATGCAGCCTGCCCTCAACTTACCTTGGGCTTGTAGAGCCACTTTCTGAACCTGTTCATCATCACCCCAGCTGCTGCCTCCGCCTCTCGGGCCGCTTCCCGCCCCGGCTGCTTGTGGAGGGGGGGGAGGTTACGGATCCCTCTCCCCCGGCACCTCAGGCGGCTGCTGGGGGGACCCGCCGAAACCCCGTCCCCTCCTCCGGCTGCTCTGCGGGGCTGGCAAACCCGGCCACGCAAGCCCCAGTCAGGCTAGGAGCCGCGAGGGAGGCTCTGCCCTGCCGCGGAGGAGGATCCCGCAGGGCCCCCTCAGGCTGACCTGCCCAGGCACCGGCCAGCAGCAGCAGCAGCGCCTCTCTTCATTGACAGCCCCCAAAACATTCCACCGCCGCCACCAGCTCCCAGCAGCAGCGCTCACCGAGCGCATGCGCACAGGCGGACCCGCTCAAGCCCCGTGCGCTGCCTCTGGCCAGCGCTCTCTACTCTTGGACCAATTGGAAGGCGGCCGCGAGGGGCCCCCTCCCCGCTCACTCCTCCCTCTCGGCTGCTCATTTGCGTAACATGGATCCCTCACCCTTAGCAAGCTCAGAAGGGGAGGACTACAACTCCCAGCATGCCACGACCCAATAGCTCAAGGGACCACTGAAAATACGGGTGGCGAGTTGTATGCTGGTACTTGTAGTCTTGTCGCGGGGCAATAATTAACGCGTCCACTTAATAATATTAAGTAAATAATTATTATAGTCAACCCGGTTAATTGGGTTTCAGTCAGTTTCTGGGGCTAAAAAAATCCACCAGCTGGAGTCCCCCTGACCACCAGTTGCTAGGCAACGGTAGGTAAACATTCGCCGCCATCTTGCTTCTCGTTTTGTAGTTTTTTACTCCTCCCTGGACCATTCGAATACACGAATGAGGACGGCTGAGTCGACTACAAATCCCAGAAGTCTCCGCGCCCCCACGCTGCGGGCATTATCTATAGAGAACCAAGTAGTCTCCGCGGCAGGTGGACTCTGCTGATTCTGCTGCGGCTCCCACAGCGGTGAGTGGGGGCGGGGGCTGGGACTTGCTATGACCCTTACTACTGGCCCAGGGATTCAAATCCTTCACCTTCAAATACAAATGTCCCGCCACGGCCCTTCGCCCGCCAGAGCGGGACCCCAGTTTAGGGCTCGCCCCATCCATCCCCTCTGAGGCTCGCTGCCAAAAAAACCACCTAGAGCCCCACCACCTCTTTCATTGCAAATTAAACAGTGATGAAACCTTAAAAGCCCAGTTGTGTCCACCCTCCCTGTGCAGAAATTAAAGTAAAACAGCCTTTAGTTTATTTATTTGTTAGAAGACCAGAGAATTGCCCCAGTATCCTTTGCTAAAATTTTCCCTCTCCCACTCTGTTGTGGAGCTTATTAGGCTTGCTGGTGGCCTCCCCTACCACTTCAGAGGTAGCTGCTTTTCATCCTTATTTCTGTCTGGTCACACTCACTGTGTACAAGGCACTTTCCAAACGTGGTCTCTATCCTGGGAGCTGAGAGACCAACAAACAGAGGGTAGAGAAGAGGTGTTACATACATGCAGTTATTTTAACTAATCTGGCAATATACAATTACTAAAATAGGACAAGTAAATTGTACTTCAATTACTCCACAAGCGTAACATTGACAGACAGGAAGATAGCCACAGGCATGTTTCTGAAGCACTTTGGGATCCTTCAGGATGAAAAGTACTAAAAATACATGAGATATTTTATTGGACCAGCTTCTGTTGATGGGCAGTACGAGCTTTTGAGCTACACAGAGCTCTTCTTCCTTCCACCAACAGTAAAAGATATTACCTCACCTATCTTGTGTCTCAGATCCTGGGACTAACGTAGCTTCCACACTATAAAATACATGAAACACTATTATTCTCTGGGGTTGTTTAGCATGTAAGCATCCTATAGTGCAGTGGTTCTCTACCTCTTTTCATTTGCAGACCCCTAAAACTTTTTGAATGGAGGTGGAGACCCATTTGGAAATAGTATGTAGACTCCCAGGGGTTAAAAGCCACTATTTTATGGTAACAACAACCTTTCACGGATCTCTTATATATAGTCTGCAGGCCCCCAGGGTCCACAGACCCCAGGTTGAGAACCACTGCTATAATTGATATCACTGGGCAAAGCAGTTATAATTGCTTACACCCCAGGGTGCGTTGTCAGCAGTAGGGATCAAACTTGGGACATCTAGAGCTTAATAAATGATCCTCTGCTGCCTGATCTAAAGGAGCCTATTCTCTTAGCTGTGGCTATACAAAGCTCAGATGTCTAGTTGGCCTAGCCACCACCAGATAGGCACAAAGTGCTACACCAAGTAGGCATAATAGCTTACATACTCTCCCTGGCCAGGCAAGCATGTTATGCGCTTCAGAGGCTTACAAGTTCAGTTCACTATAGAGGCCACCAGTTGTAATGCCAATGCCCCTGGGTGGGTCATTGGCAGCAGGGATCAAAGCTGGGAGGGACCTCTGGATCTTAATACTTGAATCTTTACCACTTAAGCTAAAAAATTCAACTCTCTTAGCCAAGGCTGTAGCAGGTTCATCAGTCTAGTTGGCCTAGCCACACCGAGTAGACATGGCTTACACAGACAAACAGCATCTGTTACATACATGACCATAAATGTATACTTTTGACAGACAAAACAGAGATAAGACAAAAATGGTTAAGGTGTGTGATCATGTGCATCACTGAAGGGGGGGGGGGGAAAGTTCGTGGTATAGTTTAACCCGACATCTAGTCAGCCACTAGAATTCTATAAATATAATAGAAAAAAAACAGACTATAATATTTTGACAATGTGTGTCTTTTTTTAGAGCAGAATATTGAGAGGTAGGACTGCTGACCTTTATTCCTAATTGTGCCACTGATTGTGGTGACCCTGGACAACCACTCTTAATCACTCTGTCCCTTCGTTTACCTATCTGTAAAATGAGGATAATAAAATTGACTTGCCTGAGGGTTGTTGTGTAAGGATTAATAGCTGTGAAAAGGCACTGTGAGATCATCAGATACAAAAACGCTATATAAGGTCACAGTATTTTTACTATGCATATTACAGAGCATGCAACTACACACATTAAAATATATTCATGGTAGGATATGTAGGAAAATATCAAATGTAGGATCTGGTCCTTTAACCAGTCAGCATGCATTAGAATAACTGCTATTGTACATCCATACCACTTGTGTAGTTTAAAAAAAACCAAAACACACACACACACACACCCCTTTTCCATCTAAAGTTATGCTGCCCTAAGACAAAAGCATGCTGCAAAGAGAAGTTGTACCCGGACTCCAGTTGATTATGGCCATAAGGTGGTGTGATTAAATGTTAGGGGTGCAGAAAGTTATATGGTAAGTGGGGATGCTCTGGTGTAGCCATATTTCCCTTCTGTGGAACTTTTTACCCCACATTCTTTGCAGTTTCCATGGTTTTGTTTCCTTCTGTGCCACATAGATGAGAAAAGCATCAGGGTCGTTTTGAGCAGCACCTACTCAATCTCATTGAATTTCACGAAAACCTTGTTCGGTCCTGATTTACGAAGGTGCTGTAGTTCCACTGACGTAAATGGGGTTGCAACCTTTTAAGGCTATTAATTGAAATTCTGGATATGGTAGTGAAGGGTAAAATGTCTGTTGACACTGAAAACTTTTTAATAGCTCAGGATTAGAAAATATAATCTCCTATTATACTTTGCAAACAGAAGGATGCCGAGGCACCAGCTTGTGGTTTTTACTCCTGATTTTTAGTGCCCTTCCACCTTATGTGAATTTGGTTCTGTTTTATTTGACTGAAGCCAGCATCAAGAATAAACAATCTGATAATCATTTTTAAAAATAAAACCTGTTAAAGTCAATCTGTTTAAATATAGTCACTCACTGAACTGCTGCTGTTAAGAAATTTTTTCTTTTACATAGTACCTGTATCAGGGGGTTCTGACTGTTAATTATAGAGCTTCAAACACCTTGGTTTTCATTTAACTATTTACATTTTTTTTATTTTTTTATTTTTACTGGGGATGTGTGAAGCTCAGGATGTTCAGAGGGTGAGGGCCCCAACCAATTCCCATTACAGCCAACGGAAAGACTCCCTTTGACTTCAGTGGGAGTTGGATTGGAAGCCTTAGGGCAGTCTGAATAACCACAGAGATACTTATCCCACCATGCACCCTCATCTAAAACTTTAGAGCCTGAAAGAATTTTGGCATTCTTGGGTGGAGCAAACTATACCCCATAAAAGGATATAGAAGTGAATGTTCTCCTCTTGCACATTGGATGGTTCTGGGCGGTGATTTCCCTGAAGCAGAATGCTTTTTCTGTGGCAGTATGATTCTGTGGCACCACTCACGCCTAGGCTGTCCCTTAAAGACACGATGTAGCTTTATAACATTTATATAATAATAAAACTGCTCAGAAATTTTACTAGTTAGCAGTTGTGTTTTGATCAGATCCATTAGTTTTATGCCCATATTAAACATAATCACACAAACTCATTTTCCTTTCAACAGTTTGAGGTTAGTATTTAAACATGTTATGGCAATTTGAGCGAAACGCAGTAGTTCTGGAAGGCAAGGTACAGAAAATTTGTATTAGGAAGTATTCTAACAGCCTTTTAGAATCTTGATCAAGCATTCTTTTTTAACAGAAGTGTATGATAATATGTTAAATACAAGATTTTGGAGGGTTTAACATTTTATTTTCACTATGAAAAAATTAAATTGGTGATAATTTTGGTTCGCAAGGCTGGACTAAGATAATGACTTTACTCACCGAACATTATTATTTATGTTTATCTGGCAATGTAAACAGGCATGGTGATGTACAGAAAAATGTTCTCAGGACAGAGACTTCTTTTAAATCTAGGGAGCCAGTTCCACAAATTGTTGCTTATATGAGTAATACATAGCACAATGAGGGATGTCAGCAGACAAAGCGACAGGAGGGAAAGGGAACAGAGTAAGGGGGTAATGTGCAATCTTGACTTGTTTCCCTAAGACTGGATTTAAGACTAAAGTTTTATCTTCAGTTATGTCTCAATAGGAAAGTTCTGTGGGTTAAATTAGGGCAGAAATTGGCCCATAATGTATGCATGCTAGAGTTACTGTTTCTCTCCAAAATAAGTTTTAGATATACTTCACCCAATAACCTGGTACTGAAATTAGTTGAAAATGTTATCCTAATGATCATTAAAGAGACATTGTCAGAATAAAAGAGGCCTCATCATTTGTCACTTATTTTATTGATGTTTATAGCGTCTGCTCATTCCTTCTGTTAGCCTTTCTGGTTGGGCAATTGGGATTTTGAAGGCTTGACCTGAATGTTCCCATTTACAGTACTGCAGAACATGTGTCTCCGCAAGCCTATCAACATACATTATGCTGCAATTGAAGGAGCCATGAAAATTTAATGATTTACTTTATTTATAGGACTCTGCATGGTGAAGATGGCCGGCCCTGAAAAACATATTGAAATAGTGGTCCAGCAGCTTAACAAATTTAATCCTGAAAATGAGAGCACAGAGCATCTCTTGGATGAGTCAGCTAAGGTTTTACAGGTACATTAAGTGCCAGTTTATCCTAGGTGGATTTCACAGTTTTAGTGGGAACTTTTTAAATATAAAGATGTTCTTTCTCTAATGTAATATTTTGAATTACACTGAATTTTCCTATGTGTTTTATAATGTTAACCTATATCTAGGGTGACCAGATTTTCAAACCCCAAATCAGGGCCACTTTCTTATAGTTGTCACCAGGAGCCAGGGAACTGGTATGAGAGGATTTGGATGAGGATTTGGATGACCTGGAGGCTCAGTGGTGGCAGGTACTGGAAATGGTTTTGGTAGTTGGGGGTGATGGGTTAGGCTCTTGTGGCTGAAAGGGTGGATGAAAAGGGGGATTGTTTGTATGAGCAAGGATGGGAGAGAGATTGATAACAGACAGTGTTTGTCACTGGGGACTAGAGGAAGAGAGGAATGATGGTCTAGGGTACTAGGACTCAGGAGATGTAGATTCAAGTCCATGATCCTCTACAGACTGTGTGTGACCTTGGGTAAGTTACTTAGCCGCTGTCCTCAGTTCCCAATCTGTAAAATGGGAATAAGTTGCACTTCCCTACCTTACAGGAGTGTTATGAGGTGCTCAGATACTCCAGTAATGGGTAACATAACCTCCTTAGACAGATACTGTAGTTAGATGGGCAGGAGTAAGTGACATGGGATTGGTTGGGGTGAGGACATGCAACTGATGGGTGCATATTACCATCATCCTATTTACTTTCATTCAACCTCCTTTCGCTGGTCCCTGGCTCCCATTCCAGTACTGCTTCCCCTTTTCACTTCTACTGAAGTCTAGCCCAGAAGCTGCCTCTTTGTTGGGCTCAGTGTGGCACTTGCCAGGCAGTCTCCTGCTGTTTTTTTTTTTTTTTAAATTCTGCCTCAGATTGTCTATATCCTGCAGACGGTGCACCCTCAAAGAAGGGCCACAGAATCAAAGAGGAAGCAAAAGGAGCTTAGAGATAGGGAGGGTGGTGTGTCTGCCCTCAATGGAAAGGAAAGAAGAGAGGTTTGAGAGAAGCTAGACATCCTTCTGGCCAATATAGTTTAAGTAAACCAACCGGAACAATGCAAAAAGTTGTATTTATGGTCCAGAACCAGAATGTATGGTCACCCTAGCAATCCCAACACTGCAATCCTTAACTGGTCAGTACTCCAACTGGGATCAGCACATGGGGCTGATTCTCCACAGCCTTGCGCCTTATGTAGTCATTTCCGTCTGTACAAAGCAGGTATCAAATGCTACCATTTTAACTGAATAGCCTTTTAAGCCCTCTTTGTACAGGTGTAAATAGCTACACAGAGTGCTAAGCAGTGGAAATCAAGCCCAAGGACTTCAGGCTAAGGTTCAAAGTTAACCCTGTTTGTGTTTTGTTTAAATGGTAATGTTTTGTTTACCATCAACACTTTTTTAAAAATGGTCTTGTTTCCTACTACTGTTTTCTTAGCTCTTTTACGGCATCTGGAGCTGAAATCTCCATTACAATGCTCAGATGCGTTATTGCACCAAGGCAACTACATTTTAGTAGTCTTGGCAGTAGATATCATGGGCCGCACAATGCTTTTATTTACACGTGAGCAGTCCCTTTTAAGTCACTGCAGTGGAGTTGTACCAGTGTAACGGAGCAGATTTTGGCATGAAAATTATATAATGAACACTTTTTATTGCATTTATTTCACACCTGAACTATACTGACTCAGAATAATTTTGATAGGAAACTTCATCTGCTCTTCATACAGCAAAGAATAAGGAAGTTTAAATTGTTCATTCACAATTTTGGCAGAAGGTTGGAGGAAAGGAGGGAAAGTGTTATGTCAACACCTCTGTATTTCTCTTCACATTTATTGAACAGTTAGATTGTACCTCCCACTCTAGAGTGGGAGTGGGAAAGACAAAAGAAGCACCTGCTTCCATTATGGACAATGGAATCAACCTTCCTGACACGTCTTTTTTAAAAAGGAGGAACAGGGAGGACAGCTGAATCTAAGGATATGGCAAAAGTCCCTATGATACTTGCACTGTCTAAATTCTCCTATTTCTGTTTCTTTACTCTCCCTCCCCCGAGTATTTTTGCTGTCATTTTATCCCTGAAAATAAGATCCCTTTTTATATACAACTTTTTTATAAAAGTCACTATAGAAACCATGCAGTTATTACTCATTCTTCAAGGAAAGCTTTCTTGATTGTGATTTATTCTTTCCTCTTATTTTGCATAATGGGCTGTTATCTGGGGGGGTGGGGTATAGACTTTAGCACCTGCGTATATGATTTCTCTCCACTCTTTTGTCACCTGTCACTTGTATTTTATCAGTGTCACAGAAATTCTTGAAAGTCAGAATTAAAATATTTTCTGCTTTACTATCAGTTAAATTCCAAATTGGTATTGTACAAAGTCTTTCATTATAAATAGATTCTTCTTGCAAGTCAATACTTTACACTTCTGATAGTAAATTCTTTTTCTGCTTGATCTCCAGCAGTCCTTATTTAACCTGTGTTATTAATTTCCTAGTATCTGTGGATGTTTGTGTTGCTACAATGTTCTTTAGTCATGGAGGGAGTGGAGTTATTCTGGATATATATTGGTGTGTCTAAGAGCAGAATTTGGCCCTGTATTTACAAACTAACTATAAAACACTATCAATCCAAATAGTTAGTCATAATTGTGAGTTGCTATTTAAATTTCATTTTATTATCTTGCAAGGTGCCCTGAGATGCAAAGAATAAAGGTAGCTCTAGCAGTGTACTTTTGATTAGATTTGATGCCATCTACAGTACATTCTGGGATAGGTCTCATTTACACAGTTTGCTTTGATAATGCATCAGCAGAGCCTTGCAGTCACATCTGGAAAAAAAAAATCTCTCTTCGGAGTTATTTATTATTTGCATTACTGTGTCACCTAGGACCCCTAGTCATGGGCCAGGACCCCATGGTGCTGGACGCTGTATAAATAAACAAAGATGGACTCTGCCCCACAGAGTTTGCAGTCTAAATAGAAGACAAGAAACAGCAGATGGATACAGACAAATTGGGGAGTTTGAAGAAACAGACAGTCATCCCCATGATACACAGTGGTCACTGCACTCCAGCAACCTAACTATTGTCAAGTTTTTTGTACACATGACAGCAAATAAGAGTTTGAAGGAGAGATGTGAAGGAGACTAATGAAGTAGCATTGTGGATGTTTGCAGAAAGCTCCTCCTCCCAACCACGAGGGGCAGCATGGGAGAAAGCACAAAGATGATATGAGCAAATGTAACCAGTGGAGAATGGAAGTTGGAATCATTGACCAGATGGACATGGGAGTTGACACATCAATAGTGAATAAGAGATAAGTAGGGTAGGGATAGGTCATGAAGGATCTTGAAAGTAAGGATAAGTAGTTTGATGCAAGGCCCGCTGGCCACCTAGGAGCTGGAGGGACATGCCGGCCGCTTCCTGGGAGCTGCCTGAGGTGCCATCTGGAACCCACACCACGAACCCCCTTCTACGCCCCAACCCCAGGACAGAATCCCCTCCCGCACCCAAACTCTCTCCCGGAGCCCACATCCCCACCTAACTCCCTGCCCCAGCCCTGAGCCCCCTCCTGCACTCCAAACCCCTCATCCCTGGCCCCACCCCAGAGCCCACACCCCCAGCTGGAGCCCTCACCCCCTCTCACACCCCAACCTCCTGCCCCAGCCCGGTGAAAATGAGCGGGGGGGGGGGAGAGCGGGGGGGGGGGGGGGGGGGAAGAGGGTGAAGTGAGCATGGGGTGGGGCCTCAGAGAAAGGGTGGGGCAAGGGTGTTTGGTTTTCTACAATTAGAAAGCTGGCAACCCAACTTTTATCCAGACCAGAGAAGACGATGTTTCAGTATTCAAGACACAATAGGATGAGAATCTGGATGAGAGTTTTAGCTATGTGAACTTAGAGATGTTTTTCAGAAACAAATCAACAAGGTTTAGACGTAGGTTGGATGAGAGGAACTGAGGGAGGTGAGAGCCAAAGATGACCCCATACAGGCCTGAGTGACTGGCAGGGTGGTGGTGGTGGTGACCACAGTGATCACGAGAGTAGGTAGCAGGGAGGGGTTGGTCAGGGAAGATTACGAGTATTATTTTAGCCATGTTGAACTTAAGCTGACCGTTAGGCATCCACAAAATGTCAGAAAGACAGGCAAAGGTTTTAGATTTTAATTCAGGATTCTTACTCACAGAGATGATGATTGTGAATATGCTCTGAAGGGAAGGTTGAGTTTGGTCTTCAGGGAGAGAGTCAGGGAGCTACTTTGAGCAAGCCAGGTTGTATCCCCACCAACCAATCCACCAGTAGCATAGGGTCAGCCCTGGGGAGACCTCTTGCCTACTATATTTTCAAGTTAGATGGTAAGAAGGGATTGTGTAGTGAATTGGAGGAAAACAAGAAGAGGCGGTCAGACAAATACATGTTAAAAATGAAGGAGAGTAAAGTGGCAAGAAAAGAATATGAGTAAAATTCAAAGGGACACAATTGCAGTGAAGATGTGCCAGCCTTGTGGACACTTTTTTTTTATAAATAAGAGAAAACTACTCCTTGTGTTATGATCATTCTAAATGAAATGTGGTTAAGGATTTCTATTTGTGGATAGCAGCAGATAAACATTGTTTGACATGATTAGAAATCAGTGATCAAAATTAGTCTATAATTGATTCAGCATCTTAACCACACTAGATCTCTTTTGCTGAATAGTTAACATCCCTATGCTGTGTATGTCATGTTCTAAAAGGGATTTTTTCCATGCATTGGTACTATAGAAGGGTGAACTCACTGCTAGAGCACCTCCTCCTGGCAGGGTGTGGTGTAGCACCTCTCTCCTTGCTGCAATCCCACAGTGGTTCACCTCGTCTCATGGTTTGACCCTCCAAACAGGTCACTTTAAAGTCTCTCCCCTTGTGGGGTACCAACATCTCAAACGAACAGTGTCCCACACAACATTGGTCATCGATACACCATCTTCCATGCTCCAGGGCTCCTCTTCCTTCCATGCCTCTGTCAGAGAAGGGCCCCAGGGATTCTACCTGGAATCTTTTAACCCAACTGAAAACCAAAACACAATGAAAGCAACTTCTGCCCCCTCCCTCAGGCTTAAACTTTAATCCATCCTGGGTCCTCTCCATTCCTCGGAAGAGGAGGAAGAGTTACCTCAAGAGTTACCTCCCTGGATTCTAGGCTTTATTCTGGATCCTCCACATCTGTCTTCCTCTCAAGGCCATCTGCCTGTCAATGGGCATTCTCTTAGCCCCACTGCAGGAGTCTCCTTCACCTCTTCTGCCCTCTTCCATCAGGGCCTCTCTAAGGGTGTAAAATCACTCTTGAAGCCCCTCTTCAGTTAAACATCCTCCTGAGTTTCTTCTCTGGAGATCCAGGTCCTACCATTTTGTCAGGGCTCACCACCAGAAGTTGCTCCACCCCGGTAGCTTTTCTGGGTCTCTCCAGGTTCTACTCTTTACTACTGAGAGGGAACTGGCAGAGTTTGTCCCTTACAGCCTCCCTTTTACTCTAGTCTTCCTCTCTTTATACAAACCACCCATCTCCTTTCCACCTGGGCTTCATCTTTTATTAAGCCTGGCCCACCCACCAGGTGCAACCAGATGGATTAACTAGCCTCTCCAGGCCACATTAACCCTTTCACCATCTGTGTGGGATAGATATCCCATCACAGGTCCCTTTGAATTATCAGACTTAATCAACTCTTAAGAAGAAAGCTACATTTTGATTTGTTATAATTAAATTAGTTGCAACCTAAAGATTTATTATATTTTAAATTAACTTAATTAAATTGGCAGGATATTTTCAGTGAGAACATAGGTTAAATAGTACAATATACAGTTTGTAGTCACAGCAGACAAGCTGTTAATTTTTTTAAACTTTGATCTTGGACACTCAGACTGTGGGCATCAAAGTTCATAAAACCAGATGCTAACTGCAAGCAAAGGCTTGTGTTTATGTGGTGTGACCTCTTTGGAATCAAAGTGCATTCAGTCTGATTAGCCCAGTTAACACTTCAAACTACATTTTTTGAAAATTCATCTTGATTCTTTTAGATAATAAGTATAAAGCAGTTTAATATCTGGTACTCACCTTCAAGGCCACATCCCTGCTGACATTTTGTACTATTCTCCTGTCAATACTAATACTCCTCCTAATACGCCTTCCTAAACAATCCTTTGATATCCTTCTTTATGGCTTCTTCATTCCACATTTTGCCCATGTGTCCTAACTAACCTCCCTCTCTTCATTCAAACACTTATTCCATGAAGTCTAGCAAAGACAATCTGCCAAAAATAGCTCTGTCTTATCCAGAGTGTTTTTAGGAAAAGTTATATTCTGGTCATTATGAATAGGGCTAACATAATGAAAACATAATAACAATGTGAAGTGGCATAGGTACTGTTGTGGACCCAAAATAATCCTCATTTTCCTGTTGAAACTATTAGAACCATTAGCTTTTGCTGTAGTAACAGATGACATTTTAGTATAGCACTCAATCTGGCAAACCCTCATACAGCTACCCATGTGAATAGCCCCTTTACCATAATAGAATTACTTGCCTAAATTAGGGCTGCAGGATCAAACCCATAGTTTTGACTTTTGTAAATTCAGCATAATTAAAAAGCTCACTGCTCTCATTGGGAGTTCACTGGTCTAGTCCTTTGTCCCCACAGTGTTGCTATTGAGTTCAGCCTGTCTATTGGTCTCTCATGCAGTACATGCTTTAATTTGGCAAGAGGGTTCAAGATTCTCCATTAATCTGGTTCAGTTATGTATGTCAGAGCCACCCACTCACTCTGAGGAAAATCGAAAAATGTCAAAAATCACAGATTTATTTTTAAACATGAAAATCACTTGATGTATGATTCCTGTGATAGGTGTTACAAAACCTTAATTATACATGTCTGTGTATCATTTGTGACCGATTTTTACATGTAGATTGTGAGCTCCCTGAATAAAACCCATCTTCAATGATGCTTGTATAGTGCAGAGCACATCATCAACATTGATTTAATAATAAATACAGTAGTGTAAATCTTTCCTATAACTTCAGTGGACTTTTGATTAGGCCCTTAGAGAGGAGTAACATTAAAGCCTGAAGTAATATAAACTAATCAGATCACATGTAAAGTGAGTGTATTCTGACTAGAAGTAGCTGAGTTCAGTGTAAACTACTATTCAAATCTCAGGAGGTAAAAACAGCTTTATCTGTATGTAAAATATTATCTCACCTCTTGAATGTTAGTTTAAACTTAGAATAAGGATTTCCAGCCAGGGGATAAAAGTTGGCCCTTCTCTTCCTCTCTCTCCACCCAAAGATAAACCCTCTTTTCCTCCCTTTTCCCATCCTTTTCCCCCTTATTAATCTCTTGAAGAAGACACGTTGCTAGCCCTTTCCATCTCCTTCCCCCCTCATTGGCAAAGCTCCACCCCATTACGTGTCTATCTTACGTAACACTACTTCTCCTACTCTCCTATGTTGAAAGTATTGTGCTCATTCCCCCCTGCCCCAGCCTGCTCGATCCTAGTTCTCCTCTGCTGGTTCCTAGTAGAGCAAAAAGTCAGAAATCAATAGTGGGAATGGGCGCATTAGGAAGACAGGCTAGGAGAGGTGGGGGATTCCTACACAGAAGGAGGCAATGCCAGTGAGTACATATTTCAAGCAAGAGTCAACCTGCTTCATCTTCTTCCCAGCACAGAACTCTCCATGCCTTTAGGAACTGGTCACTTGCAAGGTATTAAACACTTGAGAATTAGCCAATACTGAACTTTCAAAATTCAAGGCCAAAATGGAGAGACTTTCAAATGTTTCTGATGATAATGACATCCTGAATGTATGTAACAATATTTCATTTATTCTCAATGTAGCCAGTGCACAGTGTAGTAATCGCTAGATTACCAAACACAAATCTCAGAACATCCAATAGGCAATCTACCGTACATTGACTGCTCTGCCACAAGGGCTGCCAGTCATTCCACACCTCACAAACTGAGTATGAACAGTGACTAAATGAATGGGTGACCTGTCCTGGAGAAGGTCAACAGACACAGGCTCTGTCAGAACAAAGGGGTGAGGTGAGTTCCAGTGCCCTCCACTGAGAATACCTTCCCCCCAGGCTCAGCCATACAGACCTGGGGATAGACAGCTTCCATGTACTAGCTAATCTCAACTGCCCAGTTGCAATCAGAAGAGAGAGGTGGCATCTAAGATACAGAGGACCCAAACCATAATGAGCTTTATATATCAAAACCAACAGCTTAAATTGTACCCATAAACAATTTAGAAGCCAGTGCAATCTGTGGAGCTCAGGGGTAAAAAGCTCCTTGAATGAAACACTTGTAATTAAATAAGAAACCATATTATGCACTTGCTGAAGGTTCCAAGTGGTCTTAAAGTGTAGTCTCAAGTAAAACACATCGTTGTCAAACATGCAATCTGGAAGAGGCAAAGCTGTGGATGTATGTGGTCGATCCATATCCAAAAGGAATAGTTAGCCTCCTGCTAATCAAAGAGGAGGGGAAATCTTTTGGTTACTTCTGCTGTCTGGATATTCAAAGGCAATTGAGAATCCAGCAGGACCTAAGTTGCCAGCTTCAGTAACAAAATTGATTGCAATTGAGAAACTAGATATAATCAATTACAGTTTCTACGGAAATTTCCCCAGGCAAACAACTTCTAACCTCTGCCTTATCTATCTAAACGGTGGGGGCGAAAGACCTCTCTGGCTTCAAGATTAGGCTAGATAAGTTTATGGAGGGAATGGTTTGATGGGATAACGTGATTTTAATCAATTAGGCAATAACGGCCATCGCTGGTAAAATGAGGGTCTGGCTAGAGAATCTTGCCTGTATGCTCGGGGTTCTGCTGATCGCCATATTTGGGGTCGGGAAGGAATTTTCCTCCAGGGTAGATTGGCAGTGGCCCTGGAGGTTTTTCGCCTTCCTCCGCAGCATAGGGCAGGGGTCGCAAGCTGGAAGATTCTCTGCAACTTGAAGTCTTTAGATCACGATCTGGAGACTTCAACAGCAGAGTTAGGGGAAAGTGGGGGGGTCAGCTTTTGTGGCCTGCATCATGCGGGAGGTCAGACTAGATGACCATATTGGTCCCTTCTGACCTTAAAGTCTATGAGTCTATGAGTCTAGAGGGACCCGCAGCCAACTAGCTCTAATCAGAGCTCCAATCTCAGATAGACACAGGAATCAAATCCTCCAGCAGAGGCAGTCTGGAAGTAAAACCTGCAGCAGAGCCGGTCTCCGGGTGACCTAATGCCTGCAGCTGGCCTGTAGTAGGCTGCCTGATTGGCTGGAAGAGTACTCAGACCTGCTATTCAGCCCAACAGTTTAGTGTCTGTTTCAAGCATTTGCCTATGGCTACAATAGCTCCTGTGCCTGGTTGTTCCCAGCCCTGCTTTTGTCTTGGACCCGGCCTTGCCTCATTTCAGGTAACCCAGTTCTGACTCTTGGCTTTATATCCAGACATCAAACACATAGTAAGTACCCTATTAAATTAAAAATCAACTTGGTAGATTTTCTGTCCAGGAGAGAGGACATTTTTGGAATGTGGCCCATATAGTCTTTAGACATTAAAGTTCTGAGGCACAGCTGACCCCAAACTGCTCCTCTTGTCAACACATTGGTTAGCCTCAAGCCATGTACTGATTTTTTGCTTTTTTGCCCATTGTTATGATGCAAATAAGTGCATCATTTCTCTTTCTGTAGAATCATAGAATATCAGGGTTGGAAGGGACCTCGGGAGGTCATCTAGTCCAACCCCCTGCTCAAAGCAGGACCAATCCCCAACTAAATCATCCCAGCCAGGGCTTTGTCAAGTCTGACCTTAAAAACCTCTAAGGAAGGAGATTCCACCACCTCCCTAGGTAACCCATTCCAGTGCTTCACCACCCTCCTAGTGAAAAAGTTTTTCCTAATATCCAACCTAAACCTCCCGCACTGCAACTTGAGACCATTACTCCTTGTTCTGTCATCTGCTACCACTGAGAACAGTCTAGATCCATCCTTTTTGGAACCCCCTTTCAGGTAGTTGAAAGCAGCTATCAAATCCCCCCTCATTCTTCTCTTCTGCAGACTAAACAATCTCAGTTCCCTCAGCCTGTCCTCATAAGTCATGTGCTCCAGCCACCTAATCATTTTTGTTGCCCTCCACTGGACTCTTTTCAATTTTTCCACATCCTTCTTGTAGTGTGGGGCCCAAAATTGGGCACAGTACTCCAGATGAGGCCTCACCAATGTTGAATAGAGGGGAATGATCACGTCCCTCGATCTGCTGGCAGTGCCCCTACTTATACAGCCTCAAATGCCGTTAGCCTTCTTGGCAACAAGGGCATACTGTCGACTCATATCCAGCTTCTTGTCCACTGTAACCCTTAGGTCCTTTTCTGCAGAACTGCTGCCTAGCCATTCGTTCCCTAGTCTGTAGCAATGCATGGGATTCTTCCCTCCTAAGTGCAGGACTCTGCACTTGTCCTTGTTGAACCTCATCAAATTTCTTTTGGCCCAATCCTCTAATTTATCTAGGTCCCTCTGTATCCTATCCCTACCCTCCAGCGTATCTACCACTCCTCCCAGTTTAGTGTCATCTTCAAACTTGCTGAGGGTGCAGTCCACACCATCCTCCAGATCATTAATGAAGATACTGAACAAAACCGGCCCCAGGACTGACCCTTGGGGCACTCTGCTCGATACCAGCTGCCAACTAGACATGAAGCCATTGATCACTATCCATTGAGCCCGACAATCTAGCCAGCTTTCTATCCATCTTATAGTCCATTCATCCAGTCCATATTCTTTAACTTGCCGGCATGAATACTGTGGGAGACCGTATTAAAAGCTTTGCTAAAGTCAGGGAATAACACATCCACTGCTTTCCCCTCATCCACAGAGTCAGTTATCTCGTCATAGAAGGCAATTTCTGTACTGGGACTATCTTCTGTCTCTGCCCCTGTTAATTCAGGGCAACAGAAGAAGTACAGTAAATGGAGGCAGGTGATTGAACATGTACACTGTAGAATAACTGCTCGTCAGAGCACAGCATTTGATCATTCCCTGGTGTTCTGTATGTGCCAGATTCTATATGGCCTCCAAGTAGCACTGTAGGCACTTCTGTCTTATGCTGTTTGTGGATCTCTTCCTGTTTCATCATTCTTCCTACTGCTCTTCCTCCTTCAAAAGTAAATAGAGTAAAATTATACCTTTTGTACTCAGGGCATCTCAGAGCATTTCATGCACTAATAAGTTGAATGCCATGATTTTAGACAAATGGAGATTCCAGTATTTTTTGCTCACGAGGATTGGGGGAGACTGGAGAGTGCTTATTATTGGAGCCTTACTGATGTCCTCTTATTTTTTCTCTTGAGGGTGTTAATTTCATTTTTGCCTCTTAGGGAGAATTCCCTTCAAATACATTCTTTCAAATGATGGAGTATGATCTGGGGCTAAACGGCTTTACAGATCTTCAGCGAGGAGGTTAGATTTCTGAGTTTTTCCTATCAATCCTATTAAATGATTACGTTAATAGACCAGTAGCTGAACGAAACTTGCAGTAGAAGTTGAGGGTGCTAAGTACTTCACAGGAGGTCTCAGCATCTTGCAGGATGGAACCCACAATACTAATATTAATTTCCTCATATTTTCATTTTTTTATTTTCCTTCCACTTCTCTAGTCTTTCTCCCCTGACTTTTGTATGTCCCCTCATTGCCATCTTTCCCATTTTGGCTCCTTCTTTCCCAAGTGTGTCCTCTGCCCTTCTCTCCTCTTTTAGCTACTCTTTGTGCAGAGCCTTGATTAAGGGTGCAGCTGAGGTCCCACTTACGCTGACTCCAGCCCCTAGCTGCTGGCAGGACTTTTTAAAGTTACATGATCCTTATGGTCATGCAGCAAATTTCAAGTGTGGTTCTACTATGCACCTTCTTACCCAACAGATATTTTCCCAATGTGTATTTAGAATCATATTTGCTGATCTCATTGACAAAAATAAATTTTTACTATTTTTTTAACTCCTATTAGCCCTGCAAAGTCAATAAAGCTGAGAAGAACTGAGCAGGACTCTATTTCTACTTGTGTACCACTGACAGACTATTTGCTAAAGTCCAACCTCAGAGCTAATCAGTTGCACTTGTGCAACCTCAGTGAGGGTAATGAGACTGCAGGAGTATAACTGAATTTATAAATTGGCCTGCAGAATTTTTATTAGTGATGATCCACAAGAAGAAAAGTACCCAGCTTCACTCTCAGAACCTAGGCTGAGTTTGCAGGGGTGGCAGGTAAAAAAAAACATTTTTTATGTGTTCACTGAATATATTTAATCTGAAAGACAGTAAAAGAAAATAAACCTGGAACTTCACAGCACCATTTTTATAAACTGACTTTTTCAGATTAGAACTATACTTTAAAGCCCTACCATTTATTTGTCCTCACTTTCAAGGCCCTGTGTTGTGATGAGCATAATTATATTTCAGGAGGTGTTTGGTATCGCTCTTTTCCAAAGCCCAATAATGCCACTCTTAAACTGAATGGTAGTCACTGCAGAAGAATAGGAGTCACACCTTCACTCTGCTGTCAGAGACAGAGTACTGGATGAAGTGGACCACTAGTCTAATGCAGCATAGCAATTAGCCTGTTCCCACCCCTCAGGGCAGGCATTGACAATGCTGCTTACAAGTGAAGAACTGACAGAAAAGCCATTTTGCAGAATAGCTCATAGAGCCTTAGACATTAGAACATGCTTAATGAGAGAGAGAGAGAGCACATTGGCCCTCTCTCAATAAGATTATCCCTTTCTCTTTTTAAAAGGTACCATGAGATCTTTAACTTCTACAAACACATCTTTGAAAAACAGGCAGCAGAAGCCTTGATTTAACATCTCATTGAAAGGCAGTCTGCCACCACAGTTCCAATAGCTCCTAATGATTTGCAGTCCCAGCTCTGGGTATGAGCCCATGTCCTAATAATAATTGGACTTGCACACATTATTTTGTAACAACAGAGTCATATTGACACTTAAAAATGACCAATTTTCTCCATAAACATGGAGCATTACCACTGAGAAGGAGAAATCAAAATCTGGACTATATCTTTTCAGAAGATGCATTTAGCTTTGTTTGCTTCTTGCTAGCATCTCTAAATCAAGGAAGCATTATTTCCCTGGCCCTCTTCCCCAAATCAGTTGCCCTCCTTGTAATTTGTTTAATAGAAAATTGTACTGGGCATCAGACTATTACAATATTCTAAAGGTGGTTTAGAATGGAAATATTTTCAATATAATAAAATGCATTTGAAAGGTTGTTCAGCATGAGATTCATCTATGCAATTCACCACCACAGATCCCTCCATGCCACTTAAACCTTGCAGTGGGGTTATGAGTGGAGGACACAGGTAGCGTGTCCATGCAAGGGGGCCTCTGAACCTTCTGTATATTGCACAAAGGGTTTCCAGGCAGGTGACTGTGACGGGTTGGACCCCCCATCTGGGATGCCACCTGATGTACTGGGGTTTCACTGAGCCTGCCTGCTCTACTAGCCTGGGCTCCCTCTCCCTGTTTTTCTGAATCAGGCTCTCCGGCCTCTGGCAGCACACACACACAGGTAGGGACGCACCAGCTGTGGAATCACTCAGAGTCTGCAAGCAGCTCTCTATGGGAAGATTCAGCTAGGAAATTTCCCAACACTCAAGTGCACACCCCCTTTGGGGAGTAAACCCAAAATAATATTGTCTTGTGCTGTATAGAAAGATCTGCACAGCGCAAGCTCATAAAAATTTACCCTCTCCCGCAATGTGGAGTGAGATATGCACAGCTTTTTGGCCCCCCCCCCATATGAATTGCACAAACTGGGTTTTGAAATAAACTAAAACCAAGTTTATTAACTATAAAAGATATATTTTAAGTGATAAGGGATAGCAAACAGAACAAAGCAGATTACTGAACAAATAAAACAAAACACGCAAGCTAGGCTTAATACACTCAAGAAACAGGTTACAAAATGTAATTTCTCACCCTAACTGTTGTTTCAGGCAAGTTGCAGAGTTTCTGTAGCTTAGAGTTCCAGTTATTTCTCTTTATAAACTAGACTCAGCCCTTGCCTTTCCCTCAGCTCAGTTCCTTTGTCTCTTCAGGTACTTTCAGCTGTCTTTCTTCTTGGGCAGGAAGGCAATGGAGTCCTGTTTGCCTTACTCCCCAGCCTTAAATAGAATTTACATAAGGCGGGAAACCTTTGTTTCCAGTGGAAAAGTACCAGCAGTGTCCAAGGTAGTACTTCTTACCAGGTGACATTATCACATGACCTTGCAGTGTCAAAACAACCATGAAACCAGGTTTATTTGCAATGTCCACAGGAAGGAACTCCTGGAAGATGTGGGGGATCCACATCTTCGAAGACTTGTTGTCTTTTTCCTAATCGCCCATTAAGGCTGATTGCTTACTATCTGGTGGGTGTCTCCAAGCATAACCACAGTTGTAATTGTAACATAGTCAATATTCCTAACTCCAGATACGGAAATGATACATGCATACAAATTGGATAATCACATTCAGTAAATCATAATCTTTCCAATGATATCTTACATGAGCCATCTTGCATAAAATATATCTTAGTTATGCCATATTCATATCATAAGCATATTTCTATAAAGAATATGGAGCGTCACATCACAGTGACAATGGAGACCAATGAGGTAATATGCACAGAATCTGCATTAACAAGGATCCTGGGACTTGCACATGCAGAATGAATGGTATGGATGGCCTGTGGCCACTTTCTCCATCCTATAGGTTGAAGTAGCAACCTCAGAGGGGTACTTCCCAGGGCCCCTGCCCTGATTCTGGGCTTGATTTCACCTCCCCAAACTACACACACTTTACCTGCATACAGCCACATTACTTGGCATCATGTAGGTAACATGAATTTCCCCCTGCAAGAGCAAAATCTCATTGGAGATTCCCCATTCTATTGGGTGAGTTAGTCATTGATCATAGCTCAAGGATGATACATTACATTACATTTACATTTTCTTTGCATTAACTGTTGACTTTCACACATCATTTGAGGTTTTTTGATAAATGCATGTCAGCAGATTAACTGAAAGTCAAAGATTTTTTTCTTTTAATTTTGCTTTACAAAGGCCATTAACTTCTTAGTTGTATGCATTTTTTAAATAATTATGCCTCCTCCACCTCAGTCAGTGCTGTTTGATGTAATAGTTTGTTACCTGAATTCATTCATCAGTACTGTTGTTTTGTTTTGTTTTGTTTTTTGGATATCCCTCTAGACCCTTAATGTGACAGATGGAGCATTTGTGTTGGAGACTCTAGCTGGATGTATTGAATATAAACCTTTATTGGACATAGTAGTCAATGCATTTTTTGTTCGGGATGGGAAGCATTGCCTGTTTTCTGAGCGCAATCTCTATGTGGGTAGGTATTCTTTTAAGCTACATAATGTAGTATAACTATGGAACATTAAAAAGATGCATTATTTCAGTTCAAGTGTTATGATTAGATTATATGTTAAGCATTAGCATTTTGCTCAGTGCTGTACAAAATATAAAGACTTGGTCATTGACCAGTGATCTTACAACCTAAAGGCCAAATCCTGAAATCCTTTCTCAGTCCAAACTCCCACTGATGGGAGTTTTGCCTGAGTAAGGACTGCAGAATTTGGCTGAAAGTTAGACTAATGGTACAGTTCACATACATGATCATGTCCATCACTAGAAGAAAATAAAGTATTCAGGTGGTGCAGATTTCACTTAAACATTTTCTTCAACAGCCTCTGTGCTGTCCCACTTTTGGGGTCTAGCACTTCTATCATCGCACTGCAGAATTGTATAACAAAGCCCATGTCTGCTGAGAGTGGGGTCTTACAGGAGCACTCACATGCTAGGATGACCACCTGAGTTCCTTTACCACTGACACAGACCGCTAAACAGAATTCTCTCTTTTCTGTGAGCTAGTTAGCCTATTTTATTATTAGTTAGGCCCAGATTTTTAAAGGTATTTACTAGGCATTTTTCCATTCAGCATTGTAATGCTTAACTGACTTAGACTACAGTATGGTTTAAGTCACTTTTAAAAATGAGACTTAGGCTCCTAAGTCAATGAGAGGTTCTTGTAGTGTCCCAGTGCACAGTTTTTTTGACCTTTCAGGGGTTTAAGTCTTTACTCTATGCTACCGAAACCACTCCGGCACCGAGTTCAGCACCATCAAGAACATCAACACCGATCCTCTTCCAGCACTAGAGGAACCTTCTTTGGCACTGAGAGCTTTCCTGGTATGGACCTTATCTCAGGCCCCACCACCTTCAAGGATACCCATGGTTCAATCAGCGCAGATAAAACCAGCGCTGTTGGGGCTGGCAACATTGCCTCCCCAAAAAGAGTGGCATCCGTATGATGCCTGTGAGGAGACTTCTTCAGAGGAAGTGGAGGAGTCAGCCATCAAGTATTATACCAATGGTATGTCCCCTGAGGATCAAACTGGGACTTTGTCTCTCCTCATGATGAACAAAAGCAATTTCAGGAGCTGACAGGGAGAATTACTAATACCCTTTAGTTACAGACTGAGGGGTCGGCACCATCTGATACCCTTTTTGACATCATGGAATTGCAGAGAAAAGACAGTCACTTTTCCTAATCTCCCAGGACCATTCAAGCCAGCAGAAGACATTTGGCTCTTTTCTATGCCCTCACCACTAGTATCAAAAAGGGCTGATTGTATGTATCCTATACCTTAAGAGGGCCAATTATTGTTACAACATCAACTGGCTGATTCCATGCTGATCTCTACAGCCCAGGAATTATCTAAAAGTAACAGAGCATCCGTGACTGCTCCATTTACATAGAGAAGGATGTAGACTGGATGCCATTGGAAGAAAAGTTTACTTTTCCACGTCTGGATTGCCATGTGGCAAACTGCCAACTCTCGTGTTCAGATATAACTATGTGTTATGGGACTCCATTAACCCTATTCAGTACTCCTTATTGGATGAACCAAGGGAAGCGACAAAGTTTGGTCACTGAAGATAGACATACCCAGGACATGCTGAGGGCAGTTTATGACACTTCAGACTCTATTACCAGAACTATGGCCACTGGCATTGCTCTAAGGAGATATTAATGGATTAGGTCATCAGGCCTTGCTGCAGAGTCCCCAAAACTGATAGAAGAACTCCACTTTGAGGCTTCAGCTCATTTTAGTGATAAAATGGATAAGATTCTGCAGAAATTAAAACCAAGAGCATTAAAGCCCAGTCTCTAGGGCTTTTCCAGTCCTCATCGCTTCAGAAAAGAAAATTCCTTATATGTTGTTTCAGTTCCACAGGCAATCTCCTTCTGTTCAGCAGTAGCAGAGCACTCAATCCCAGAGAAGATACCAATCTTCTACCTTTTCCAGGATTGCTCCTGCAAAAAGTCCATGATACAGACTGCATATTGTCCTGCTGCTGGTGGCTATGCAACATTGTGGGCAAGACAGTTGAGAGCCACACACTTCTATCTATGCAATTTGGACCACATCTCTAGACCTTCTGTGATGCCTGGTGCAAGTTCACTTTATATTGCTGAGTACTAGATTCCATCAGAGGCAGTTACTCAATCACATTTTATACCAAGTCTTCTCACTTCCATCTCCCTCTCATGAGACACTTCTATGGGAGGAAATAAGCTCCATTCCACAAAGGGAGCTATAGAAGGGGTTCCTCTAGTGCACCAAGGGTAGGCATTTTACTCCAAATATTTCCTAGTGCCCAAAAGAGAGACAGTCTGAGACCCATCCTGGGCCTCAGAAACTTAAGCAAATTTATTAAAACCTTCAAGTTCAGGAAATGAATAGCTAAATGTGAACCTCAGCTATCATGATTCAGATTCATTGTACATCCAAGAAAATTTTGAATGATACCTAATTATCCACACTTCTCCATCATAAACAAAAGGCTTATGTTTTTCAGTGTCTGAAGCTCATAAATTTTACCATTAAGCTGAGTATTGCTGTTATTGGATTGGCAGGACTGGTCCTGTCAAAGACCTCCGTTAATCAGATGGAAGTGGGGGGGGTCCCTGAATATTTTCCCTTATCAACAAGTTGAGAGTCTAAAGGTCATTGGCTTAGATTTTTCTAAGCTGCTTGTGACGCTCCTGGCCAAGCTTCATTGACACTTGGATTATCAAAGCTGCTTATCATGGCTGTTGCTATATGTGAGCAGATTTGAATTTAATAATGCTCTTATAAAATACATCTATATTCCACTAAGACCACTTAAATGCGTTGCTATGCTGAAACAGAGGATTGAAACTCTGTTACCATACACTGAGTTGCCTCCAGCACATTGGTCAAGATGTACTAATAGTTACCATGCTGTAGTATCTGAGATACTGCACTATAGGCAAATCAACTAAAGCCTGGTATGTTCCTCAGGGTTATCACTGTGCTACAAGGGTTCCTTAGCTTCACAGGATCAGAGAAACACCATAGAAGCTTCTGCCAGTTCTGGGGACAACTCTACACTTCTCTGCCTTTTCCTTCATTGGCCCCTATTTGCTCAGGACTAGAACTGTGTTGGAGACTGCAATTTCACATGAAACAATATTTTGGGGGGGGGAGGGAATGTTTTGGATCAATTGAAATGTTACATTTAGATTTAAACTTTTTTTAAAAATTTCTACGCAAAAGAATAAATTTCAAGATGAAAAGTTGTATTGAAATGAAAAGTTGAAATGTCCCATTCTGAAAAGTCTAAATGGAATGTTTTGGGCTTACCAAAATGTTTTTCTTCCTTTTTTAGGAGCAAAACTTCATTGAAAGCAACACATTCCCACAAAAAGTTTCAGTTCCAAAGAAACAGCATTTCCAACAGAAAAACATTCTGTCAGAAAATTTTTGACCAGTGGTACTCAGGACCCATTTGGTCCCTTTCCTCCCCAGCACCTTGCCCTGCCTTGAGTTCTGTTCCTGTGAGGCACAGAACATCTTTAGGAGTTTAGCTTTAGCCCTACAGAGCTTCTAAACTTTGCAGGAGTTGATCTTCCAAATATGCAAATTTTCAATTGTCTGAAGGCTATCCTGCTGCCTTCAAATAACTGGGGTTTGTTTTGTATTTTTCTGTAGTTAAAAGACCAGCTCTTCAGCTTGTGTAATTCCAATGGAGCTATATTGATTTACACCAGCTGAGAATCTGGCACAAAATAGGAAATAACTATAGTATCTGAGAGTCTACTGTGATAAGATAAACAGGGATGTCTTTTTAATTGCAATCATTATATAGCCCAGTGATACAGACAAAAGTGAAAAAATATTTCAAAGTTATTAATTATGAAAGTGCCAAAAGTGAGTCATGTGATTTGGTTTCAGCCATAGCCATGGTCAAAATCCAAAAGTGTAATAAATATAAATACTTTCTGTAGCACATTGCCCATTGTATTTTAAATATATGTGTCTTTTGATAGTTATTTGCTATTTGGCCACTTTTCAACTGGAGGAGCTTGGTCTTCAGCAATTCAGCAGAATTGTCAAATCTCTGGACATTGCTAAAATGCATAAGGTAATGAAAGTAATTTCACTTTAGCAAAAATTTTAAACTAACATCACACCGTGTTTTCATATTGTTTGATTAATTATTTTTGAGTCTATAGTTCTTTGCTGTGATTTTAAAAACTGTGGGTACTGTTCTTCCTTCATTTACACTCCAAACTTTTCAGCTTCTGATTTAATTTAAATAAGACTATATGAATGTCTTTTGGTTAAATTATGGGAAATCAATATTCTGCTAGCACAAAACTGCTGCACTTCCAAAGTCATGCTCAGTTTATACTACATGTTCATGATTTCTTTCCATGTAAAGCAATAAAAATTATACTACATGGATGTACCACAGGTAAGCTCTGATTGTCTAGATGTCTGAGGAGACATCCAAAACACTGAGGTTTTGGGCAATTGGTATTTCAGTTCATAAATAAATCTGGATTCAGGGGAAAGGCAAATTTCAGATAACTGGGATTTATCTGCATAGTCTTTATACTTATTACCCTGCACACTCATTGCCTTTCCAATGAGCATAGTTGTCATATAGTATAAGAGAAGGGAGCAGGCTAAGCTGGCTGCGTAGTGCTTGAAAAGGCCTTGGCATGGAGTGTTTCCATAAAGTCAGTTCAGACAGTAATGATGTAGTTCATTAATTGTTAGAGATAAGAATAGAGGAGAAGTGTCTAGGAAGATTATCAAAATCTGATGGGCAAATGACACTTTTGTTTAAAAAGTTCTCCCAACCCTCAGGCCTCTTTGTAAAGATTCCTGGGGGAAAACAAGTGGTTTGGACACTTCTGGAGTTCATGTGGATATCAATAATATTTTACTTTGCACAACATCTGCTTTCTAATCCATACTAGTTACTGCTCAATGATTCCATTCTCTTAACCTTAGATGACTGGAGTGCTAATGTCACTGACACTATTTTGATCCACACACATTTATTTTCTCCTTCCTTGTGTACAATATATCTATTCCATAAAGGAAGGTGTAGTACTAGGTGACCTTCCACACTGTTTCTTTTGGTACACATTTTTTTTTCTACCTAAGTATCTTATCAGGCTGTAATCACTATACTATCCCGCTTTTCTCCTCTTGCATCAGAGAAGCATTTTTGTCTCCAGAGTGATGCTAGATTATATGAATGCACCTGCAGCAGAGGATTTAGAAGCATCAGTTGGTCCCCCAGTAACAGGGACAAAAACAACAGAAGGCAGATTTGCAGCCGTAGCAACAGCATGAGGGTGGCAGACAGAATTCTGGGATACACTTTGAGGATGCTGACCTATAGACAACATGCTAAGATCCTCCTGTCCTGAGTTCATCGTGCCTTTCAGTTGAGATGCAAACTAATATTTCATGTATATTACTTAAACAGATTTACTTTATCTAATGAAGATAAAAGGAGATGTTTCTCCAGATCATGGGCCCAATTGTGTGACTTTTAATTATGCAAGTAGTCCTTACTCATATCAGTAATCTTTTTGAAGTCTAGGGGACTACTTGAATAAGCTCTACTTGTGTGAGTAAGAATTGCAAGATGGGATCCGTATTTGAAAATGCTGATAAAATAGAGGAAAAACCCTCCCTCCATACCAGTATATGGCTGGGCATTTTGATTTAAGCAAAATAATTAGGGATACTAGACACATTTCAGTCTGAATGGAAAATTAAGAATCTATGCATTAGGAATCTAAACATGGAATCTATGCATGGAATAAGAGAACATACAAGAGCTCTTTAAGGCCCTATACAGGGATAGGTTCCAATCCTGCAATCTCAGTGGGATTCCTCTTATGAGAAAAGATGATTTGCCTATTGGTTGCAGGATCGGGACTTATTATTTTTATTAATCTGTATTATTCTTATATGCGTGTGAGGAAATTGAAGGGTTTGTATGTTAGAGACAAGGACAAAAGAGAGTAAAAAATTAAGAAAATAACTTTGAAATATATTGTGCCATTAGCCTTACACCTCTTTATTTTTATGGCATTTTAGCACTCTGCTGACTATAGTGCTGGGCAACAATAACTGATCAGCACAAAAATACATACTGACTTAGTGTTTTGTTTATTTTTAGCCTTCAGGCATCTGTTTTGTTCTGTCTCACATTCCGAATCCCTTCAACCTTGACCACTGCTAATAATAGTGACTTTGTTTGTAATGCGCTTTGAGATCTACTGGTGAAAAGCGCTAGGTATTTTAAATTATTATTACTGTATTATGGGTTATGCATGTAATAATGCCTAAGTTAAGATTGCCTAACACGTCCCATTATAAAAAGCAGTCGTGGGAAGTCCACAGGGAGCATGACAACCTATCATCATTATCAGTTACTCTGTTAGTTCACATGGCTGAGGTCTGTGCTGTGTATGTAAAGGTTCCTACCCTACTAATGACCCAAGTGGGTGTCAGTATGATTCCATGTGATGGAATTTTGTTTTTTTCAGTTTGGTTTTTTAAAAACTTAGGAAATACTCTACACAAAAACTACATTAAAATTGTTATGGTTGCAAAGTGAAGTACATAACCAACTTCAATTCACCCCTCCTCCCCCGGCCTGTATGCATTACAATACTCTCTTTAATTACATGATCACATACTATTTTATTACTTCAGTAAAATATTAAAGCATAACAGTGGGCAAGATTAATCCCTGGTGTAATTCCATTGGTTTCAGTGGAATTACATGAAGGATGAATCTGGCTCGTATTCTATGAGTAGTGAAACTTGGAGCACTTGAGGACAGGCTATCAGTGCCTACACTGAAGAAATTATCTTTGTACCAGGCATTGTGTTTTTCAAGATGAGTAAGCAAAATAAGGTCATTACCAAAATGATACCTCTGTGACTTCCCTTACACATTTGATACTGATAATCAGAAGATAGGTGTTGTAATAGCAAAGACACAAATAATCACTAATGAGGATGCTACCTATTTACAAGTGACCAAAAGGAGGGCTGAAATGCAATGGAATTTTTCTCATGACTCATTAAATAATTGGTCTACAAAACACAAAAGTTCCCATTGTTAAGGAATGAAAAATGCACTATAGTTTCATGGGGCTGGATTCTACCCACACTTACACTCTGTGCAACCCTATGACGTGGATCGTTAAGGCCGATTTGTGGACTTTGGCACAAACAATCTCCTAATCAGAGCTGGAGCTTGGCATACTCTGGAATGTGTGTCCAAGAGTGGCATTCAAAGCCTTCTCTGGCATGGCACATAAAGAGCCTCTACAGACTCATGCACAAACCCCTGATTCTTTCTGTTTTGTCTGTCCCTGAGGACTCAGGCAAGAACACACTGGTCACTAAAATATACATCACAGTAGAAATATCTAATTATACCTTTCACAACTGTCTGTATATTTTAGACAACTCATAGTGTTTGATTACTTAATTACCCATTTTTCCCTAATAGAGTGTGAAATCTTCATGGCCAATATGTAATTGGACTACCAGCAGGAAGCCTCCAGGGACAATAGCCATCTGTTAAAGATGTATGTAATGTTGAAGCCATGTCGGTCCCAGGACATGAGCAAGACCGGGGGAGGGGAGAGTGATGTAATATCTTTTACTGGACTAACTTCTGTTGGTGAGGGAGGCAAGCTTGTCTCTCTCTCACCAACAGGAGTTGGTCCAATAAAATATGTTACAGGTTTCAGAGGGGTATCTGGGTTAGTCTGTATCAGCAAAAACAACAAGGAGTCTTTGTGGCATCTTAGAGACTAACAAATTTATTTGGGCATAAGCTTTCATGGGCTATAACCCAATTCATTGGATGCATGGAGTGAAAAATACAGTAGGCAGGTATAAATATACAGCACATGAAAAGATGGGAGTTGCCTTACCAAGTGAGGGGATCAGTGCTAATGAGGCCAATTCAATCAGGGTGGAGGTGGCCCATTCCCAACGGTTGACAAGAAGGTGTGAGTATCAACAGAGGGAAAATTACTTTTTGTAGTGACCCAGTCACTCCTAGTCTTTAATCAGGCCTAATTTGATGGTGTCAAGGAGAAGATCAAGAATGAGCTCTCAAAACTGGAGACTCTCATAAAAAAAACAATCTTCCACACAAACTTCCTCGTGGCTGGACTTTACAAAAACTAAACAAGTCATTTACAACACACACTTTGCTTCTTTACAGAGGAAAAAGGACACAACTATCTAAACGCCTACATGCCACAAGAGGCCACAACAGTGGTACCCTTAACTCACCCAATAATATTGTTAATCTATCCAGTTATACTCTTAGCCCAGCAGAAGAGTCTGTCCTATCTTGGGGCCTCTCCTACTGCCCCACCACCACCACAAACATGATACAGTTCTGCGGTGACCTGGAATCCTACTTTCGCTGTCTCTGACTCAAGGAATATTTCCACCACACCACTGAACAGCACACTAACCCACAGAAACCTTCCTACCAATGCTACAAGAAGAAAGATTCTGCATGGACTCCTCCTGATGGTCAAAACAACAGACTGGACTTCTACCTACAGTGCTTCCACCGATGTGCACGGGCTGAAATTGTGGAAAAGCAGCATCACTTGCCCACGAAAGCTTATGCCCAAATAAATTTGTTAGTCTCTAAGGTGCCACAAGGACTCCTCGTTAAAATATATTAGTTCACCCATCTTGTCCCACCTGCTAAAGATAGCAGTTAGAAAATCTTGAACTGGTAGTTGCTGCCAACTCAAGAACAAGAGTTGTTAAAAGTCAATTGATCTGAACTTATTTTTTTTTATAAACTTTGTCTGCTTTGGGTAAGAACTGATTCATTATCTTTTATCGGTACATATTATTGTTTCATCTGCCTTGAAATGGTAGCTGCAAGCACCATGCAGAGGATGATTAAGCAAGATCCAGGGGGTCTAGTCCCTGCAGTCAGAGGGAGCTGAGACAGAGCAGTGAATCAGAGGCACAGCAGCAGGTGGTAGCGCAATGCACAATTGATTGCTGCCTGATGGGGTGGGCTGAGTGAGAGGAATATCAAGGATGCAGGAAGGGAAGGAGGAAAAGAATTCATATGGAAAGAAGGGTCTGCCAAAGAGCAGCAGTCCTTGACACCAGTATTGGTTTAACTAAATCAGTTTAAAAACACACCTTTAGATTAACTGGTGCAATTTAGTGTGTAGATAAGGCCTTCAGTACATCACCACTATGGAAGAATACTGTGACATTGGACCTGATTCTCTTCTGCCTTGTGCCCTATGTCAGGGGTGGGGAACCTTTTGTCTATCAGGGGCCACTGACCCACAGAAAAAAATCAATCGCAAATAAAAAGCAAGGGTCTGATCCAAAACCTATGCCATTGACTACCCTGGTCTTTGGATCAGACACTGTGATGCAGTTCTTGCCGTAAATCATCCCTACCATCCCCTGGTGTTGTCGTGTGGCTCTTCTCTGAATTCCCCCCGGTTTGTCAGTATATTTCTGGGGGACCCAGAGCCAAGTGCAGGAAGCCCAGGAGAGTGGGGGAGGCTCCTCCCCAGAACTGGACAGAGAGGAGCTGTCCTCTCCCTGCTCTGGGGTGGGCGGCCCAGTGGCATAGCCAGGACAGGACACTTGGATGGGCCCAATGACAGGGAGTGGCGTGGGAGGGGGGCAGGATGGATTGGGGCCGCCTCTCCCCTGCCCCCTCCAGCTGGCCTTGCGGGGGCGATGGACCCAGGCGCACCAGCCAATTGGGGGGCCCCAGGCACGCACCCAGCTCTGAGAGGGACTTGTGTGTGGGTACGCCCCTGCTCCCAACCACCACCACCCCCGCCAACTGGAGTGCCGGATGGTCAGAGCAGGGCGAGCTCCTGACCCTGCTCCCCACCTGGAGCGCCGGATGGTCAGAGCAGGGCAAGCCCCCAACCCCGCTCCCTGGCTGGAGCGCCGGACGGTCAGAGCAAGGCGAGCCCCGAACCCCGCTCCCCGGCTGGAGCGCCAGGTGGGCGGAGTGGGGCAAGCCCCCAACTCCGCTCCCCGGCTGGAGTGCCAGGTGGGCGGAGTGGGGCGAGCCCCCAACCCCACTTCCCAGCTGAAGCGCAGGGTGGGCGGAATGGGGCAAGCCCCTGACCCCACTCCCCAGCTGGAGCGCAGGGCAGGCGGGGTGAGGCGGGGCCGGATGAAATTAAGCAACAGGCCGGATCTGGCCCACGGGCCGTAGGTTCCCCATGCCTGCCCTATGTGATGACATTTACACCTGTGCAAAGTGTGTGTAAAATGTTACTGTGCTAACATGGTACTGTTTTACATCCAGATTGCACAGATGGAATGACAATATAAGATGCAAAGTAGTAGGGAATCAGACCTATTGATTCCACAGGGGAAGAGCCTACATTTCCCTATATGCAGGGAGAATGATTTGCTAGACTGGCGAGGAGGAAACATATAGCTCATTGCTGTAGAGCTAACAAAAAAGTATTCCACAAAAATTAGACTCACAAATAAAACAACATTATCCATACCCTACGGTTTATTTCATTTTCATGCCAGGTCTTTTGGGGCTGAATGGAGTGTCTGTGGTTTTCCAGAGATTGATGGACTAGGTTCTTCAGCCACCCAGCCAATATGCTATAGCAGGGGTTGGCAGCCTTTCAGAAGTGGTGTGCTGAGTCTTCATTTATTCACTCTAATTTAAGGTTTTGCATGTCAGTAATACATTTTAACGTTTTTAGAAGGTCTCTTTCTATAAGTCTATAATATAACGAAACTATTGTTGTATGTAAAGTAAATAAGGTTTTTAAAATGTTTAAGAAGCTTCATTTAAAATTAAATTAAAATGCAGAGCCCCCCGGACCAGTGGCCAGGACCCAGGCAGTGTGAGTGCCACTGAAAATCAGCTCGCGTGCCGCCTTTGGCACATGTGCCATAGGTTGCCTACCCCTGTGCTATAGGATGTAGTAGTGTACAGCTAGGATGGGAGTCCCATCTGACTAAAGTGGAACAGTCCTCTAGTAATTAAAGTAGGCTGCCTGGACAGTTGATCCTTCCAGATGTGTAATAGTTAAAAATGAGACAAAATCCCTAGATACTTCCTTGGAAATGGCCCCGTCAGGCCTATAGTTAGCAAAGTGCAGGCCTCGCAAGATTTTTCCCCACTCACTGTCAGTTCCATCACTTTCAGTTCTAAGGATTGTGATGGAGAGGTCAAAGTTCAGATTTGGAATTTTTCCTGAAATCAGTGGCCCATAATGAACGAGAGTACCATATTTCAAGATTCTAGTTCAAAAGGCCAATTAAATAGTTAAAATTCTATAGAACGGCTGATGACCTTTTGGTGAACTCCAATAGAAAAGTGGAAGTTCAAATGTTGGATCTTCTTTTTTCCAGTATTCAGAGGCCCACAATGTGTGAGTGTCCCAAATTTCAATCTTCTAGTTCAATGGGAACAGGAAATTAATTGTGTTAGAGTCATCTTCATTGTATAGCTAGGTTTACTAAACTAGAATCATTGCTTTACAGTATCCAGTTTTTTTCCAGACACAAATTTGTGTCCCAGTATTATGATGTTTTAACAGGCAGTAATTTGGAAACAAGGTCACACTGCATCAAAACATCATATTACTGTGAACATGGGGTTGTTTTTCAGGTCCACAAAAAGATTTTAGGACTTATTAATATCTCACAAGGTATGGCTTCAGGATATAAGGTTGCTGCAACAAAACTGAAATGAACCTACAAATACTGGGGTGTGTATTAATTACAATTATAGTATAATACACAAGCAAAGTCTGCATCAGTGTTTCTAAGAAAAACTGTGTAATCTCCATGTAAATATTGCATGTAACTCAAGTCTTCAGTTCATTAAAGTAATCTCTTGTTAGTTTCTTAGATTCTTCTTCAATGTCTTGAATTTGAGTACATGGATAAAAGATGAATGGAGTCAGATATATGATTCTCTTTATGTAAAAGAAAACTGGATTGATCCATTACTAGGGTAAGTACTAAATATTCAATATATTTGAAAGTTTAAAGGTGACATCATGGAAAAAGGTCCTCCTGAAAATTCAGTTTGCTTTAAAATATATTTCTTTGCAATTTGCTATGTTTATAAAACCATATGGTCCAATCCTGCTCCTATTGTAGTCAATGTCAAAACTCTTATTGGCCTCAATGGGAACAGGGCAGACCCTTTAATTTATCCATAAGTGAGTTACTTAGCTCTAAGAAAAGTTCTCTCATAGATGTTACATGCTAGTTTCCCCAATCCAGTAAAGTACAGAAAATGAAACTGGAACACATTATATTAAAATCAGATTGAAATCAAAGGGTCAAACAACTATCTTATAAAGTTAGGCTTCGATCCAACAGAACTTTAAGCACATGACTAATCCCACTGACTTCAATGAAACAACTCTCATGGTTGAGATTGTATACGTTTAAGTGCTTTGCTGGGTCAGGACTCTAGGGCTGTCTGCAAGTTCAACAACAGTTCTAACATGTAGACACAGGGCCAAACTCTGTTAGACTAAGCATATACCAGCTGTGTCCGCTGATATAGAGTATAAACCATCATCTAACTCAGTTGTTAAATTTAAAAAACCACTGTTTAGGTGGAGGCAAAGTAGTAAACGCAGCGGTATAAATTCTGTCTTGAAATACACACACAATTCCAGTAAAGTCAGCGTGAGTTGCAGATGTGTGTGTGCTGGCAGAATTTGGCCCATTCCATCCCCAGTAATTCAAAACACAATGGCTGCTTCCAGTGACTTACAAATATTTTGAAATCTGTGATTAGTATTTCATTAGGTGTAAGCCCCCTGAGCCTGATTGTCATTTACACTCAGTGTAAAGGGCTCTTAAAATGGACATAAATTAAATTTACACCCTCTTTGAGGGCACTTCTTACACTGTTAGAGTGCTGTAAAACACTTTAGAGTTTCATGAGCATCAGGGGCATTGTTTTTGTTAGTCCCTGTATCATCTTTTCAACGTATTGGTCCCTCTTTTCGTACTGAGGAGCCTGAGCCTGTATCTTCTGCTGAGGCAAAATTCTCATCAGAATCAACAGGCACTTGGCCTGAATAAGGAGTGCAGGACTGGGCCCATAAAGTAGAAATATCTAGTTGATATTATATAGCGATGAATACTCACGGCTCTGCTCTCCAGGGGCGGCAGGAGCTTCTTAAAAATGGGGGGGCCACTGGAATCCAAACAATGGCCCCGCCCCACACACGCTGCCCTTTCCCTCCCAAGGCACTGCCCTTGCTCCGCCCCTTCCCCCCAAGGTCCTGCCCTGTCTCTTCCCCCAAGGCCCCGCTCGCTCTTCTCTGCCCCTTCCCCCCGCTTGCCCTTAGGGCTGGTAAAAAGTGGGGGGCCCATGTCCTCCTAGCCCCCCTGTTCCAGCGCCCTGCAGCTCTCAATAAGTGTACATATCTCACATAGAAGTCAATGGGAGTTGCTCAGGTGCATCCAACAGCCCTATTTGGCCATTAGGTTTGAAATTTGCATCAAAGGGTTGCAAGTGTAACCATGAGTAATAAACTTGACAGCCTCAAATGTGTTGAATGTACTTTTGTTCACTGAGCCTGCTCCAGTTTCACTAAAGTTAGTGGAAAGGATCCTACTGACTTCAATGGGAGTTGGATTGCACGGTGGGCTAGATCCACAAAGGGACTTAGGTGCCTTTCCACCCAGTGGAATCCACAGCCCTGAGTTTGCTGCCCAGACTCTGTATACAGTGAGTGAGTAGAGATAAGCATCTAAGAAGGGGATCCACAAAAGCCAGAACACTGAGGAGGGAGAAGCCTAAGCTAGGCAAGAGGAAAGGCTGAGGAGAGGGTTGGGTCATAAACCTCACCCCGCAAAGAGACTTAGAACCCTCTGCTGGAGTTAGGCACCTAACTCATATCTTGCAAAAATGCTGGAGCAGAAGTGGTGGTGCTACCCTCCGCCCTATAACTTTTAGCCCAGTAGTTAGAGCATTCACCCAGGATGTGGAGGAGCTGGGTTCAATTACTCTCTCTGCATGATGGTGCAAAGGGATTTGAACTTGTTCCCCCCTGCTCTGGAGAATTCCCTAACCACTGGACTAAGGGATATTCTGGGGCAGGTTTTTCCTAATCTCTCCTGCTGCAGCTGTTTCCTGGTATATAAATAGTTAAATATGCATTGGGCCAGAGAAGGAGTGAGAATAATTCCATAGTCTAGTGGTTAGGGCACCATGTGGTGTGTGGTGGACCCAGGTACCAGTCCTCCTGTTTCAATGTAAATTAAATTATTTATACACTGTAGAACAATTTCAACAGGAGAGACTGAGAAAGACCTACCCCAGAATACCTTCTAGACCAATGGCTAGTGCTTTCTCCTCCAAGATTTAGCAAGGGAGACTTAAGTTCATAAAAAAAGAAGAATGGTCATATTAGGTCAGACCAATGTTTCAACCTAGCCCAGTATCCTGTCTTCCAGCAGCGGCCAATGCCAGATGCTTCAGAGGGAATGAACAGAGAAGGGCAATTATCGAGTGCTCCATCCCCTGTTGTCCAGTCCCCGATTCTGGCAGTCAGAGGTTTAGGGACACCCAGAATATGGGGTTATGTCCCTGACCATCTTGGCTAATAGCCATTGATGAACCTGCAACTGCAACTGCTTTGGAGGACAGGATCATAATTCAAAATGATCTGGACAAATTGGAGAAATGGTCTGAGTTAAACAGGATGAAATTTAACAAAGACAAATGCAAAGTGCTCCACTTAGGAAGAAAAAATCAGTTTCACACATACAAAATGGGAAGAGACTGTCTAGGAAGGAGTACGGCAGAAAGGGATCTAGGGGTTATAGTGGACCACAAGCTAAATATGAGTCAACAGTGTGATGCTGTTGCAAAAAAAGCAAACGTGATTCTGGGATGTATTAACAGGTGTGTTGTGAGCAAGACACGAGAAGTCATTCTTCCGCTCTACTCTGCTCTGGTTAGGCCTCAGCTGGAGTATTGTGTCCAGTTCTGGGCACCGCATTTCAAGAAAGATGTGGAGAAATTGGAAAGGGTCCAGAGAAGAGCAACAAGAATGATTAAAGGTCTTGAGAACATGACCTATGAAGGAAGGCTGAAAGAATTGGGTTTGTTTAGTTTGGAAAAGAGAAGACTGAGAGGGGACATGATAGCAGTTTTCAGGTATCTAAAAGGGTGTCATAAGGAGGAGGGAGAAAACTTGTTCACCTTAGCCTCTGAGGATAGAACAAGAAGCAATGGGCTTAAACTGCAGCAAGGGAGGTCTAGGTTGGACATTAGGAAAAAGTTCCTAACTGTCAGGGTGGTTAAACACTGGAATAAATTGCCTAGGGAGGTTGTGGAATCTCCATCTCTGGAGATATTTAAGAGTAGGTTAGATGAATGTCTATCGGGGATGGTCTAGACAGTATTTGGTCCTGCCATGCGGGCAGGGGACTGGACTCGATGACCTCTCGAGGTCCCTTCCAGTCCTAGAATCTATGAATCTATGAACCTATCCTCCATGAACTTACCTAATTCTTTTTTGAACCCAGTTATACTTATTCATTTTCTCCACACCATTCATGATTTTAGAGGCTGTTGTCATATCCCTCTTTAGTTTTCTCTTTTTTAAACTGAACAGTCCCAGTCTTTTTAATCTCCCCTCATATGGAAGCTGTTCCATACCCCTAATCATTTTTGTTGCTTGTCACTGTACTTTTTCCAATACATCCTGGGTTAGTGCTCTAACCTTGGGCTAAAAGTTGGAGAGGGGGAATTCTCCTGCAGCTTTTTTGTGTGGGTTTAGGCATGCTCAGAGCATGCCTACCACATTGGACCCTGCGGGGGAATGTGTAGTTTGAGGATCCCACTGTGGCTTAGGCATGAGATAGATGTCTGAGTGCTTAGCAGGGCCGGCTCCAGACACCAGCCAACCAAGCACGTGCTTGGGGCGGCACCTGGTAAGGGGCGGCCAATCTTGGAGTGGCGGGGAGCAGCGTGGCGGGGCGCTCCGCGGGGAGGGGTTCGGCAGCGCGGCACTGCGTGGGGGGGATTTTCGGCAGCGCGGTACTCCGGGGGGCGCTCGGGGATGTTCAGCGGCGGGGCGCTCGGCAGGGATGTTCGGCAGCGCGGCGCTCCACGGGGGTTTCAGCAGCGCTCCGCGTGGGGGGGTTCGGCAGCGCGGCGCTCGGCGGAGGCTGTTTGGCAGCACGGTGGGGGGCGGGGGCTGTTTGGCGGCGCTCCGCGCGGGGGAGTTCAGCAGCGTGGCGCTCGGCGGGGGGGGGGGGTGGGGGGGCGGGGCGCCCGGGGAGGGGGGGGGTCGGGGGGGGGGGGGGGGGCAGGGGGTGGGGGGGTGTTACAGCGGGGCAGCGCCTTTTTTTTGCTGCTTGGGGCAGCAAAAAAGTTAGACCCAGCCCTGGTGCTTAGATTGAGATGGCTGTGCACATGCTCACTGGCAGAAATTTAACAACTAGAGGACTTTAATGGTGGAAGTTTAGGCACCTACAGAATTAGGCATCAGATTCACATAAAAAAGAATCTAACACATCAGAAAAGGGCAGATAAATAAACAGTGACAAGTTTTTAAAGTGCTTGTACACAAATGCTAGAAGTCTAAATAATAAGATGAGTGAACTAGAGTGCCTTGTGATAAAGGAGGATATTGATACAATAGGCATCACAGAAACCTGGTGGACTGAGAGCAATCAATGGGACACAATCATTCCGGGGTACAAAATATATCGGAAGGACAGAACAGGTCGTGGTGGCGGGGAGTGGCACTATATGTGAAAGAAAATGCAGAATCAAATGAAGTAAAAATCTTAAGTGAATCCACATGTTCCATAGAATCTCTATGGATAGAAATTTTATGCTCTAATAAGAATATAACATTAGGAATCTATTATAGACCACCTGACCAGGACAGTGATAGTGATGATGAAATGCTAAGGAAAATTAGAGAGGCTATCAAAATTAAGAACCCAATAATAGTGGGGGATTTCAATTATCCCCATATTGACTGGGAACATTTCACTTCAGGACGAAATGCAGAGATAAAATTTCTCGATACTTTAAATGACTGCTTCATGGAGCAGCTGGTACGGGAACCCACAAGAGGAGAGGCAACTCTAGATTTAGTCCTGAGTGGAGCACAGGAGCTGGTCCAAGAGGTAACTATAACAGGACCGCTTGGAAATAGTGACCATAATACAATAGCATTCAACATCCCTGTGGTGGGAAGAATATCTCAACAGTCCAACACTGTGGCATTTAATTTCAAAAGGGGGAACTATGCAAAAATGAGGGGGTTAGTTAAACAGAAGTTAAAAAGTACAGTGACTAAAGTGAAATCCCTGCAAGCTGCAGACACCATAATAGAGGCCCAACTTCAATGTATACCCCAAATTAAGAAACACAGTAAAAACTAAAAAAGAGCCACCGTGGCTTAACAACCATGTAAAAGAAGCAGTGAGAGATAAAAAGACTTCCTTTAAAAAGTGGAAGTCAAATCCTAGTGAGGCAAATAGAAAGGAGCATAAACATTGCCAAATCAAGTGCAAGAATGTAATAAGAAAAGCCAAAGAGAAGTTTGAAGAACGGCTAGCCAAAAACTCCAAAGGTAATAACAAAATGTTTTTTAAGTACATGAGAAGCAGGAAGCCTGCTAAACAACCAGTGGGGCCCCTTGATGATCGAGATACAAAAGGAGCGCTTAAAGACGATAAAGTCATTGCGGAGAAACTAAATGGATTCTTTGCTTCAGTCTTCATGGCTGAGAATGTTAGGGAGAGTCCCAAATCTGAGCTGGCTTTTGTAGGTGACAAATCTGAGGAACTGTCACAGATTGAAGTGTCACTAGAGGAGGTTTTGGAATTAATTGATAAACTTAACATTAACAAGTCACCGGAACCAGATGGCATTCACCCAAGCGTTCTGAAAGAACTCAAATGTGAAGTTGCGGAACTATTAACTAAGGTTTGTAACCTGTCATTTAAATCGGCTTCTGTACCCAATGACTGGAAGTTAGCTAATGTAACGCCAATATTTAAAAAGGGCTCTAGAGGTGATCCCGGCAATTACAGACCGGTAAGTCTAACGTCGGTACTGAGCAAATTAGTCGAAACAATAGTTAAGAATAAAATTGTCAGACACATAGAAAAACATAAACTATTGAGCAATAGTCAACATGGTTTCTGTAAAGGGAAATCGTGTCTTACTAATCTATTAGAGTTCTTTGAAGGGGTCAATAAACATGTGGACAAGGGGGATCCAGTGCACATAGTGTACTTAGATTTCCAGAAAGCCTTTGACAAGGTCCCTCACCAAAGGCTCTTACGTAAATTAAGCTGTCATGGGATAAAAGGGAAGGTCCCTTCATGGATTGAGAACTGGTTAAAAGACCGGGAACAAAGGGTAGGAATTAATGGTAAATTCTCAGAATGGAGAGGGGTAACTAATGGTGTTCCACAAGGGTCAGTCCTCGGACCAATCCTATTCAACTTATTTATAAATGATCTGGAGAAAGGGGTAAACAGTGAGGTGGCAAAGTTTGCAGATGATTCTAAACTGCTCAAGATAGTTAAGACCAAAGCAGACTGTAACGAACTTCAAAAAGATCTCACAAAACTAAGTGATTGGGCAACAAAATGGCAAATGAAATTTAATGTGGATAAATGTAAAGTAATGCACATTGGAAAAAATAACCCCAACTATACACAGAATATGATGGGGGCTAATTTAGCTACAACAAGTCAGGAAAAAGATCTTGAAATCATCGTGGATAGTTCTCTGAAGATGTCCACGCAGTGTGCGGAGGCGGTCAAAAAAGCAAACAGGATGTTAGGGATCATTAGAAAGGGGATAGAGAATAAGACTGAGAATATATTATTGCCCTTATATAAATCGATGGTATGCCCACATCTCGAATACTGCATACAGATGTGGTCTCCTCATCTCAAAAAAGATATACTGGCACTAGAAAAGGTTCAGAAAAGGGCAACTAAAATGATTAGGGGTTTGGAACAGGTCCCATATGAAGAGAGATTAAAGAGGCTAGGACTCTTCAGCTTGGAAAAGAGGAGACTAAGGTGGGATATGATAGAGGTATATAAAATCATGAGTGATGTGGAGAAAGTGGATAAGGAAAAGTTATTTACTTATTCCCATAATACAAGAACTAGGGGTCACCAAATGAAATTAATAGGCAGCAGGTTTAAAACAAATACAAGGAAGTTCTTCTTCACGCAGCGCACAGTCAACTTGTGGAACTCCTTACCTGAGGAAGTTGTGAAGGCTAGGACTATAACAGCGTTTAAAAGAGAACTGGATAAATTCATGGTGGTTAAAATATCAAAATAACCTATGTATAAACAAAATGCAGCTGTTGCTCATTATTGTCTGTAACAAAAGGTATAAATGCTTGCTGTAATTGTTTACCTGTTAAAAAACCTGTTTAGCTCTCTCCCTCTATGCAGTTAATAATAATAATAAAAAAAGTATCTAACTTGCTGTACCCAAACAAAAAATAAAAACTCTGTTATTCTCCAACAAGTCCATTAATGGCTATTAGCCAGGATGGGTAAGGAATGGTGTCCCTAGCCTCTGTTTGTCAGAGGATGGAGATGGATGGCAGGAGAGAGATCACTTGATCATTACCTGTTAGGTTCACTCCCTCTGGGGCACCTGGCATTGGCCACTGTCGGTAGACAGGATACTGGGCTGACCTGGTACGGCCGTTCTTATGTTCTTATGTTATGTTCTTATGTTCAGATGAGTGGGGGTTTGAGGATCAAGGTGGTGCTTAAATGTTGCATTTAGGTGCCTAAGACCTTTTGCGGATCTAACCTGGCTCCCAGAAGTTACCCATTGGCATTACATCAGAATTATAGTACAGACTAAGATTCATAGAATATATGGGTTGGAAGGGACCTCAGGAGATTCTGAAGCTCCTTTTACATTCTCAGTGAGAGAGCTGAACTACATCATAAGGGAACCTCATTACACTACCCCTCTCTGATATGAAAATCTCAGTTATTCATTTACTCCCACCCTTTCTTTTGATGATGTGAGTGGCTGTAGACACATCAGAAGCCTATGTGCTCTTATGACAAAGGGGCTCTAAACCCAGAGAGAAAGAGGTGAAGATCACAGAAAAGTATTGGCTTCTGAAGAATTTGTGATATCAAGAAGGCAAGGTCTCAGTTAAAAGATGTTGCTCTTTCATTGCATTGTGACTGATGAGACTCTCAAACCTTCAATATTCAAGACCTGAGTGATTATGTATGGGATAGTAATGTGTCTTATTTAAGTATTAAGCCAGGACCAAATTACATTCATGTATTCCCCATTGACTTTGGTGGGGCTTGCAGCAGTGTAATTGAGAACAGAATTTGGCTTTAAGCTTTGAATGTTTTAATTCTGATATACACAAAAATAATGCAAAACAAAAAACCCAAACCATGTTGGATGTCCCACCAGCTTCACTTTTTGTTTGAGGGATTCATTTGCTCAAGCAAATTATTTATGTCCTTCCAATTTTTGATTAAATGAGATTTTGCTAGTGATACACTCGCTCTCTGTCAAATAATATGAACAATATTACTTAGACCATTTTCTGTCTTTGTTCCTTTCATCTGTACCTACTTTGTTTATAATAACTACCTCTCTGGCTTGCTGTCTGACACTGTTATAAAATGAACTTGCAATGTGCTTGTTTAGTCAGCATAAATTACCGTTGTTTCTCCTCAGATAAACAGTTTTATTAGAAATAGACTAACTTTTGTTCAAGAAGTGAAGTAACATTTTTGAGTGCCACAGTTTGTGCCACTAATCATTGGTACAAATCAATTGATCAATTGGTATAAACAGAAGAGCCAAAGTATTATCAAATTTGCATCATTGCCAATCTCAGATACTGCATTATTATGAATTTGTATAAGAAAAAATGAAAATAAGATTTACATTTATTTTTTAAAAGATGGCAGCCAAAAATAGAACAACTGATCAAGCAACTTGCTGACAAATTAGCTAATCGTGTTACCACTGTAAAGACTTCGACGGTCACAAAGCCAAAGGAATTTGATTTGACCACCCCTAAGCCACGAGCCATACCAATACCTGAGCCAATACCATTACAGGAGAAGCATCAACCTGTGAGTGGTTTTTATTCTTTGGACAATGTTAAGTTGTATGTGTTTTGTACTCAACCATACTATATGGTTAACAGTCTCTTCCTTGAAGTTATTTGAATCTAAAATAATTGAAGAAAAGCTACCAACACTGATGGAATAACAGGAAACAGTTTGGTGACCTGAGTTAAAGGCTAAATTTGTAGAAAATATTTCATAATGTCTTTAATCGATGTAATTGGTATTTTCTAAGCATATCATAGATACTCTTCTATAGCAAGGGAAGGAAAAGATAGCAAAAAGGTGGCTCCTACAATTGTTTGGAAGATAGAAAAATCCCAATGAAGCAACAGTTTATTCCTTGCCCCTTGAATGTATAACCTAACAGGTTGCTGCCAGCCCATGTAATGTGTAGATTATTCTGCTTTGGAGATCTACAGGTGCATATGGAAATAAACCCTCAAACTGTAACTTTTATAAAAATATATTGGTCTGATCCTGCTCCCCATCAAAGTAAATGGCAAAGCTCCCAGCAATTTCAATGTAGGCATAACCAACCCTAGATTTGCAGATTTGAGGATGGAATTTCATTGCCTGTTATGTGGGTTTGTGGTGTACCTTAATGTTAATGGTTAGCATTTAATATGTATTGCTCACATGTTAATGAGTGTAGAAGTTCTCTTGAAGGCCTAACTCTGTTTGTCTTTCTAACTTAAGCAGTCACATTGGGTAATATTCTAATTTCAGTCACACTGGTGTAATTCTGGAGTGACACAATGGACTTCAGTAGGGGTTTTTGGTTAAAGTAAACAGGATTTGGGCTAAGGTTGCTATGATTCACTGAATAAAGACTCCATGGTTGTTTATATTTAGTAATAGGCAACTGAGTTTAGGGCTATAGTTCTGGGCATTATCTATAACCTTTTATTAGCACATTAGGTTCTTAATAATACAAATGTTGAATGCTTACAAAAATCATTTTGCATCTTTGGGTAATAGTGCAATTTCATGGTAGCACATTGTAGAATTAATGGGATTTCACATTGAAACAACCAAATACCAGGTTCTGAAAAATTGCATTTTTTAATCACTTACTCAGTGTAGGAATGAATCATGTTATTGTCATATTTATACTCCCTGAGAGTAACTTTGCACTAACTCACACATATGTATTGAAGTTCATTTGTGGTACAAGGATTATATTGGATTTTATTTAAATTCAGATCAAGTCTGCCAAATTTGTTTAAGTGCTCATGAAAGGGAGAGTCTAACATCATTGTCACAGTATGAGCAGACACAGTGCTAACTTCTGGACATAACTCTGCAAATGAGCTTTGATTCTAACCTGTAACCCCATTGTCACCACCACTAGTTCAGATCCTGGAGCCCTCCAAAACAGAGAGTGAAAATCATGTTGAATTGTCTATTAGTTTGCTGATATGGACTAGCGTCCTCTTAAAACCTAGGTTGAGACCATGATATTTCTTTTGAAGTTGCAGCAAATTTGGTTGGTCCCTCACAGCCAGCCCAGATTGCAGGGTGTGGGCTAGGAAGATGGGAATTGGCTTGTATGTGGAATTGGCTAGTATGTGGTGGGTGGCTGTGCATTAAAGGGTGGCTCAGGCAGAAATAGGCCTCTTCTTGCTTCGCTCTGTATACTGCTGCCAATAAAATAGTGACCTCATAGCCAAAGGTTTATAATTTCTTGTCTCCCTCCTCATTTACATACCCCAAGCCATTTGCAGACACGGCTTTCTTCAAAGAAAGACTAGTGGTTTAGGTTGGGATTTTAAGAGGAACAGAAGGGAACTAGGTGCTCAACTCCCATTAACATGCAATGGTACTTAGACACCTAAATCCCCTAGGCTTCTTTGAAAATCCCAGCCATGATTTATAGTGTAATCTAATCCATTCCTCTAATATTAATACCATTTGTGATGAAATTATTACACAGCATTATTTTAGGTTTGTCTAGAATTAAAATGTACACATTGAAATGCATTAAGCCCCATTCAGCCCAGATAAAAGTTCTTGTAATTCCATTGGAGTTGTACATGTTAGGACCAGGGCCATATTTAGCCCACTCTTTATATGTTTCCTTGACCTTGTCCCTTTAACTGTGTCTCTGTTTTTTCTTAAAAATAATAACAAAATTAACAAACCCACTTGGCTAACATACAAGGTTTTATTTGGTAATATATTGATAATGTAATATTTAAACTCTATAATCTTGCTAGGTGTCAAAATAGAAACTCTTCATACAATACACATAAAATTACCCCTATCCTTGTCCATCTCACAACAATAATTTTTAAGGAAATACAAGAATGGTCACTGCCAAAGCTGAGAAGTGTTTACTCGCTAGGTATAGTTTGTATTCCCTTCCCCTCTTACTCCCCCGCTCCTAGTTTATCTTCTCCAGGCACTGTGAAATTGCCTCATTTCCATCCGATATAAAACATTACTTCTTGTGTGTATAGTTTTGAGTGGTTAAATAAAATTCAGTTGATATCTTACAAATCATTTGTCCAGTTGTCTCTTAATATTTAGGGCCACACTGTGCCTTTAAGGCACTGGTCTGTGTTGCAGGTAGTACAGAGTTACACAACCACTAGGGGAGCTTTAGGAGAGATTGTGCCTCCAGGAGCACACCTATTGCATAACCCATTAGAAGGCTACATCATGCTGCTCCTCTCTGCCTTCATGCATTTCGTCAGCAATTCTGGCCAGAGCAGAGAGGGGACATGGCCCAGTCTCTTCCACTTCTCCCACAGCAGTCCTCAGAGGCCAACCCATGCCAGACATGCCCTTTCCTTATATCCTTTGCTGGGTCATGTGTCAGACAGGTAGACCTTAACCCTTTCCTGGATGTTTTACTGTCCCACATTCCAAGACCTGAGTGCCTCTGTAACCTGTGAATGCTGCTGTGAGGACCCTCTCAATCCTCCACCCCCAAGCAATTCTATACCCACAACTGGCAAACCCTATCTAGAAGTATAGTGGAGCAAGAAGTATGTAGGAGAGGACAGCTGGCCTGATTCTCCCTCAGGCAACTTCAGGTTGATCTTCCCCTTTTCACTTTGTAAGCATAGAATTTCTTTCTCCTTTGGCTTTCGCCTGGCAAAGATGGACTTTCTTTAAAAAACTGAGTTAACAGCTCCTTTGGCTGACAGCACCTGGGACAGGGTTGACAAGGCCTGGACAGCCCCAGCCAAATAGCGATGGTTGGTGGATATTTATCCCTTTTATGCATTCAACCCCTAAAACTTTACCATTCATTTTATGGCACTAATAGAAAAGAAATCGCTACTTTTTAAATAACTGCTGTAGTTTTTCATTAGGGATAAATACCCCCTCCCCCCCCCCACACTAAGATTTATTGTTTGAAACATTCGGTCTTTCATACCCTGTATTACAGAAATTTCTGCCTTTTAATATAGGTTCCTCAGAGCACCTACAAACCTCCAAAGGAAAAACAGCACCTGCAGGAAATCAAGTATAGAAATCGCCGAAGAGCAGAGGTAAGTGTAGCATGATTTTATTTTTAATCCTCCCTCTCCTGCATCTGTTTGTTCTTTGAGGTAAGTTACAGTTTTCACAGCTTTAGGGCTCTATCCAATGCAAAAATGCTTCTGCAGCTGCTGGCCCACAGATCCTGTCTTTGAGCAATGAAGGCTGCTTCCTCTATCCCTTTCCCACACCCTTTGTCTGTCTTGTCTATTTTATTGTAAGGTCTTCAGGGCAGAGACCATCTTCTACTCACTGTTTGTTGCAACACAAATAATAGCAGTACAGTTACAAGAGGTAGTGCTTGTGGAAGCAGCCATGTGATGTTGTCCTAATGTAGCCAGTCAGGATTGCTCCATTTACATTCTCGTTCTTACGTAAGTGCCCAGTGCCATGCTGTTTCCCCCTCCATCTGCACTGATGCTGTGAAGGAGTCTATGGACTGGAGATAGCCCAGTGAAGGCTCTTGCCTCCCCCATGCCTGGCTCCTGCTCCACAGAGGGACTGAGGGGACAGTTTCTCTCCTACTGTGTTGAGTAGTTTGAGGGGCATTCCCCACTGCTTCTCCACTTCTCCCCAAGGAGAGGACACGAAGGAACTTGCACCCCACTGCTTCTGTTCTGCCCTACTATAATGAGGTATTAGTGGCCTTTCCTACACCCCATTGCATCTACTGCTTCACCTGACTCCAGGGTTAAGAGGTCAGGGTGCATGGCTGGGGTATTCCTCCAAGTCCTGCTTGTTCTCTCTGGCCATGTGGAGGGGGGCACTGGGGAACTTCCCCAGCTCTGTGGAACCCTGCAGAGATCCAGGAGAGGCTGCTCCTTTGCTCACATAGGACACACAGATAGTCAGTATGTGCTATTAACCATTAAGGGCTTTAAAAATTTAACATAATTTCTGTTTCCTAACTGAGAAATAATTTCATAGCATCATCCAGTTACAGAGAAATCTCAGTAGCTGCTGACTCATCTATAGTATTTGGTGCTGCGCATACCTGAGAGCTCCTCCCCAGAGCAGGCTCTGAAAGTGGGAGATCATCATGACTAGGAAAGCAGCAGAATTCAAGGTGCTGTGTGTTAAGAGGGGAGTGGGAGGGAAGGCCTGGAAAGGGCCCTAACACTTGATCTGCTGTGGTTATTTGAACTGATCCTGATTTTGAAATGAATCCTATTAAATAAGTCAGCTCCTATTAGGTTTAGGGCAGATTTCTGTCTTCTTCTCCTTGGAAGGAAATAATTACATGGCAGCTCCCTCTCCCATCATACCTCCCACAATGCAATCCCCATATAGAGGTGCTTTAGAAGCTTGATAAAAGGTCTGTTTTTTTACATCTTTTTATCTGTTCTCTCCCACCTGCATTCCACCAATGCCTTGTTCTAGTTTTCACTGACTGTACTGGCCTCTCTTCATGTCCTTGTGCATGCTGCATTTAGTTCAGTTCCTGTATGTAGTATATGCTGAACTGCCTACATATTTTGTTAGGGTCAAGCTTTCCTTTTGCCCTTTTGTTGCCTCATCTCGTTATAGGCATCTGGTGTTTTTTTTAAGTTCTTCACTTTCCAGCAGTATTACTTTATTTTGTATCCTTTCATTATGTCTGCGTTGTGCAGAATGTACATGCTTAGCACACATTATATGGAAAGATTGAAAGGGGAAAGAAACAAAGCACATTATCTGGATTGTCAAGAGTCTGCGATAACTGTAGAATCACTTAACTAGCAGCCACAGTCTCCAGTGGAGCAGATGCATGAATGCAAGCAACACAAAGGAAAGCCAAAGCAGAAAGTGAAGCTGCTGTAGCAGCAATTTTTGTCACTCTGAAATGGCATAAAAGGCATCCAAAGCATTCACAAAGGTCAGTTCCTTAGACTGTTCACTAAATGAAGCTGAAATTGTGGCTCCTGAAAAGAAAGATGCATATGGAAATGTCACTTATTCCGTCATAGAATTGCACACGTGACCGATGTATCAGAGCAATTCTAGAGAAGAGTGAAAACACCAGGAGCCTATCCCTGTGCATTTTATGCCAGGGCTAATGCTACACGTACAACTACTGTCCAGCTTAGCATCAGCACTCAGAGAGCCAGTGGAAAAGCCAGCATGCACCTCTCGCTTCTGGGGCTGCAGTTTACAATCAAAGGAAGTGTTATTGCTCAAGGACTAGCAAACTGAAAAATCAAGCACTGGCTGGATCATTATATGTGCTGTCCCCTTTAAACGGGTTCAGCTGGAGCTACTCATACCCTTGTGCCTCTTGGAGCAGCCCCTGGTGCCCAGGCTTCTCTTCAATTACCCCACTCCACCAATGCAGGAAAAGGAATAAGTTATCTTGCTTACTATGTGGAAACAAACACTGGTAAATGTGTGTTATATGCAGTGATGGGGCTTTCAACTAAGGTTCCAATCCTTCAATGAGCTTCGAAGTCTTTGGGGCTCCATGCAGGGGTCCACCCAGGAGAGATTATTGCAGAATCAGGGCCCTAACACAAGTCTTTCCTCAAGGATGAAAATTCATGTTGGCTTCATTCATTGAAAGCCGATTAATGTACTTGCCCATGCACACAGAAATGGAGCTAAATTTTTTAATGTTTGGCTACATCTCCTTAGGGATTGTGAGGGAAACATATCCAGGGCTAGATCATAGTGCAGTAAAGTAGGTGTGTTTTTTTTTTACGGTAGGTGCATTCTTTCCAAATAGGTTTCTAAAAATGCCACCCATTTGTCTTAATGGGCAGGAGCCTTGACTGGACCAGAGTCAGGGGCATGCACAGGGATTTAAATGTGACTACTTTTGGAGGGGCACTTTAAACATTGCCCCCACCCCCACACACCCAGTGCCCCTGGGCCCTGCTGCCTCCCCAACCTGCCAGGCCCTCGTTGCATCCCTGGGCTCCCCACCCATCCCCCCAGTGTTCCCAGCCCCACTGCCTGGCCCACCCCCATCGTCCTGATCTCCCTTCTATGCACCCCAGGCGGGCTCCAAACACTTACTGGATGCTGCAGCCAGGAAGGGGCGGGGCTCAGCAGGAGTGCTAGCTGCAGTGCCTTTCCCAGGCACATCCCTTCAGCCGCACTCAGCCCGACTCCCACCCTGGCAGAAAGGGGGAGGATGGGCTTGAGAGAGGGAATCCCAGGGCGGGGGGCCAGGGGACAGTGGTGGAGATGATTATTGGGCGGCCCGTGCCCCTGATTGCCCCCCTTTGTGCACGCCCCTGACTTCAGTAAAGTAGACCGCCACAAAAGGAGGGGGAGCACATGCCAGGAAATGCAGGAGTGGGGGGGTGCAGGAGCTCTCCATTTCCCATTGGCCAATCAAAGGGAGATGGGAGCTGATTGGAGCCTAACTCCTTCCACCCCACACATTTTTTTTAAACCTTGGCCTGGTGGGTTTTTTTTATTTTTCAATGGAGAATTTAAAATGTACCATATTTATAAAAATTATTTTGATTTTAGGAACTGCTGCTGGAAGCAAATGTTAGCCAGTTCAGGTGTGCAACGATAAAGCCTGAGAACAAAGCCCCGAGAGATGTAAGTTAAACAAAATTGGTAAATAAAAAAACTACTATCATGTGTTTTTATACACATTAATCACTTTTTTTATCCAAGTACTCAAAGGATCTCTCTGTATTTGGAGTTAGGAAGTATGATGCTATAAGTCCATCAAGGGGTTCTGGTGACATTCTAAACTACAAGAACCGAAGCCTGTCTACCTTGACACCAGATTCCCCAGGTAGAATTAAAGCCCTGCAATTTGATATGTGGATGTTTTTATTTTATATAATGCACAAATCCTGGTCTATGCTTCATTCACTGTGCAGGTTCTCCACTGGCTCCCTTTTCCTCACCCCAATACTCCTGCTGCTGCCGACCCTCCCCTCTTACCTGCCTACTTTTAACACTGCTCCAGCAACTTCCCTTGCCACTCTAGCAGTTCTCCTCTCATCCAACAGAGCAGTTTTCCATTAAATTGAAAGGGTACACAGCAGTTGAGTGAAAGCAGCTCTCGGTTTGATTAGGTGACTCCTGATTCACAGCTGTAGGATCATGCCCATTCACATAATATGATCACTGCAGTATCATATCTGTGTATCATTTATACCATGCCCATCACCATGTTACCCATGCACCTTCATTTGAGCATCTGTAGCTAGCAGCATAGAATGAAGTTCCCTGTCGTTGTCAGAATTCCACATACAGTTAATAATCTCATAAAGCAGGATATCAAAGGACATTTCATCTTCACAAAACTCACATCTTAAGAACTGACTATATTAGTGGCCTTTGGTAGTATTCCATATTCAATATTTCTGTAGCAAACATTAATGTTACTTTATTATTTTGGTATGTTAGCTATTTAAATACATTTCATAGTAATCAACAATAATTTTTCTCAGGACCTGTTCTGCAATTATTTGTTATGCAGAACTCTCAATGAGTTTGGAGAGCACAACAGGCTTTAAAGATGCTTTGATTGCAGTATCTAGTCCTCAGTGACATGTCTGCTCCTCCAAAGGGAATAATATTCAAGATACAATTTTGATATCTTTAATAAGATGGTTTTTCCTGAGTATTTGAAAACTATTTCTGAAATGAAAATATTTTTGGATGACTTGCAGTATATATCAGGCATTATGAAGAATAAAACGAAGTTCCAGGCTCAAAAGATCCAGGGCAAGGTGAGTAACATTTAGAATTTATAGATGTTACAAGTGTTTGAAAAGTGTAGACTGAAAGTCATGACCAGATTTGGAACTGGTGCAAATTGATACAACTCCTTTGTAATCAAGGGTATTCCACCACGGCCTATGGCCATGGGAATGGGATAGTTCAGGGGATTAGCAGAGGCCAGGAAATAGAGCCTTTCACCTCTAAGTCACTGGTTCACATCCAGGACCTAAAGAATGAGCAAACACCATGGTAATGACTATTTGGTGTAAGATGTGAAAAGAGATTGGTCTGTTATGTAGTTTCCATTAAACAGGTACCTAACTCATAAAACCCACAACACTGATTGCCTCTTTGCTGAGGCTACATCTACACTACAGGGGGGAGTCGATTTAAGATACGCAAATTCAGCTACGTGAATAGCGTAGCTGAATTCGACGTATCACAGCCGACTTACCCCGTTGTGAGGACGGCGGCAAAATCGACTTCTGCGGCTTTTTGTCGGCGGCGCTTACTACCACCTCTGCTGGTGGAGTTAGAGCGCCAATTCGGGGATCGATTGTCGCGTCCCGACGGGACGCGATAAATCGATCCCCGAGAGGTCGATTTCTACCCGCCGATTCAGGCGGGTAGTATAGACCAGACCATAGACCAGACCTTAGACTTCAGTAGTGGAAGTAGCAGGATGTGCTAGTTGCCTTGAGTATGTGTCTAGGGTCTCAGATGAGCTCAGGCTTGGAGTGGCTAACCCCTTGTGCTGCTGTGGCTACGCTCTATTTTAGCTTGCTAGCTCAATGAGAATCACAACCCAAACTTGAAGTGTAGACACACCCAAGACAGCATTGGGCAGCCTGCATTGCCTCTGCCTCAGCTGTGATTGTACTGTGGATAACAAAAGACTTCAGTCCCCAGGACTTTCAATCTGGCATTTTCATAATCATCAAGATGATACCAAAACAGAGTCAAAATAACAGAGAATGTCTCAGGATCAGATTCACTGTTAGTGTAAATGGGAAATTTGTCCCATAGTCTAAAGAAATAGATGCTTGCTCACCTTTATTGAACAATTCTTGATACTGATGTTTTAGCAGTACATAGGGCCAAATTCTGATCCCAGTTGCACCAGCACAAATTTTAAATAACTCCACTGACTTCAGAAGCTGGCCAGTAGGGTGGTGTTACACATACAACATAGGTTCATGCACCTATGATTCCCTCAAACCACCTGCATGTGCAAATCTGCTAACTATTCACAAATGGATAGTCATTTTATTTGTGAGGTCATTTAGATTTCAATTTCCCCCTTTGAAAATCTGGCCTCTGGAAAATATTTGTAAACCAGATCAGACACTGATGACTTACAGTGTTCAGCAATAACAGTAATACCACCACTATACTTACTGGCATTACATTAATAAGTCTATTTAAAAGTGCTGTCCCATATGATATGTCCAATTTGTTTTTAAAGTACTGCATAGCATTAAGACCCCTACTCCTTCCTCTCTTTGAAGAGCAAAGATACTTAAGAAAACCTTTACAAGGTTAACACACTCACAGGACCAACAGTAATTTGGACTCTGTTAAAGTCTGTGTCTGTTACACTTCCCTCTCAGACAATCTAAAATATTGAAACTTATCAGCTAGAGTGTTGGCTAGTGGGAATTAAACCCATTGGTTAAGCTGCATAAAAGAAAAATATGGATCCAGTGTCTTATTAAATTGATCAGGGACATTTTTAATAGTTGCTTGTATCTTTTCCAGTGGCGTAGTCATATTTATCTCATCCAAACACATTTGCCTTGAAGGTTGGTTAGGTGGCTTTCAGGGAGCTGCTATAAAACTTTCATAGCTGAGATAAGCATATTGTTTGAGTCTTAAAATAAATTCTACTTCCCACACCCACTCCCATTCATCCTTCATCTCCCAATAGACAATTGAGAAGATTTAGGAGGAACATGTGTAGAAATCAGGTCACAGACTCCATCTCAAAATAATCAAATTGTATAATATTTAAATAGATTAGGGTCAGTATGCAATTTACCATAGTTCATTTACCTTTTTGTGAGAACATCCATTGTACAATAAACACATTTTCTAGTCTCAGTCAGGCACATTGAAACTGCTGTGCAGACAAAACTGATTAACCACTGCTGTTACAAAATCTTTATTCTTTCTTTCCACTGCAAGCAGTGAGACAGTACAAATGGCTCATTACTCAGGCTCAGTCTGTCTAGTGCTCATAGGAGGTCCAGTTCTCTACATATTTATTGGTTTGGGGTGAAAAATAGTGTGTTCATTAGGTGGAAATACTGAATATGATTTTTTCCACAAGAATTACGCAAGTTTGCAGCCCCTTCTTCCTACTTGATAAGGGGGAAGGGATGACATGACAGAAAAGGGGTAATGTGAAATTCAGGTATTCACTGGTAATATATGCAATAGAAAAATCTATTTGGATACTTTTTTTGTACTTACCTGCACAAATCTTGGAATCCTTGTGTATCCTGGCTGTTTAGAGCATATTTTATTCAATCATAATTTTATTTATTAAACTGGAGATGGAACGTTTCTAGGTAAAATATTGTCCCCATACTCAGTTTCAATCCAGGATATTGGCCACTTTTCAGTCTAATCTACAGGAACTGAATATACTACATAAAGGGGGAATAAACAAGCAGTTTCCAAAAGCATAATAACTTCCACATATTTTAGTGAATGTTTCCAATTTAAAACCAATACAATATAAAAAATATAGGCTGGGGGGAGATCTCTGAATTCTGCACTCTTGAGTACATTTCCCAGCCCTGAAGAAGAGCTCTGTGTAAGCTCGAAAGCTTGTCTCTCTCACCAACCGAAGTAGGCCCAATAAAAGATATTATCTCATCCATCTGTAGAGATGGCAAGAGCAGTATAAGGAAAGAAAGGACTCTCATTGCTGTCTCCTCCCCCAAACTTTGGCACCCACCTTTTTTGTACTGAGAAATAGATGAGTAACTACATTTCACAGCTGGGCTTTTAAAATGTGTCCCATGCTGTAGAAAAACCACACTGTTCACCTCTATTTATAGAATTTCCTGATTACAACATTTGACTGTTGTGCTCAACCTACATTATCAACCTCAAATATGAAACAACCATGTACTTCAGTTTTGCTTATGTATTTCAGTTGATTGTGCAGAAGGTTAGTATAGGACGTCTTGAGTGATTCTGCACATGTATTGCTCTGCCAGTCCCTAAACAGTTAGCTTGTAGTTAAAGTACATTTTAATATGATTTGCTTCCATATCCACATTGTGAATTGACTTAATTTAACTGGTTGGTGTCATCACTGATTTTTGTTTTCTATATGGGTGGGCTCAATTCTGATCTCACACCAGTTTTACACTGACACTATTGCAATGACTTCAAAGGCGTTGCCCCTCTCGTATGCTGGTCAGATCAGAATTGGACCCATTGTGTGCCGCTGTAAAGCTGGATCTGGCCCTCTAAGGATTCCCCTTGTATAAGGGGAATCCTTGGCTGTCAAAGAAGCTGCGTAGTGGCTCTACTCCACTGCCTCTCTCAGACCTTACAGATTATCTGTCAGTTGCTCCTAAGGCAATACTCACTCTGAAGAGAGATGCTGAAGCAGCCCTGGATCTAGTAGTCCCAGTTATACCGGTAACTCTCTCTGTGACTTTGAAGGTCAATGAAGTCTGTATTTCAGTTTCTCCATCTATAAAATGGATATAATAATACTGCCTCCTAGAAATATGTTACGGTTTATAAATTAATGTTTGCAAAACACTTGAGATCCTCAGATGAAAAGTACTACATGTTATTGGAATAGGTGTGTGATCTTCCTTCCTTTCAACTCTCCCAGAGGTGGACACACAAGATGTTTTCTGTTGGAAGCAGTTGGCAATCGTATCTTTGTTCAAATCAACTGGAATCTGTTTTTTTCTATTGGAATGTTTCCATGTACATGAGTATATAAGAGTTTAAAAAAATTAAAGGAAGTGAACACATTATATATGATTTGACATGGCCCAAGAGTGATTACAAATTTATAATCCACTTCAGGGACCTGGCTGATTGCTTAAACAGCTTGAGTGGTTTATGAAGAGCATGCAAATCCATTGTGAATGTCAGATTAATGCTTTGAGCAAAATTTATACTTCATCTTGAAGGTAATCTAAAGTGATTGAATTGCCGTGGATTGATTTATTTAACCCTTTGAATTATTTCTGTAGTTCATTTTATGATTCACATTGCTAAATATAGTATATGCATTCCTTTTCCTGATAGATTGACAATGTACCTATTAAATTAAATGCAGCAGCGATCTTAAGAGAAGGTGCCCTCTACCAGCGAAAAATGGAACAAGAACTCAACAGGTACTTTCTGTACATAATATTTCCCCGCTCCTTTTTATACATCCTTTGATATAGAGAGCACATTAAGGGAGACTAACTAAACTGCAGTTAAACTAATATAATGAATCTGTTAAAGGCGTATTAAAATTTGCGTGATTAATAATGAGCAGATTGGACTGAAATTAAAGACTACATTAGAATGACAATGAAGACTTTTGTTTTATTGTAGGTAGAGCACAATGTGACTTCTAATTGAGCATTCTAGCCAATGCCCACTTGTAAAGTGCCAGGAATAATCATGTTTTATATACAAATAAGTACATCATACTGGATAAGTAATTACACACATGCACATCTATGCGTGTACATAGTTCTACATACAAACAGATTATGTTCATACCCATTCAAGTACTTTCAGTATATTTGTTAAGGAAAACAAATAAGTCAAATAATTCTTGGTGTAACTCTGTTACCTTCCGTGGAGTTACATCTGAGCTGAATGTGGGCTATTGTACTCAGAGTTTTATACTCAAACTTGTTACTATTTATATAATAATACTCACCTGCTTCCATGACAATACAGGACATAGTAGTCATTAGTCTGGGTTTTTAGTTCACCTGTTAATCATTGGGGGTGAGGGAGGAGAAAGTGAATGGACAGTGCAGGTTGTGTTCTTTCACTAGAAATAAATAACATTATAACTAGTAATTTCAACAGAGACAAAATCTAGAATATTGTCAGCTTGGGTTAATAATATAAATGATCCACCTGAGTTAGCAGGCTTAGTGCAAAACATTATTAACCTCTTTAGAAGAATCCAGCCTTCCACAAAAGCTTTTAGAAGTGAACATAATGAAGCTAAGGATTAAATTCAGACTTGTCAAATGTGACTAAAATGAGTGACCCCTTCAAAATGAGGGATGTCACTCATTTGAGTTGCAAGAGCCCACATCCTCAAAGGTATTTAGGTCTCTAATTCCCATCATTTCAGTTGGAAGTAGGCAACTAAATACCTTTAAGAATCTTGGCTAAGGTTACCTATGTTCCACATACATTTGGCATTCCATCACTATTATTGTTGAGAATAATTTACATCAAAATAGAGAATTAAACTTCTATGCTATGCTAAAGCATGAATTGCATAGCATTGAGATGCCTGCATGGATCTTTTTTGTGTCCCTCTGTCACGCTGTGTGGAGTGGTTCACGACCCAGAGTGCCAGCCTCTGGGCACACTGTCAAAAAGGTAGAGCAGAGATCTCAAACAGGTGGCATGTTCTATAATTAGATTTCACCAACCCCGTAAAAACTATGAACTCATTAAGCACTATAACAGTATTACCATGTAGTCATAGACAGTCCCTTTGGGCATTCCAGCCTATCTTGCCACCCAGGCGAGCTGGACTTAGTGATAGTTGGTTGCTATATGCCAAAGATCACAAAATATTCAGGTTGCTCCCTGTCCCAAGAAACCAGTCACTTACCCCAAGTCAATTTGTACCTAAGATCTCACACCAAAGACAACACTTGTAGCTCATCCTCTGGTAAATTAACTAAGGCCTTATTAACTAAGAAAAGAAATGAGAGAGTTATTTACAGGCTAAAGCAGGCAAACATATATACACAAATAAATTATACTCTATGGTTCCAAAAGGTGACAGAGTTGTAGTAATCTGTCAGTACCGTATGTCTTTTAGAGCTAACCCACGTTGACCCTGAGGATCTCTGCTTCTGTTTCAGAGCTCCAGCCCTGTGAGAGTCCAAACAGCAAAAAGAAAAATATTCATGTCAGCTATCTTTATTTCCTTCTTCCAGAATTCAAGCTGATGGGACAAGCTTATTTGCATGTAGCACCTTCATGGGTGTGAGAAGGACATTAACCAAGTGTTTGTATCATGAGGTTCCCCAATGGCCCATTTAGTTTTGATAGTCCTCCTTGATGGGTGGGAGACCATTTCTTCTGACTCGGTTCACAGGTTCAGAGCAAGCATTTTTACAGTTATAAAGCAAAACTTACATATCACCTTATAGCATGGGATACGGACATTACAAGTGAAATTAATTCATGCAGCAACGTACAAATATTCCATAGAAATTAAACACATTCTTGTAAGTCTAATGCTTATCTTGAAAAATACTAACACACATGTGAGCTGGTCTGGTTTCCAGCTATGAATTTGTCAGTGATCAGCTGATGCCTAGAGCCTTGGCAAGAGCTGGCAGCCTGGAGTGAGCACAGGAGACACTGGGCAGAAGCAGCTCTCCCCCTGGCACTGTCCTCGCCCCCAGCCCAGTGCCAACCGGTGCATGGCACAGCCCCAGGGACAAGCCCAGCCTGCCCTGCAGGGCACATCCCCGGGCCTGCCAGGGCTCCCACAGCTCACCCCCAGGGCAGACCCCCCAGCCACAAGTTGCAACAACACCCCCCGCAACTTCCATCCCTCCCCGGGCTGGGAGCTGGCCCAACCTGCCCTGCCTCCTCTGCCAAGCCAGGACACCACACAGGCCAATGAAGTCACCCACAAGTGGGGAGTGGATCCCAGCTGGTGGGCACTTGCCTCTTACCGGGCCCGGACGCTGGCACCCTCTTAACCGTGCCCACCCCCCTTCCCAAACACGGCACCCTGGGTGGTCACCCATGTTGCTCACCCGTAAGGCCGGCCCTGTCAACCATGTTTGAAGGGTAACTCAAACAGGTAAATGGGTTTTTTTTTTTAAGAAATGTTTCATCTGAAAAGCAGAATTTGCTCATAGCCAAAATGTTCAAATACAGGAACCTAGAGTTAAGGGTTTTCTTCTCCTTCCCAGACTTGAAAGTTTGCTACGAGGTGCTCATGACCCATCTGAATTCCTGGAATGGCAAAAACAGATGCGTGAAAAAGATTTGGAACAACAACTGGCTGAGATAGAGTGTAGGAGGCTACAAGGGAAACTGAGTCACGAGGAGGCAGTTCTAGCACGTCACAATGTAATTCAGGAAAACAAAAAGAAAGCTGAACTAAAGAGAGAAGAGGTAAAGCATTACAGAATTGCTCAGACTTGATTTGAGCTTTATATCAATAAACAGCTTGTTATAACAATGTACAGAAGTTCACTCAAAGTAGGTCTCTGTATTTAACTGGAGTCTGCAACTAGTACAAAAATCTTGTGCTTTAGTTTACATCCACAGAAGTTCTAGTATGTTGTGAAAGAAAAAGTTTACAAGTATTGGATTTGATAATGAATATGTGTTTATTAAAGTGAGTAAAAACAGAAAGAAGAAATATTTACCTCTGAATCCCTTGTCGTTGTGGATTTCCCATTCTTTGTAACTAAGAAGTGCAGACATCAAGAGATTAAAGGCAGTTGTTTTCAGTGGACTCATTAGTAGAAGAATAACTATGTTACGGTGTTTGAATGGGATCAAGGCAACAAAAAGTCTGTCAGATGTCTGAGCTCACCTGACATGCTCTATGCCAGCGGTTCTAACTTTAGCAACCCGAGGACCCCCATTTTGATTTAAATTTTTTCGCGGACCCACAAGCCAGCTTCTAATTTTCCCCGGAGGTGCTCAACCCCCGTTAAGCCTCAGGACTCACCCCCACTCCACCCCTTTCCCCCAGGCCCCACCCCGCCTCACCTCTTCCCGCCTCCGCTCCACGCCTGCCCCTCCTCTTCCCTGCCTCTTTCTGTCCCCTCTGCCAAGCGTGCCCCATCCCCGCTTCTCCCCTCCCTCCCAGCACCTCCTGCACGCCGCTGAACAGCTGTTCTGCGGCGTGGAGACCCTGGGAGGGAGGGGGAGGAGTTGATCAGCGGGGCCAGTGGTCCCAGAGATGCCTCACAGACGCCCTGGAGCCGGACATGACTCGCAGACCCCCTGGAGTACCCTCGCGGACCCCCAGTTTGAGAACCGCTGCTCTATGCTATTTGGGATATACAGAACCTCAATGGTGGGGAAGCCCAGAGAGAATACTTTATAGATGTGCATGCATATTTTATGCTGAACAATTGTTTCATGAAATACACTTCCATGTGCACAATCTTTGGGCTAATTCATCTCCTCTCACAAGCTAATACAGATGATAGCTGACAACATGCTTTCTATGTATTATAGAAAGGTAATGCAGGCTCATTACGGGACCATAGTTCAAGGTAGCCTTGTATCAGGGGTGCCTGAGAATAAAACATGTCTACATGGGACACTCAGGAAAGTTAAGGAGAATCAACTAATGGTGTGAAGTCAATGTGTATAAGTTAAAGCAGATATGCATGCTTTCATTCAGGAGTAAATTGGCCTCCTCTTTGGAGGAGGATTAAATTACAGCAAATTCAGGCCAGTTTATTTCTGAATGAGAGCATCCATACATGTTTTAACAAATGTGCATTGACTCCACATCTTTAGTTGAGTCACCTTAACTTTCCTGAGTGTCCCTGTGTAGACAAGCCCTCAGTAAGTCATGACCAGTGCAGAAGGTAACTCCTTATGTCAGGAGTGGCCAACCTGAGCCTGATAAGGAGCCAGAATTTACCAATGTACATTGCCAAAGAGCCACAGTAATATGTCAGCAGCCCCCCATCAGCTCCCCACCCCCTCCCGATCAGCTGTTTCATGGGATGCAGGAGGCTCTGAGGGGAGGAGCGAGGGCATGGCAGACTCTAGGGAGGGGACGGGAAGGGGTGGAGTGGGAGCAGGGCCTGTGGCAGAGCCAGGGGTTGAGCAGTGAGCACCCCCCGGCACACTGGAAAGTTGGCGCCTGTAACTCCAGCCCCGGAGTCGGTGCCTATACAAGGAGCTGCATATTAACTTCTGAAGAGCCGCATGTGGCTCTGGAGCCACAGGTTGTCCACCCCTGCCTTATGTGCTCCAAGAAACAGTTGGGAATAAGTCTATGGAGATGGTGCAAATGAACTTCCCCTCCCCATAGCTATCTGTGTGGCCTTCTGAACATCCTGTCATGTTTCTTTTCCTGTAAAGGGGGCATAGAGGTTACTGCAGCTATAGAGTTACAACAAACCCTGCAGAACTGCTATCAGAGAATGAGGCAGAATCAGAATCCTTGAACTGGGGTTTCCCTCCTGTCTCCCTCCTTACACACTTGTTACTTTTGTAGAGGCTGCAGTCCTGCTAATCCAGTTGTCCTTACCCTTTTTTAAGGCTTGCAGCAAAGAGAGCAGAGTTGTTTTTATCAGTTTCTTTACTGGCCTGTTATTTCTTTGGGGTTTAGACAGCAGAATTGATGCGCCAGTATGCAGAGAAACGTCTTGAGGAAGAGAAGGAAATGAGAGAGTTGGTGGAGCAGGTAGTGGAAGGACATAAAAATGTGAAGCAAGCACGAATGAAGCTCCAGAAGTACAAACGGCAAATAGGTATTTGTGTTGCCAAACCCCTAGGAGATGATGGGAAATTTCCAAGAGTCATTTTATCTTAATTTTAGTGGGCAACTCATCTAAATTTTTGTTGATCAAGCAGAGGGGGGGAAATCCAGAATATATGTTCCCATAAACAAGTGGACCCAATGTAATAAGTGAATCTTTGGCCCACTCTAGCTGAAAAAAGCATCTAAGCTACTCGCACAGAGAAATTATTCCCTGTGCTAAAGGGGAAGATGCAGAATCAGGCATTCTGAAGCTACCAGTCTACACTCCTGCCAGAAGTGGTACATGTGACCGCCTGTTCTGATTGCCATACCCGGTATATGGTGATCAGATTCATGTGACTCATACTGAATCTCCAGTGTCCTAAAGAGAAGACTTATTGGGCCAACTGAAAATTTTAAAGACATAATTCATTATTGGCCTCTTCCAAGCTGAGGAGAGAAAGAAAGCAGCCACTGAGATAAGAGATAGTTCCTTCTCTACACCAAAATAAATCATTGGGGGTGAAAAAGCAGAGCAGTGATTGGAGTGGAGAAAGCGGATGTTGCTGGCTCTCCACAATTCTCCAAGGGGATGTTCTAGTTTATATTTTAGCCCAGATGACTTAATGCTGGTCATGAAGCTGGTCTCTTCCTCAATCCAAAGATATGCATGGTACTTACTCCATTATAGGACTGCACTAACACCTAGTGGAGGAATAGGCAGTCTCTAGCCTTGAGAGGTATAGAGTGCAGAAGATTCTTGTTTTTAGCTTCTGAGTGTGATGCTTCCCGAGGGTCCCCAGGGCTGTGAGGTACTTCGCTACCACCTGCCATTCATGTGAAGAAGCCTTGTCTCTGCCTGCCGTGAGTCAGCTCCCCAACTCCACTGGCCAAGGGCAACACAAGCATTCCCCTCTCAGCCTACACAGGCCCGGCTGTCATTCTGCAGGTTAGCAATAGGCACACTCCAACCGTAAGCCCTCTGAGAGTCCCCCTGGAGTGTCCAGCCTCTGTTCCATTGGACACTCACAGTATTCACAGATTCACTGCTCCCAAAGGAACACCATGCCCCAGCTTACCACACACACACCTCACATTACTGCTCTGCTTAACACTCAGCACTAAGGGAAGTTTATAGTTAAAGTTTGTTTAACAAAGTATAAAGATTCAAGTGATAGCAAGTATAAATATTGGAAACAAATGGTTGCATATAAAATAAAAACACATTTTAGAACCTACGTTTACTTAACTAGTTACTGTCATGTCTTATAGATCAAAGCTCACCCAAAATCCTTCCAGCATATTACAGCCAGACTTGGCTGCGGTCTTCCCTTCATGAGACAAGTCATGCTGTCAGCTTGCCTCCTCGGTGGAAAGATCCAAGGGTGTCCCCCTGTGCCCCCAGTTATCTTTGTCTTTACTTATAAACAGGACACTCTCCTGTGTGCCTCTTTCTTGTCACTTTCACAATCTATTCATTAGCATTGGGCTCAGACTGTAGATAGGCCTCCATTATGAAAGTGACAATACACACATGACCAGCCAGAGAGAGAGAGAAGCATCTCTTCCCTCCTACCTGACAGCAGCATGTTTATCACCTTCTGGTGACCTGCCTTAACTCACATACCTTAAGTACATAATTTCTTAAACATTCTCTGTACATACATTTTGCAATAATTATTTGGCTCTTGGTAGAGACTTCACATATCACCCTTTGGTAAACTTAATGTGCATACATCTGACCCAGGGGATCCCTGTAAAACTCTATGCGCCCTCTGCCAATTGGCACCAAGAGGTTCCTGGATTAGACTGAGTAAGCCAGTCTTTATCCTAGATAGGTGAGCCTGGCAGTGAGCCAGAATCCATAGCTTTCCAGAGTACATACAGCTTGGAAATCTATGAATATCTGATGCTATACAGAGTCTGTACTTTAAGTAAATGAAACTACACATTTTCCTATTTTTTGGTCTCTTGAGTCTAAACTAGAAAATAAATTACTACATACTAATTGTGTCAACTGTAAGTATAAACGGCTTTTTATTTCAGTTCTATGTCTGTAAGACTCATAGAATCACAGATATTAGAGATGGAAAGTAATTATTAGTCTCTCTAATCATCCTTCCTACCAGGGAAGGGTAACAACCTGAAGTATATTCAGATCAGTATTAGCGTCATTATTCACACATGTACAAGAATTCATCTCCAGATGTATTGCAGCATCAGACGTGCAGCTAACATGGGCTATTTGTTTTCTCTCAGTTCAGGAAGTGTCTGAAGAGAGCCGAGAACTTCTTCGTCGAGCTCTGGAAGAAGAGGAGGAGAAGCTTAGGAAAAGATATGAATTGATTCAACAGATAAGAGCTATAGAATCTCTGCCATTCTTTAGGAACAAGTTTGTTGACTTAACCCAGGTAGGTTCATAAGGAAAAAATAACTGCTTTAGAAGCATGTTTACATTTCACGCAGACGTGAATTATACTGTATACAAAAATATTGCATGTTGGATACATGCAATTAGAGATGAGCCCAAGACATGCAGCTTGGATTGAAAAATTAAATCTGAACCTGAATTTCCCCAAAGTTTATAAAATGAAAACTTTATAAGAGAAAACATCACGAGCACAGATGAAATTCTAACCCGATTGAAGTCAGTGGGAGTTTTGCCATTAAGCCCAGTGGGGCTAGGATTTCATCCTATAACATGTCTCTTAAGACATTGCCAAGTAGAGCCCCTAGATTTTATCTACCTTCATGATAACAGTTTTGTCAATACTTGGGGCTCTCATGTCCACACATAGAGCTTGGAATGATGTAGAGGTGTTCATACCAGTGCAGTGACTACACTGACTCTGAGTAAAGCTATGCCTCCTATACTGTGTCTCTGGACAGGAAATACAAGCATGGCTATTGCATTGATGCAATTAGTCCTCCCAGCACAATCCCACAATGCTCTCACCCACCCTTCAGTGACAACATTAGCAATTGGCTCTGCCACCTCTCAAGCCAGCCACCTACTGGCTGCATACAGGCCCAAAAGCACCTGATGCAAAACTTGACTGGTATCAACTCTGCCCAGGACCTCATCTTCCTCCCTTGCCCCTTCCCCATATACCCAGAGCAGCATAACAAAACAAAAAGATAAAGCAAAATAAAAGTTGACTAGTACTTTTAAACAATCAGAACTGCTCTCTTTTAGTTTTTCCATTCTTCCAAGGGAATTCAGCTGAAAAACAAAAAGAAAAAAATCTCTGTTAGTTAGCAGAAACCAACAGAGAGATGCTGTTCTTCTTTCCATGGAGAGGGCGTTCTTCTTTCCATGGAGGGGGCGTGGCTGGTGCAGCAGTCCATATACTGCCTTAGCAGTATCTCCCAAATTCCTGAGATTTAAAAGCAGAAAACAGACCTGAGTTATTAGTAGCATGGCTACCCCTCACCGTCTCCTCAGATCCCTAAACAAATGCACCATCTTACCTCACCATACTTCTCCAAAATCCACTTATGTCCCTTCTCCCCATTCCATTTCCCTACCTCCTGCTTCCCAAAGAAGCTATTAATTCCCTGTCAGGGACACTGCATTAGTAGTGGGGAGAAGAAGGGAGAACTGGCTGGGTAGTGTCTCTTGGGACCTTAAAGGGAAACACAAGAGAATGAAACTGGGATCAGCTACAAAGCAAGTATAAACCTAACAAAATAAGAACAGAAAAAACAATAGAGAAACCCAATTTATCTGAGAAAAAAATTAATAACCGAAGAAAAACAGAATAAAGTCAACTTCCTTCTCCCTTGGAGCACTATCAGCCAAAGGCGGTATCCACCTAGAGCATAGACCCTGCTCTTCACAATGCATATACAGACCTTCAGATGGGATGAAGCTATTTAAAGCAGACAATGGAGCAAGCCAAAAATGTGAACAACTACAAATAGACATTATGTCTCAGAGGTTATATACCTATGTCATGGGGATGTGGGAAAGAGTCAACAATCCACAACTTCTGCAGTACTCACAGGGAGAGCTGTGAATACATGCAGTGCACTTTGTGGACCCTGAACAGGCTCTCTTGTATGCTCACATTGCAGCTTGCACTTTTATGACTGAACCAATCTGAGCAGTTCTTTAATGTAGTCAGGGCTTGGAATTACAGAGCTTTCTCAATCACACATACTGCTGTGGAGCAGTGCTCATTGTCTGGTTCATTAAAATGAAAGGGATGAGAATTTCAGTACTTTCTCATTTATAGGCCCAGTTCATTTCATTGCCATTGACAGTGGGCAAAATTTTGCAGTCAGCTCCTCACATACAGCTCCCATTGATCCCATTTGTATCCAAGGGCAGTATTTAGTTTTAAATATGGTTTCCTATCTAACTCATTCCTGAGAGGAGATTCAAATAGCAGGTGAACACAACACATTTGAAGTCATACTTGAAATACTCATTCCAAATCAAGCCAAAGGGAAGCCCTTGCTAAGTGTAAGTTTGCTAAAAGTGAGCTGGCCATTCAAATTGCAACCAGATAAAGGAATGAGAACTCTCAGGTTTACATTATAATTTCCTAGTAGTGCTTAAGATGTGACTCCGATTTGAGTTAGTACATTTTACTTGCTTGTCCTGCATTTCTCTTTTGTAAAAATACACTTTCAAACTAGATGAAATAGAATTTGAGTCCATGAAATTCTCACTTTCTTTCAAGTATCAGCGGGGTAGCGTGTTAGTCTGGATCTGTAAAAAGCAACAGAGAGTCCTGTGGCACCTTTAAGACTAACAGATGTATTGGAGCATAAGCTTTCGTGGGTGAATACCCACTTCGTCAGACGCACCCACGAAAGCTTATGCTCCAATACATCTGTTAGTCTTAAAGGTGCCACAGGACTCTCTGTTGCTTTTCACTTACTTTCATAATCTTTAATGTACTCAGCTATCCACTTGGTGGCACTCCAGTTACATGAACAGCAGTGTTATCTACTGTGCAGGAAAAGAAGCCCCTTCATATATTTCCAGGACCACCCCTCAAAGGTTTCTAAAACTCAATCACCACATTGGGCTTCTAAGCAAATCCTCTTCCAAAAAAGGACATTGCTCAAGGTACGTCTATACTTACCTCCGGGTCCGGCGGTAAGCAATCGATCTTCTGGGATCGATTTATCGCGTCTTGTCTAGACGCGATAAATTGATCCCAGATCGATCCCGGAAGTGCTCGCTGTCAACGCCGGTACTCCTGCTCCGCGAGAGGAATACGCGGAGTCGACGGGGGAGCCTGCCTGCCGCGTCTGGACCTGCGGTAAGTTCGAACTAAGGTACTTCGACTTCAGCTACGTTATTCACGTAGCTGAAGTTGCATATCTTAGTTCGAAGTGGGGGGTTAGTGTGGACCAGGCCTTAGTCTCCCTACTAAGTTCACACACCACCACCAGAATCTCCATCCTGTACTAAAGCATTTCCCTTTCACTTCATGTGTTACAGCTCTGCAACAATGTACTGACTGGGTCAAACAGTAGATGAGGGTATAGTTCAAGGATATGCATCTTGAAATGTGAAAATTAAAATGCATCAGGATAGACAAAAATAGTAGTTTTTTGGTGTGAAACTGGTGCAGTTTTGGAAAGGAAAGGACTCAGAAGCCCAGTGTTTGTGTCTATATACACACCCACCCACATGCATTGCATTGGTACAGGGTGGAGGTACTGGTGCACATGGTGTCGAGACCCAGCAATGTCCTTTTGGAAGAGAGATTGCTTAGAAGCTCAGTGTGATGATTACATAATTTTGATGTTTGCGTTTCAGAAGTCTTTGAGGTACAATAGTTGGGGTGATCCTGTAAATATGTGAAGTGTCCTATTCCTGCACAGCAGATAGTTTTACTGCTCATATATGGCTTCATAGTGGGCTAAAAACATCAAACCCCTAAACTTTTGTTTAGAAGTTTCTAAAGGTCCTGACCACCTGCAGCTCCCATTTACTTCAATTAGGGTTGTGGTTTCTCAGCACCCCTGAAACTCTGGCTGCTTCTCTTTAGGCTCCTAAATCCAGAATTCGGTGCCTAACTTTAGGCACTCAGATTTAAAAATGTTGGCCTTGGACATTAAGGGTCTGATCTTGCCAGGTGCAGAACAGTTAACTCCTAGTAACCTCAGCAGTTAAATGCAGGTGCTCAATATGTCACAGGATCTGGCCCATAATCTGCAGTTAGATTACTCTTCCACACAAGTGGAAAAACAGATACTAGCATACAAATGCTCTCAGTATTTAAATTTGAATGTATATTGCCTTCTGGTTTTACAGACTTCACAGTTTTCCAAATTTAAAATGATGTTGTTAGGTTTTAAACTTCCTATTAAAACTGGATGTTGTGTTATCTAGAATCATTTCTGGCCAGATAAAACTGGCCTTTTATATTTGTGGTTAGTTCAGTTTGTTTCCTAGATGATATTTCTTCTGTGAGAAGTTGTATTGCCACATCTTAGCCTCATGTATTATGATACATCTCTGAAAATGATTTCTATGCCATAGAAAGTAGCTTGTAAATAAGTTAAGGCCAAATCCTGCTTAATTGAAGTCAAAACTCCCAATGATGTCAATCTGAGCTGAAACATGATCAAAATATTCTCTTTCCATTCACTGATTTTGAATTTCTGTAGACTGCTGGCTATGGCTTCAGTGGTGAAATGTCAATAGTGGAACTGCGTGAACGCCTAGCTTTACTGAAAGAAGCACAGAAGAAGGCAGAAGAAGAGAAGAGAGACCAGATAATACATGAAAAACAAGCCAAGGAACAACTTCTTCTAGACAAACTGGAGCAGATTTCCCTGTTCAGAGCAGCACTTGGAAGAGCAGCTGCATTGAAGTTAGTTTAAAATACCATAGAGATGTTTAGAATATTACATCGTTGCTAATATCTTGTTATTTGCAGGAACGAAAGATTTGGGGTGAAATCCTGATTCCATTTAATAGGAGTTCTGCCATTGACTTCAATATGGGCAGGATTTCAATCTTGCAGTTCAAATTAGGGCTCTCGATTAATTGCAATTAAGTCATGAGATTAACTCAAAAAATTAACTGTGATTAAAAAAAGTAATTGCTATTAATCACACTTAAACAATATAAATTTATTGAATATTTTGGATGTTTTTCTACATTTTCAAATATATTGATTTCTATTACAACATAGAATACAAAGTGTACAGTGCTCACTTTATATTATTATTTTTATTACAAATATTTGCACTGTAAAAATGATCAACCAAAGAAATAGTATTTTTCAATTCACCTCCTACAAGCACTGTAGTGCAATTTCTTTATTGTGAAAGTGTAACTTACAAATGTAGTTTTTTGTTACATAACTGCACTCAAAAACAAAACAATGTAAAACTTCAGAGCCCACTCAGTCCTACTTCTTGTTCAGCCAATCGCTAAGACAAACAACTTTGTTTACATTTACGGGAGATACTGTTGCCTGCGTCTTATTTACAATGTCACCTGAAAGTGAGAACAGGCATACACATGGCACTTTTGTAGCCGCCGTTGCAAGGTATTTACGTGCCAGATATGCTAAACATTCATATGCCCCTTCATGCTTTGGGCACCATTCCAGAGGACATGCTTCCATGCCAATGATGCTCATTAAAAGAATAATGTGTTAATTAAATTTGTGACTAACTCCTTGAGGGAGAATTGTATGTCTCCTGTTCTGTTTGACCTGCACTCTGCCATATATTTCATGTTATAGCAGTCTCGGATGATGACCCAGCACATGTTCATTTTAAGAACACTTTCACAGCAGATTTGACAAAATGCAAAGAAGGTACCAATGTGAGATTTCTAAGCATAGATACAGCACTCTACACAAGGTTTAAGAATCTGAAGTGCCTTCCAAAATCTGAGAGGGATGAGGTGTGGAGAATGCTTTCAGATGTTTTAAGAGCAACACTCCGGTGCAGAAACTACAGAACCCGAACCACCAAAAAAGAAAATCAACCTTCTGCTGGTGGCATCTGACTCAGATGATTAAAATGAACATGCGTCAGTCTGCTCTGCTTTAGATCGTTATCGAGCAGAACCCGTCATCAGGATGGACGCATGTCTTCTGGAATGGTGGTTGAAGCATGAAGGGACATATGAATCTTGAGCGCATCTGGCACATAAATATCTTGCAACGCTGGCTACAACATTGCCATGCGAACGCCTGTTCTCATTTTCAGATGACGTAAACAAGAAACGGGCAGCATTATCTCCTGCAAATTCTAACCAAACTTGTTTGTCTGAGCGATTGGCTGAAGTAAGACTGAGTGGACTTGCAGGTTCTAAAGTTTTACATTGTTTTATTTTTGAATGCAGTTATTTTTTGTACATAATTCTACATGTGTAAGTTCAACTTTCATTATAAAGAGATTGCACTACAGTACTTATATTAGGTGAATTTAAATATACGATTTCTTTTGTTTTTTACGGTGCAAATATTTGTAATAAAAATATAAAGTGAGCTCTGTACACTTTGTATCCTGTGTTGTAACTGAAATCAATATATTTAAAAATGTAGAAAATATCCAAAAAGGTAAATAAATAGTATTCTATTATTGTTTAACAGTGCAATTAATGACACGATTAATCGCAATTCATTTTATTTAATCACTTGACAGCCCTAATTAATATACATCATACAAATCTACTCAATTTGAATTTAAAGTTGTAAAGTATCCTTAGCATATTGGTACAGGCTCTTTGTTGTGAATAGATTCTGAGCACCAAATATTCAGACCCAAAATCATGTATCTGGAACAGAAGCTTTACCTCCACAACATTCACTTTCTAGTTAATCAGAAACAATTCCATATCATTAGAATCATCCTATATAGCCAACTACAGTGGTTTCTCATTTCCACCTAACCAATACACTAACCTCACAATATCCTTCCCTTAAATCTCATTCTCTATGTGGAGAGGCTAGACTGTGTATCTTAGGGCTTGTATCTATACTTACTGGGGGATCGACGAGTGGCGATCGATGCATTGGCGGTCGATTTAGCGGGCTAGTGAAGACTCGCTAAATTGACTGCAGATCGCTCTCCCGTCGACTCTTGTACACCACCAGATCAAGAAGAGTAGGCGGAGTCAATAGGTGAGCATCTCCCGTCGATATTGCGTAGTGTGGACCCCATGGTAAGTAGAGCTAAGCTACGTTGATTTGAGTTACGCTATTCATGTAAGTCAAATTGCGTAGCTTAGATCGAATTTCCCCTGCAGTGTAGACAAGGCCTTAGTTAAAGACATGTTAGGGAACTATATCTTTTCATAATTCACCTCAGTCACTAATAGCATGGGGATAGATCAAGTAGAAATATCTTAAAGATTGTCTAAATTGTATTTATTTTTATTCACTATTGTAGTGCCCACAGCTCTGGTAGGTGCTTCATACATGCAGAAGGCAGGTCCCTGCCCCAGAGAGCTTAAAGTCTAAACTAAAATAGTTTACAAATAAAGGAAAGCAATACAAGACATGACATGTGCATGTGTGCACCCACATACACACATGGGTGTCTTATTCCTTCTTTTTATTGTATCCTGACCTCCTGGCTAGTTGCTATTATTTTATTGCTGATTAACTTTAATCTTTTCCTTTTGGGTTTTGTTTGGTATTTTAGTTCTTCTTATATTTAATTTGTGTACCAGCTTGTCATGTGTCAGTGGCTCAGAGTCTTAAGATATAAGAACATAAGTATGGCCATACTGAGTCAGACCAAAGGTCCATGTAGCCCAATATCCTGTCTTCCAACAGTGGCCAATGCCAGGTGCTTCAGAGGGAATGAACAGAACAGGTAATCATCAAGTGATCCATTCCCTGTTGCCTATTCCCAGCTTCTGGCAAACAGAGACCAGAGACACCATCCCTGCCCATCCTGGCTAATAGCCATTGATGGACCTGTCCTCCATTAATTTATCTAGTTCTTTTTTGAACCCTGTTATAGTCTTGGCCTTCACAACAGCCTCTGGTAAAGAGTTTCACAGGTTGACTGTGCATTGTGTGAAGAAATACTTTCTTATGTTTGTTTTAAACCTGCTTCCTATTAATTTCATTTGGTGACCCCTAGTTCTTGTGTTATGAGGAGGAGTAAATAACACTTCGTTATTTACTTTCTCCACACCAGTCATGATTTTATAGACCTCTATCATATCCCCCCCTTAGTCCTCTCTTTTCCAAGCTGAAAAGTCCCAGTCTTATTAATCGCTCCTCATATGGAAGCCATTCCATACCCCTAATCATTTTTGTTGCCCTTTTTAGTACTTTTTCCAATTCCAATATATCTTTTTTGAGATCGCACGACCACATTTTCACACAGTATTCAAGATGTGGGCGTGCCATGGATTTATATAGAGGCAATATGATAATTTCCATCTTTTTAGCTATCCTTTTCCTAATGACTCCCAACATTGTTAGCTTTTTTTGCCTGCTGCTGCACATTGAGTGGATGTTTTCTGAGAACTATCCACAATGACTCCAAGATCTCTTTCTTGAGCATTAACAGCTGATTTAGACCCCATCATTTTATGTGTGTGTGTGTATATATATATTTATATATTCAATCAGGCCCAAAGCAGCTGCTTCCACATATCTGAGGGCTTGTCTACACTTACCAGAGGATCAACGCTGCGGCGATCGATGCATCAGCAGTCGATTTAGCGGGTCTAGTGAAGCCCCACTGAATCGACCGCCGATGACTCTCCCGTCGACTCCTGTACTCCACCTGATCGAGAAGAGTAAGGGGAGTCGATGGGAGAATGTCTCCTGTCGACATCGCGTAGTGCGGACCCCGCGGTAAGTAGATCTAAGCTATGTCGATTTGAGTTACGCTATTCACGTAACTCAAATTGCATAGCTTAGATCGACTTTTCCCTTTAGTGTAGACAAGGTCTTAGAAATGTTTCTATCATTGAGGTACAGAAGGCTGCTACTTGAAGTTCAATTCATTTTATTGATTTAGCTTCCAATTCTCATGCTCAGTTCCAAAGAACAGCCCTACAATTGTTCTTTAACTAATTCTCTGTAGTCCCGGCTCTGATTGGGTTTATTACTGCAAGTTAATCTCCTAAGAGTGGGACTCTATGCTGTCAATACCCAAAGGAGAAAGAAAGGCTATTATTTAGTAACTGTAGTTCAAGTCAATTGACAGCATACGTCTGCACTGCCCAATTGTCTGGTATCTCTAGAGTGGATTCTGATTAAGAGTAATTGGACTGAAATAGAGTTGTGGCCACTGCTCCTTATAAATTCCTGCCAATTAATTATAATCCTATCCTCCAAAGCACTTGCAACCCCTCCCAGTTTGGTATCGTACGCAAACTTTATAAGTGTACTCTCTATGCCATTATCTAAATCATTGTTGGAGATATTGAACAGAACCGGACCCAGAACTGATCCCTGCAGGACCCCACTTGTTATGCCCTTCCAGCATGACTGTGAACCACTGAAAACTACTCTCTGGGAACAGTTTTCCAACCAGTTATGCACCCACCTTATAGTAGCTCCATCTAGATTTCATTTCCCTAGTTTGTTTATGAGAAAGTCATGTGAGACAGTATCAAAAGCTTTACTAAAGTCAAGATATACAAAGTCTACCATTTCCCCCCATCCACAAGGCTTGCTACCCTGTCAAAGAAAGCTATCAGGTTGTTTGACAAGATTTGTTCTTGACAAATCCATGCTGACTGTTACTTATCACCTTATTATCTTCTAGATGTTTGCAAATTCATTGCTTAATTATTTGCTCCATTATCTTTCCAGGTACAGAAGTTAAGCTGACTGGTCTGTAATTCCCCAGGTTGTTCTTATTTCCCTTTTTATAGATGGGCACTATATTTGCCCTTTTCCAGTCTTCTGGAATGTCTCCTGTCTTCCATGACTTTTCAAAGATAATCGCTAATGGCTCAGATATCTCCTCAGTCAGCTCCTTGAGTATTTTAGGATGCATTTCATCAGTCACCTGGTGACTTAAAGACATCTAACTTGTCTAAGTATTTTTAACTTGTTCTTTCCCTATTTTAGCCTCTGATCCTACCTCATTTTAACTGGCATTCACTATGTTAGACGTCCAATCACCACCAACCTTCTTGGTGAAAACCAAAACAAAGACGTCATTAAGCACCTCTGCCATTTCCACATATTCGGTTATTGTTTTTCCCCCCTCATTGAGTAACGGGCCTACCCTGACCTTGATCTTCCTCTTGCTTCTAATGTATTTGTAGAATGTTTTCTTGTTACCCTTTATGTTTCTAGCTAGTTTGATCTCGTTTTGTGCCTTGGCCTTTCTAATTTTGTCCCTACATACTTGTGTTATTCGTTTATATTCATCCTTTGTAATTTGACTGAGTTTCCACTTTTTGTAGGACTGTTTTTTGATTTTTAGATAATTGAAGATCTCCTGGTTAAGCCAAGGTGGTCTCTTGCCATACTTCCTATCTTTCCTACGCAGTGGGATAGTTTGCTCTTGTGCCCTTAATAATGTCTCTTTGAAAAACTGCCAAATGTCTTCAATTGTTTTTCCCCTTAGATTTGCTTCCCATGGGATCTTACCTACCAACTCCCAGAGTTTGCTAAAGTCTGCCTTCTTGAAATCTATTGTCTTAATTTTGCTGTTCTCCCTCCTTCCATTCCTTAGAATCATGAATTCACCATTTCATGATCACTTTCACTCAAGCTACCTTCCACTTTCAAATTCTCAACCAATTCCTCCCTATTTGTCAAAATCAAATCTAGAACAGCCTCTCCCCTAGTAGCTTTCTCCACCTTCTGAAATAAAAAATTGTCTTCAATACATTTCAAGAACTTGTTGGATAATCTGTGCCCCGCTGTGTTATTTTCCCAACAGATGTCTGAGTAGTTGAAGTCCCCCATCACCACTAAGTCCTGTGCTTTAGATGATTGTTAGTTGTTTAAGAAAAGCCTCATCCACCCCTGCTTCCTGATTAGGTGGTCTGTAGTAGACCCCCTACCATGACATCATCCTTGTTTTTATCCCTTTTATCCTTAACCAGAGACTTTCAACAAGTATGTTGCCTATTTCCATCTCAACCTCAGTCCAAGTGTATACATTTGTAATATATAAGACAACACCTCCTCCCTTTTTTCCCTGCCTGTCCTTCCTGAGCAAGCTGTACCCTTCTATACCAATATTCCAGTCATGCATATTATCCCACCAAGTCTCTGTGATGCCAACTACGTCATAGTTGTGTTTATTTACTAGCATTTTGAGTTCTTCCTGCTTATTCCCCATACTTCTTGCATTAGCATACAGACATCTAAGATACTGATTTGATTGCCCCTCCCCCAGTTCTGTCTTGTCTCTCCCTTATCCCTGCTATAATAGCCCATGCTCCCCCAAATTCCAACCCTTCTACCAGGTCTCCATGTTTTTGACTTACCTTTGGGCTTTGGTCACCTGCCCCCTTCGAACCTAGTTTAAAGCCTTCCTCACTAGATTAGCCAGTCTGTGTCCAAATATGCTCTTCCCCTTCCTTGATAGGTGGACCCCACCTCTGCTTAGCAGTCCTTCTTCCTGGAACAGCATCCTGTGGTCAAGGACGCCGAAGCCCTCCTGGTGACACCATCCTCGCAGCCAGGCATTCATCTCCAGGATGCATATGTCTAAGCCAGCTCCACATAGCTGGGGCACCCTCTGTGCGGGAGCATTCTCAGGTGGCAATTTTTAACCCTGTCTGGGCACCATAAAATTGCTTTATGATAACTGTGAACCAAGCTTCTGGCCTGGGTATTTTAATCTTTAACAGTTTAACAAGCTCCTTGTTTAGGTAGAACAAGTACAAGTAAACTGTAAATGGGATTTCAAAAGCAAAGCTGGACAGCTGCTTATAATGTGCTTATTAGCGTACAATCACCTGGAATCACCTTTCAATTCACATGTTTGTGGAAAGAAAGGAGTTTCACCTGTTTTTTACATGCAGTAGAATTCTGCCTAATATATCCCAAAATCTTTTGTAAATGTCACAAAGTCTCCTTGTGTTCAAAAAGAAGGCTAAGTCTCATAAAAATGTTAGACAAGATTTGACAAGGCTAGGCTGGTGTATCCTCTAAGATCACAGATATATTACAATGTAAAAGGATTTTACACACATTAATGACCTTGTTGTTCCACCAGGAAATTTTCTTTGCAGGAATTTCTTGATTTATGGTATGGGTGTCTGCTAAGCTGCTTGCTTTGTCTTTACTGAAGACTGTGCCAAGACTCAGTTAGAAAAGCTAAACAATTGGTCATAGAAGAGGCAAAGTTTTGGTTCTTCAAAATATTGTCTGAGGAGTGTTTTTTGATATATAAATATATATTCTTCAGTATGTGTTTGTAGTAAGTAGGATCTAGCTGCTGAATTCCTACTGCTCAAGTCTTCACTAGACATGCAAACAGCAGGAGGAAATCCATCAACAATGAACTTTGATTATACAGTTTCACAGCGTTTATTGCAGATGAGCAAACTGCTGTTATGAGTGGCAGTAATTTTCCCAGCTACAGTTAGGTGTGTATTACTTTAATTATTTTAGCAGGGAGCCAGAATTTGGTCATTTAAGTGTCTTGCATCATCACACGGTGTCAGTCAACATGACAATGTAGTGTGCTTAAATGTCAGTGTTGACCCCCGCTACAGATTAAAATGACTGCTGCTAACAATTCATACATTCATTTTCCCTGCTGAAATAAGTAAGTGGAATAACATGGCAAATGACAGAAAAAGGTTCTATGAATATAGAGTCTCAGATTGCACCAGGTCACTGAGACTGTAATTGCTAGTAAATCCAAAGAGACGCTCCATTCTTACTGTAATATAGAACAGTCTCAACCATGAAAGTTTCCTTGAATTTTATTAATTAAATTTGTTTTTGATTGTTTAATAACACAAATAAAAAGCAAATTTTCAAATGCAGGCATTTAACTACACCCTTGGGTGCATAAATTGGCATGTTTTAGGCAACAAAATACCAAAGTACACACCAGGACATACCAACTCAAAGCACCACTAGCCCCTGGCAGAACAGATGCAAAACCTGCAGACATACTTCCACTGCTGTGACGATCAATACCCCTCACGACACACTTTTCAAGATTCATAGGTCCTCCACATGCCTATCACAACAAATGGTGTACCTCATCCAGTGCATCAAATGCCCCAACAACAACTATGTGCGTGAAACCAGACTACCGCTATGCTCTCAAATGAACTCACATAGAAAAATGATAAAAGACAAAAACACCATATCACCTGTGGGTAGGGCGACCAGATAATAAGTGTGAAAAATCAGGACGGGGGTGTGGGGTAATAGGTGCCTATATAAGAAAAAGCCCCAAATATCAGGACTGTCCCTATGAAATCGGGACATCTGGTCACCCTACCTGTGGGTGAACACTTTCCACAAAGCGATCACTCTATATCTGACCTTTCAGTCCTAATCCTCAAAAGAAACCTGCACAACACCTTCAAAAGACAAGCCTGGGAGCTGAACTTCATGACTCTGCTAGCCACTAAAAAACATGGACTCCACAGAGACACTGGTTTAATGACAGGTTTCAGAGTAGCAGCCGTGTTAGTCTGTATCCGCAAAAAGAACAGGAGTACTTGTGGCACCTTAGAGACTAACAAATTATTAGAGCATAAGCTTTCGTGGGCTACAACCCACTTAATGACTCATTACAACAATTTGTAACGCAGCCCACAGTCTGCTAACCCTTAATTGCCCACTTCGTTTTAAGTGGTCTCCTACCGCATGTGTGAACCCCTTATGCTTAACAATATGTCCCAATTTGCATTTAGGTCAGACACTGGTTACTTTCCCCAGACCTGAAGAAAAGCTCTGTGAAGCTTGAAAGCTTGTGCCTTCCACCAACAGAAGTTGGTCAAATAAAAGATATTATCTCACCTATCTTGTCTCTCTCCATACAGCTGATCTGGGACATGGGTAGTTTGGCTGTCTGCAGGCAGGATGGGTTCTTAACTCTTCCCTGCCTGTATTTTGTATGGGGTCCCCAAAAAAGTTAGGAAAACTTTTTAAAAGTCTATGGTAGGGAAATAATTTAGAGACTCCAGCAGATCAGAGACACAACATCTTATCCATAAAAGGACAGAAAACTCCTTTTTTGTATACCAAAAAAGGGGGAGTAACCCCGAACCTCTTGTGGACTAGAGGTTTGATGTTCTATTTTAGAAACCAGTACAAAAGCAAAGCACCTTCCTTCAAGCCTTCAGTTCCTTGGGCTGCTACTGTAACAAAGTGTATATCATAAAATAAACCAACAACAGTATATACATTTGAAGTTCCCCTTTAAGGAATGTTGAGCATACAGCAGCAGACCTAAAAGCAGAACAGCTTCCATAGATATGTCTAAACGGCAGCTGGGAGTGTGCCTTACATCTCGGGTGGTCAGACATACACTAGTTCTGCTTGAGCTAACATGCTAAAAATAGCACTGTGGACATTGTGGAATGGGTGGTGTCAAAAGCTAGCCACCAGAGTACCAACTCTCCCGACGCCCAGGGTCTGAGCTTGGGTGGCTAGTCCATGCCACTGCCTGTGCCGCAACACCCACACTGATATTTGTGGTACACTAGCTTGAGCAGAGCTAGTACATTTGTCTACCCAGGGTGGGCGGCTTGCTCCCAGGTGCTGTGTAGACATACCCTAAATATACTCCAGCAAATTGGGTGCCCTACACTCTAAGGGCATGTCTTCACTACCCGCCGATCCGGCGGGTAGCAATCGGTCTATCGGGGATCGACTTACCGCATCTAGTGAAGATGCGGTAAAATCGATCCCTGATCGCTCTGCCGTCGACTCCGGAAATCCACCTCGACAAGAGGCGGCAGCGGAGTCGGCGGCAGCGGAGTCGGCGGCAGCGCGGCAGCGGTCGACTTTCCCGCGTCCTCACCGCCAGGTAAGCCGACCTAAAATACGCAACTTCAGCTACGGTATTCACGTAGCTGAAGTTGCGTATCTTAGGTCGGACCCCCGCTGTAGTGTAGACCCAGCCTCATTTTGGGCTCCTGAAAGGATTCATCTGGATCTACACTTTCCCATTCCCAGCAGATGTCACCTCATTTTATTAGAAAAACTATGTGTGAAGGGTCCAATCCCTTGGGACTGTCACCTGATGTGCTGAAATTACCTCTGAGCCCATTTTCCCTGCCAGCTTGGAACTCCAGAACCCTGTCTTGTTGAGCCAGACATGCTAGCCTGCTGCAACACAGACCCAGGTCTGAACCATACCCCCAAAGCTGCAGGCTTTAACTGAAAACCACTCAGCAGGTTACCTATCTCCAGCACAGACACCCAGTTCCCAATGGGATCCAAACCCCAAATAAATCCATTTTACTCTGTATAAAGCTTATACAGGGTAAACTTAAGAATTGTCCACCCTCTATAACACTGATAGAGAAATATGCACAGCTGTTTGCTCCCCCAGGTATTAATCACTTACTCTGGGTTTGTTAATAAACAAACGTGATTTTATTAAGTATAAAAAGTAGGATTTAAGCGGTTTCAAGTAATAACAGACAGAACAAAGTAAGTTACCAAGCAAAATAAAACAAAACACGCAAGTCTAAGCCTAATACATTAAGAAACTGAATACAGGTAAATTTCACCATTAGAGATGTTCCAATAAGCTTCTTTCACAGACTAAACTCCTTCCTAGTCTGGACCCAATCCTTTCCCCTGGTACAGTCCTTGTTAGTTCCAGCTCAGGTGGTAACTAGGGGATTTCTCATGACTGGCAGCCCCCTTTGTTCTGTTCCACCGCCTTTTATAGCTTTGGCACAAGGTGGGAATCTTTTGTCTCTCTGGATCCCCACCCCTCCTCCTAAATGGAAAAGCACCAAATTTAAGATGGATTTCAGCATCAAGTGACATGGTCACATGTCCTGTGAGACCACATTCTTCATTCTTCCAAGGCTAGCCCGCACGTACCCAGGGAGGTTTGCAAGTAAACAAAGCCATTTACAACCAATATCCTAGTCATTGGGAGCCATCAAACTTCCAAACCACTATTAATGGCCCACACTTTGCATAATTACAATTGGACTTCAGAGTTATACTTCATATTTCTAGCTTCAGATACAAGAATGATACATACATACAAATAGGATGAACACACTCAGTAGATTATAAGCTTTGTAATGATACCTTACAAGAGACCTTTTGCATAAAGCATATTCCAGTTATATCATATTTACACTCATAATCATATTTCCATAAAACATATGTAGTGCAATGTCACCCTATGGACTGGGAGAACCATGATAATTTGGGCTCTCTCCCTCTGGGTCCCAGAAGGTCCCCCCGTGACAAACTCCAACACTTTAAACCTCCTTTTTGATTTTTTTCCCAAGCCTTCCAGAAATAGTCTACCTTAGCATAAGGTGTGACATAAAACATTTCCAGGGACTGGCTTTTTTGGGGCATGATGGGATAGTGGGGAGGAATTGAATATGGGGCTTGTAATGGGCAACTATTTTCAACCTTAACTGTGAAGTAGCTACCAGAACTCCATAACGTTAGATTTCTGCTGCTTCTCCTGTGTCTGTGTTTACAAAAACATTGATTTGCATATAATGAAAGGTTTGTTGCTCAATTCCACTCACTGTTTGATCATCAAGTGTTTACCTAAAAACTAATTAGCATGTTTTCAGCACCTTTGGGGAAAGAATGCCTCATTACCATGAAAACAGAAATAACCCGTTTTCATGTAAGTTAAATGTTAGAGCATAAGTTTTAGAATCATAGAATAATATCAGACATTTAACCCATAGTAACAGGGATGTATCAGCCCTTTAAGTCTGGCAGAAGAAGCATTATTCTATTCTTTATAGGTTTTTATACCATGCTTATCACCGTTGTGTCCAAGCAGTTTCCAATGGTGCATTAAGCAACATAACTATACATGCCATGTGTTGTTTGTTCTCTCATCCTCTCTCCACAGGGAGAGGCATTTGCAGTGGAGTGTCTTGTTTTCATAGGGTTTCTCATTTTATTATTATGGGTTTTTAAATAAATATACCTGTTGCTCTGTGTTTATGTTAAAGAAGGCAAGATCTAAGAAATGTGCTTTGTACTTGGAATGGAAAGTGGTGAGGACTGTGATGGTTCTTAATTCTTGGAGGAGTTCATTCCACAGTCTTGGACTGCCCCCGGAGGAAGTTCTGCATGCCAAACATATGAGCTTTACTCTTATTGTAGAGAGTTCCATTGTGCCAGAGAGGCAGAGTCGTTGACCATAGTCTTTGTCCTGGAGCTTTACACGGTCTTTTAGCTATCCTGGCCCAGCCATGGAGCACTGTGAAGATAAGGACTAAGATCTTGAACTTGATTAGACATTCTATGGGGAAGCCAGTGTAAAGAGTGGAACACATGTGTGATGTGCTCGTGGTAGCCTGTATTGCTGAGGAAATGCACTGCAGTGTTCTGAACTAGTGGGTGTTTCATAAGTGCTGAAGGTTTTATGCCCAGTTATATCACGTTGCTGTAGTCCAGCCGAGAGGTGACAAAGGTATGAATAACTCAGTCCAGGTCTTCATCCACCAGGATGGGACAGAGTCTTCTAGCCAACTGGAGATGGCAGAAAGACCCTGTCTTTTTTTACTCACAGCTGTTGCTATTCAACAGCTCAGCATCATCAAGGAATCCAAGAGACTACAGATTGAAGTGACCAATTATGGATGTGAATCTTCAACCAAAGAAGGATGCACCATGGCAGCAAGCTCTTAAAAATACTTTCTTCTGCACACCAGTGTTACCTCTGTTTAGCTCAGATTCAGTTTCAGCAAGCTACTCTTCATTCATAAGCTGATCTCATCCAAGCATTGGGCCATCTTGGTGGTAAAGGTGTGGTCATTACTTCATTCCTTACCCCAAACCCAGGTATAGTTTTTAGAGCAAGAAATATGGCAGTTCAGGGAGAGTCTCAGGAAGGCAGCTACACATATGGGAAGCAAACCTAAATGGCTGCCCTTATTTATGGCCAAGATTCAACTTCAAAGCATTGGTTGGATCAAAGCTTCTTTTCACTCAGTTCTTGAGGACTGCTGAGCCTGTAGTCTCGAGCCCCGGGAATGCCTGCTATAAAAGGGACTGGCTGTACAAGGTGCTTCCTGCCCTTCGAATAATAAGAGACTTGAAGAGAACAGGAAGGCCAAAAACAGCCTCTCTAAGAGATGGGGAGTGTCTGAATCTCTAAGGGATTTGATATAGACCTTTTGTGGTGACATAGTGATCTCAGAGCCTGGGGGAAAAGCACCCCTGAGAAGGAGACCTTATGTTTGTTTGTCAATGACCCTAGCCCTTGAAAGAGTCTGGGTTACACTAAAAAGATTGAAGAATAAGAACCGGGGGGAGGGGGGGGAGATATATTTATATTGTATTAAACATTTCCACGGGTGTGGCCCTTTTGTGAAATTTGGCCTGCCACACTCAGAGTCACAGATACAATTACTATTAGCCAACCAGAGCACCAACCCACATCCTGCCTTAGACAGGTAAATAGCAATTTTGTTCAAATTTTCAGGAAAATCATTTGAGAAATACTGTACCACATAAATCCTTTTACAAAACTCCGTGTTCAACAGTTAAATGTACCTGTGATCATCACAAACAAGTTCCATTAGCCTTATCAACTGAGAGAAAGGGCCAGATCAAACCTGGTACACCTCTACCCCGATATAACGCTGTCCTCGGGAGCCAAAAAATCTTACCGCGTTATAGGTGAAACTGTGTTATATTGAACTTGCTTTGATCCGCCGGAGCACGCAGCTCCGCCCCCCCGGAGCGCTGCTTTACTGCGTTATATCCGAATTTGTGTTATATCGGGTCACGTTATATAGGGTCTGACAGACCCAGACCAGTGGGGTACAGGAGTCTGGTAGAGGACAAATATACTGGTCACTGGATGAGTAGTTTTCTGTTCCCTGAGTGACCAGAGCAGGGGCTGCACTAGAGTAATCAGTTAAGGCAGGCCGGCTAATTAGGACACCTGGAGCCAATTAAGAAGAAGCTGCTAGAATCAATTAAGGCAGGCTAATCAGGGCACCTGGGTTTTAAAAAGGAACTCACTTCAGTTTGTGGTGCGAGTGTGAGGAGCTGGGAGCAAGAGGCGCAAGGAGCTGAGAGTGAGAGGGTGTGCTGCTGGAGAACTGAGGAGCACAAGCGTTATCAGACACCAGGAGGAAGGTCCTGTGGTGAGAATAAGGAAGGTGTTTGGAGGAGGCCATGGGGAAGTAGCCCAGGGAGTTGTAGCTGTCATGCAGCTGTTACAGGAGGCACTATAGACAGCTGCAGTCCACTGGGCCCTGGGCTGGAACCCGGAGTAGAGGGCAGGCCAGGGTTCCCCCCAAACTCCCAATTGACCTGGACTTTGGGTTCTTCCAGAGGGGAAGGTCTCTGGGCTGTTCCCCAACCCACATGGTGAATCTCTGAGGCAAGAAAATCCGCCAATAAGCGCAGGACCCACCAAGATAGAGGAGGAACTTTGTCACAAGGGGTAGAGGTGTATAAGCAGTTGTGATGCCATTAGCGTCAGTAGAGTTCCAACCTCTTACTTTAGGTTTGAATTTTACCTGAAAGGTATAACTGTCGAGAATGTGATCTTAATACTGTGATCTGAAGCTAGTCACTGAGCCAGATTCAAAGGTGATGTAAATAGAAGTGCAAGTTACATGTCAGTAAGTGGGTATATGAATGTAAGTTGGCGTAGCCTACACAACAAGGGGTGTTAGTAAGTTGAGGTTATAGGAAGTAAGGACTTGTCTATATAAACATTTAGTTTTGAAACAAGAGTAGATTAAAGCACACCAGGAAACGTTTAGTTCCCGGCAGCAGCTCATATGGACAGTAAGGCCTTGTGTATACTATTGGGGTAAGTCGACCTGTTATGCTACTCCAGTTATGTGAATAATATAACTGACGTTGAAATAGCTTAGGTCGACTTACCGTGGTGCCTACACTGTTGTGTCAACAGGAGATGACTTCCCTTACGCTTCTCAGGGAGCTGGAGTACCAGAGTTGACCAGAAGCGCTCTGAGATTGATTTAGCGGGTCTTCACTAGAGCCGCTAAATCAACAATGCTGCATTGATCGCAGCAATACTGATCTACCAGTAAGTGTAGACATGGCTTCAGTGTGCAGCAAGCTAGGGCAAGATAGATTTACACTTCTGCTCACTGTGAACTACGTGTTCATATAGACAAGCCCTAAGGGCTGGTCTACACTGGGGGGGGGGATCGATCCAAGCTACGCAACTTCAGCTATGCGAATAGCGTAGCTGAAGTCGAAGTATCTTGGATGGAATTACCTGGGGTCCACACGGCGCGGGATCGCCGGCCGCGGCTCCCCCGTCGACTGCGCTACCGCCGCTCGCTCTGGTGGAGTTCCGGAGTCGATGGTGAGCGTGTTCGGGGATCGATATATCGCATCTTAACGGATAAATCGATTGCTAGCCGCCGATACGGCGGGTAGTGAAGACATACCCTAAGTGAGCATAAACTGATACAACTTACACTCCAAGGGAGTAGCAGAGTAGGAGTAGCAGGGGGGAAAAAACAGCAGGAGAGTGTAAAATAAAGTAGGTATCCCAGCGTTTCTTCCACTCTCTTGTTTGTTACTTTACTGCTACATTGTCCCTTCTACACCATTAGGGTACATCTAGGGTGATCAGATGTCCCAATTTTATAAAGACATACAATGCCGATATTTGGGGCTTTGTCTTTTATAGGTGCCTTTTACCCCCCACTCTCTGTCCTGATATTTCACACTTGCTATCTGGTCACCCTAGCTCAGAGGTCCCCAAACTGTGGTGCGTGCCCCCCCCAGGGGGGGCACAGAAGAATGTTTGCAGGTGGGCACAGGGGCCTTGGCTAGCCCCCATGGGGGGTGGGGAGGGAGCACCATCCAGCTCTGCTCCTGGCCCAGACCCCAGTTGCTGGCCCTGCGCTCAGGGCTCTGCTCCCAGCCCCATGAATCATAGAATCATCAGTATATCAGGAGGTCATCTAGTCCAACCCCCTGCTCAAAGCAGGACCAATCCCCAACTAAATCATCCCAGCCAGGGCTTTGTCAAGCCTGACCTTAAAAACCTCTCAGGAAGGAGATTCCACCACTTTCCTAGGTAACCCATTCCAGTGCTTCACCATCCTCCTAGTGAAAAAGTTTTTCCTAATATCCAACCTAGGAACCGACTCCCAGCCTTGGCCCCCGGACAAGGCTCTGCTCCCAGCCCTGCCCCAAGCTATTGCCCCAGCCTTGGACCTCTTACCCCTGTCCATGTCCCCCTCAGAGCCGCAGCCATACTCCCAACCTCGGCTCCAGCAGGCCAGGGATGGACCGTGAAAAGGAGTAAGTGGGGGTGAGGTAAAAAGTTTGGGACCATTGCCCTAGGTGCATCTACATTACAGTGAGGTTGTGAATGGAAGCTTGGGTAGATGTATCCACACTAGCCATACTCTAGCTAGTGCACTAAAAATAGAAGTGAGGACTCTGTGGCTCAGGCTTCAGTACTGGCTGTACACGTAAGTATGTACCATGTACTGAAGACTGTACTATGGTGTCCTCACTTCTATTTTTAGCAAGCTAGCTACAGTACAGCTAGCATGGGTACATCTACACAAGCTGCCATTCACACACCCCAGCTGCAATATGGACATATTATATTTTGCATCCATTGAGAAGGGACTTCAGATTATGCTGAATTGTTCCATACTGGTTAGTGGTATTATGTGAACAACAGGAATCAAGCTGAGAACACCACATTCATTTCCTCATATAATGTAACCTGATTTGAATCTAACTGATCACCAGAGGTAAAAGGCTGGTGCATTAACTCATGATTTGCAAAGTAATTTATTTTGATTCTAAATAATCTGGATTGGATTTATTTTGTAGATCTTGTCCATCTATTTTTTCCCCTTTTTTCTTTATTTTTGACCTTGCAGGCAGGAAGAGAAGAAAATAAAGTCCCAGTTAACTGAAGGACCTGTGAAAAATGAACGTGTTTTAGATCTACAGAAAAAGATTACAGAGAAAACTATGGAGCGTAAAAAGCAAGCTGAAATCTTAAAGATTACACCCCAGAAAGATGGTGCAGGGCCAGGGAGATCTTGGGAGTCATATGAAGTAAGTAAATAAGTATTACAATAAATAGTCATGATGGAATTTTTTTTTAAGTTTCAGTTAGCACAATGGAAGTGTGACAGATATGGCAATTTCTTGCAATATTCTTGGGAGACCTTATTGAATTAAGTTAAGTATTTTTGGGGTCCATTGTATTAAATGAATGGTTTATTTCTTATTGTGGGCCAGAATTGTATGTAACCTCTCAAGGGGAGAGATGTAACGGATGTGAGACTTGGGGTTACAAAGGACTATTTTGAACAATGTGCCAGACAAGAATGGACTTTAGGAACAAAGTCTAGTGGAGGCTAGTGAAGATTAGAAGGAGAAAACGGCAGACTCGGGATGATATGTTCTCGGAGCTCCAGATGTCCTCCCACGCTGACAGAGCACAGCAGAATGCGTGGAGGCAGACAATGTCAGAGTGCAGAAAAGCACAATATGAATGAGAGGAGAGGTGGCAGGCTGAATCGCGGGCTGAAGAGAGCAAGTGGCAGGCTGAAGAGGATAGGTGGCGTCAGATTGCTGACAGAAGGCAAGAGTCGATGCTCCGGCTGCTGGAGCATCAAACTGATATGCTCCAGCATATGGTTGAGCTGCAGGAAAGGCAGCAGGAGCAGAAACCACCGCTACATCCCCTGTGTAACCAACAGCCCTCCTCCCCAAGTTCCGCAGCCTCCTCACCCAGACACCCAAGAAGAGGATTGCCCAAGCATCAGAAGGCTGGCCTTCAATAAGTGTTAAAGTTTTAAAGTTTTAAAGTGCAGTCTGTCCTTGTCCTTCCCTCCTCCCCCACCCCTCCCGGGCTACCTTGGCAGTTATCCTATTTGTGTGATGAATTAATAAAGAATCCATGAATGTGAAGTAACAATGACTTTATTGCCTCTGCAAGCGGTGCTCAAAGTGGGGAGGGGAGAGTGGTTAGCTTACAGGGAAGTAGAGTGAACCGGGGGGGTGGTTCATCAAGGAGAAACAAACAGAAGTTTCACTCCGTAGCCTGGCCAGTCACAAAACTGGTTTTCAAAGCTTCTCTGATGCACACCGTGCCCTGCTGTACTCTTCTAACCACCCTGGTGTCTGGCTGCGTGTAATCGGCGGCCAGGCGATTTGCCTCAACCTCCCACCCCGCCATAAATGTCTCCCCCTTACTCTCACAGATATTGTGGAGCGCACAGCAAGCAGCAATAACAATGGGGATATTGGTTTCGCTGAAGTCTATCCGAGTCAGTAAACTGCACCAGCGCGCTTTTAAACGTCTAAATGCACATTCTACCACCATTCTGCACTTGCTCAGCCTATAGTTGAACAGGTCCTGACTACTGTCCAGACTGCCTGTGTACGGCTTCATGAGCCATGGCATTAAGGGGTAGGCTGGGTTCCCAAGGATAACGATAGGCATTTCAACATCCCCAACGGTTATTTTCTGGTCCGCGAAGAAAGTCCCTTCCTCCAGCTTTTGAAACAGACCAGAGTTCCTGAAGACGCGAGCATCATGTACCTTTCCCGGCCATCCCACGTTGATGTTAGTGAAATGTCCCTTGTGATCCACCAGGGCTTGCAGCAGCATTGAAAAGTACTCTTTTTGGTTTATGTACTCGCTGGCTTGGTGCTCCAGTGACAAGATAGGGATATGGGTTCCGTCTATCGCCCCACCACAGTTAGGGAATCCCATTGCAGCAAAGCCATCCACTATGACCTGCACGTTTCCCTGAGTCACTACCCTTGATACCAGCAGGTCTTTGATTGCGTTGGCTACTTGGATCACAGCAGCCCCCACAGTAGATTTGCCCACTGCAAATTGATTCCCGACTGACCGGTAGCTGTCTGGCGTTGCAAGCTTCCACAGGGCTATCGCCACTCGCTTCTCAACTGTGAAGGCTGCTCTTATCCTGGTATTCTGGCGCTTCAGAGCAGGGGAAAGCAACTCACAAAGTTCCATGAAAGTGCCCTTACGCATGCGAAAGTTTTGCAGCCACTGGGAATTGTCCCACACCTGCAACACGATGCGGTCCCACCAGTCTGTGCTTGTTTTCCGGGCCCAGAATCGGCGTTCCACGGCATGAACCTGCCCCATTAACACCATGATTTGCACATTGCTGGGGCCCGTACTTTGTGAGAGGTCTATGTCCATGTCAATTTCTTCATCAATCTCGTCGCCGCGCTGCAATCGCCTCCTCGCCTGGTTTTGCTTTGGCATGTTCTGGCTCTGCATATACTCCAGGACAATGCGCGTGGTGTTCATAGTGCTCATAATTGCCGCGGTGATCTGAGTGGGCTCCATGATCCCAGTGCTATGGCGTCTGGGCTGAAAAAAGGCGCGAAACTATTGTCTGACGGAGGGAGGGAGGGGCGAGTGATGACATGGCTTACAGGGAATTAAAATCAACAAAGGTGGCTGTGCATCAGGGAGAAACACAAACAACTGTCACACAGAATGGACCAGCCAAAGATTGAACTCAAAACCCTGGGTTTAGCAGGCCATTGATTTCACGGAGGGAGGGGGAAGCAAATGAATACAGAACAAATCTGGTCCATCTATCTTTTACATCTTAGCTGGCAGCAGACAGTGCAGCATGACTGATAGCCATCGGCATCTTCTGGGTGCTTGCCAAAAGATGCTGCATTATGATTGCTAGCCATCATCGTCAAGACGGTGCAATAGGACTGCCGGCAGGACTGAGTCTCCAGGAGACAAAACATGTCTGCCCAGGCGCCTCTGACCGAACTCACTGAGGAGTACGATGACGATGGATACCAATCATAATACACCATCTACTGCCAAAAGGCAAGGAGCTGCTGCTGTATAGCAATGCAGTCTCACGTCTGCCGGCACCCAAATAGCCGATGACGGCTACCAGTCATACTGCACCGTCTACTGCCAAAAGGCAATTAGCTGCTGCTGTGTAGCAATGCAGTACCACATCTGCCGGCACCTAGATGACATATGGTGACGGTGAGCTGAGCTGAGCGGGCTCCATGCTTGCCGTGGTATGTCATCTGCACAGGTAACCCAGGAAAAAAGGCGCGAAACGATTGTCTGCTCTTGCTCTCACGGGGAGGGGGAAGGGGGGGCTAACAACATGTACCCAGAATCCCCCGCGACACTGTTTTTGCCTCATCAGGCATTGGGATCTCAACCCAGAATTCCAATGGGCGGCGGAGACTGCGGGAACTGTGGGATAGCTACCCACAGTGCAACGCTCCGGAAGTCGACGCTAGCCTCAGTACTGTGGATGCGGTCCGCCGACTTAATGCACTTAGAGCATTTTATGTGGGGACACACACAATCGACTGTATAAAAACGATTTCTATAAAACCGGCTTCTATAAATTCGACCTAATTTCATAGTGTAGACATACCCTTAGTGTAGACAGGGAACTGTACAGCCTGGAAAAATCTTGGTTCACAGGGATAGAGATGTGAGCGTCTACCCAACAGAGGTGATGGCTGGGGAGTCGGGAACCTACAGGGGTACCCTTAAGGGACCACAAAGGGGAAATACAGGTGCAGTTGCCGTGAACTTGTGATAGGAAGATTAGAGATAAATGGACTAATCTATTGAAATAATAACTATAGCCTATTTTGTTAGGAGACTTGGCAGAACTGAATTCACAGCCTAGGGGAAAGCTGTATTTTTCAGATATAAATAGTACAATCATGTAAACCAGGGGTCCTCAAGCTTCATTGCACCTTGACCCACTTCTGACAACAAAAATTACTACACAACCCTGGGCAGTGGGGTTCGGGCTTTGGCTTCGGCCCCGGGCAATGGGGCTCAGGCTTTGGCTTTGGCTCCACACCCCAGCAAGTCTAACACCAGCCCTGGTGACCCCCATTAAAATGGGGTCCCAACCCACTTTGGGGTCCCGACCCACAGTTTGAGAACCACCGATATAAGCCTTTCACAGGATTGCTCACTGCAGCTTCAGAATCTCCATTTAAGGGACAAATCCAGTAAAACATTTAAGCATGTGCTTAACTTTAAGCACATACTTAAGTCCATCCCATTTCAGCAAAGAAAAGTATTTGGGGCCTTATTCAGGAGAGTATTTAAGTGGGCCCTAAATAGGGGTGCTTTCCATAATAGAGGCCTTACAGAAGGGCAGATGCAATAATTAGAGGCCTCAAAGGAAAACTGCAGTGTAATAAAGATATTCAAATCACTACAAAGAATAAGACACATTTTGAAATAAAAAAGAATTATAAACCTATAGATAGGATCCTTGACAGTATAAATGTAGAATATGACTGTAAATGCAGCTATCATTTGAAGCCTAAGAGTTCCATAACTGTTGTGAAGTTCTACTCTTTTGTTTAACTTTACACTTTAAATATCACAAGATGTTAGTCCTCTTCCTCTTCCTTCCACTCAAGTCCTAAGGCACATAGCACTAAAAATCACTTTTTAATTCAATATAAAGTATAAATAAAACACAGGTCAGCAGAAGATATTAGGTTTGCTCTAGTCCCCATCATTGCTGCTTGGGTCTACACAGCCCTGGCCAAATTTTATTTCAGAGAACAAGGCAAACTCTTGTCAGTTACACCCAGCACCCATTTAGTCCAATTGTGTTGTATGGGTTTAACTTAGAGCAGAAAATGGTCCAGTATCTAGCAGGATAGTAAGCCCTTTTTCTGTGCAATAACTCCAACATGCATGCCGCTTGTACTGCCCACCTTTTTGATGCCTTACCTCTCTATTCCTGAATACACTGAAAGTAGAAGTTCCCCTCTTGGTGTTGAAATGCCAGGACCAAATTTTGGCCTCACTTACACCTATGTACGCCCTTTGAACTCAGTGGGTTTGTACAGGTGTGAATGAGTGCAGAATTTGCTCCACACACACATTTTTAACACTGTTAAATTAATAACAAAATAGAATTTATATTACAGTTTAGAAAACTGAAGACAAATGTGTTGTAAAAGAGAGAAGTTGTTCTAGCATTGTTGGAGGCAATTAGATGATAACGTTGCTTTGTCTGTCAATGCGGGTCTTTTCTGGAATACAGTCTTTGTGAACCTAACTGTTGAATCAGAACACCTGTAAAGTTTGATATAGGAGATATATGTATGCATCTGAGTGTTGAAATAGGACTACCAGGATAAACTTCTGAGAGGGAGATAACATAAGAAAGAGAAAATGGAGAATAACAATCCAAATGTAGTTTGGTTTTGTCTTGGCCTAAGATTTTGTACTGTGCTCAATCTAGTCAGCGTTTCTCAAATGTGGACACCGTCGCCGCATGTGGCCACCAGGGTTTTTTTTTGTGGCCACAGCCTCCTGGGCAGTGATTGGAGGGGGGGCGGCAAAGCATTCACCCCTTCCCCGGAGCCACCAGTAGGAGTTGGGCCCTGGCCCCCTCTGGAGCCACAAAAACCAGAGTAGCAGGCAGCCAGTGTGAGTTCCCCCCTTTCCAAGGGAAGGGGAAATGGGGCTTGGGTGACCAGACAGCAAATGTGAAAAATCAGGACAGGGGGTGGTGGGTAATAGGAGCCTATATAAGAAAAAGACCCAAAAATCAGGACTGTCCCTATAAAATTGGGACATCTGGTCACCCTAAGTGGGGCTCAGGCTTCAGCCCTGGGGCATTGGGCAGCAGGCTCCGGCAATGGGGTTTCGGGCTTCAGCCGCAGGGCTTCAGGCTCCATCCCCCAGCCGCAGGGCTTTGGGTTCCAGCCCCGTGCTCACCCCTCCCCGCATCACCCATGACCCCTGCTGCCCTTCCCCAGCCCTCCATTGCTCCCAGCCCCTGCTGCCTCCCTACCCACCTCTCCATTCAGAGCTTAATTTGTCCCCCAGCTTGCCCGGGCTGAGTAAGTCTGCGGTGAAAAGCGATATTACCAAACCTACAAATATCAGTTTTCACAGGAGCAGACTTACTAGCTAGCAAGTCAAAAAAGAAAAAATTAAACTCAGAAAGGAGACAAGAAAACAAAGGAAACAACAACAAAAAAAAGAAGAACATGCAAAGCAGCTTATTTTGTTTCTATTCTGTTTAGGTCCAGTAAAGAATAGAGACAACTGTACGTTACTTTTGAGTTTGAAAAAAATGCTACATAAATAAATTACAATGATTTGGACATGGATATGTGCATATTTATTTGTCTTTCCTAAAGTTAAGTAAGTATTTTAGGAAAAATTGTCAGAGCAGCCACCATCAAGAGCTGGTGGCCGCACTCTAAGGCCACCAAAAGATTTCTTGTGAGAACCCCTTCTAGACTAAACAAATTGTGCACCCAGCCTCAGTTTGTTTCTATTCATCACGGCCATTATGAAGTTGCTGTGCTTGCCCCAATGATGGTATCAAATGGAATATTTGTCTGCCAGCCATCCAGATTGTCTGAAAATTCATTCCATAATCTGATTAGTCACTCATGTTTGTACTATGATCATCTGTCTTTCATTTCTGCAGAACTCTCTGCAAGAGCCCCACTGGAAAGAGTTGGAAGAGAGTCGGGAACAACAGTCCAAGATGCTTCAGAATGGCTTAATGTCCAGAGAAACAGCTCAGAAAATGACTGCATATCAGGCTGCAAGAATTGGAGCCACTTCTTGTATATTGAGATAATAGGTAAAATGAAATGACTCTGGACAAAATCCAGACCCAGTGGAGATGGGAGCACTTCCTACTGTGACTGCTAATGCCAGGGTTGAATTTAGCCCTCTTTCTCATATGTGTAGGCTGCAGAGTCAAATTATGGTTGGCATAACTGAAACAGAATTTGGTAACTTGTATTTTAAATCTGTGTTGAGACATTTTTCCATTTAGAATTAAAACATGTAATGGATTAAATATTTACTTTGAAATGTGTTTGTGGTAACAAACTAACAGGTAAGAATGTTGTAGAGAGGACTTTCAGTGTATACCCTGCCATTGTTATATGCTATGCCAGTTGTTTGCTGTGTTCATTTTCTGAAATAAAAAGTAAAAATATGTGAAACAAACAGAATTTTTACTTCTGCATTTAGCTTTTCACAGGATGTGATCAACCACAGTTTAGAATAGGGATCAATGATCTTACAATAAGTACAGAATGTGATTACCTGCCCATACCAGTAGGTCAACCAGTTTCAACACTGGTTGTGGAGGAGCTAGGGAGAAAACCAGGTTTGCGTCCCAGGGTCCAATACAGGAAATTTCCAAGTGCAGACAGGCTCTCTGCCTCCCTTGTAAAACTGAGATGATTATAATGATTTAGGCCCCAATTCAGTATGGTACTTAAGCATGGGCCTGACTTTAAGCACATACTAGTCCCACTCAAGTGAAGTTGCTCAAGAAGCAAATTCCCTTCATCTCAAAGTGATGATAAGAGGAAGTAACATTCCTTATTCTCTTTAGAGAGCAGTTTTCAGAAGCAATCAAAACTCTGTTAGTCACCTAGAATTAATTTGACATCTATGATCATTTCTATGCTATTTCCATAAATGAACCTTCAAGTCATAAGGCTATGTAGGCATAATGCCAGAGGGGATGTAAATCTCAATTAAAATCTGTGCAGCAGTAAGAATATGTAATGTATTTCTATCTGAAATTTATGCCACTTACAAGATATTTAATTATTGCCATTGCAAATATTGAAATTGAATGAGATTGTATCTGACATTAAATACAGGGAGCTGCTCTTAATGCTCATATTGCATTACAATTCTTTCCTTTTACCAAAGGAAATCTAATGGGTTAAGGAATTCTTTTGTTGCCATCTAGCTGTGAAAATCTTTTCCAATATCTGCAATACTTACGAAATGTGCTGTATTTTTCATTAATAAAAAATGTTGCCATCTCTGGGTATACTGCAGATGATTTGAAGAGTTCTATTGAGCCAATGGGGTTAAAGGGTATCAGGAAGCCAGTGTAACATTGAGGCAGAAGTTCAGTAGGAACAATTCAGGGAGAAAAGAGTGGGAGCGGCAATGCTGAGAGAGAAAGAGCTGGATAGTGTGATCAGTGAGAGAGAGAACTGTGAAAATGAGGCCTGTAAGAGGTTGAGCACAGGGCCGGCTCCAGGCACCAGCTTAACAAGCAGGTGCTTGGGGCGGCCAAGGGAGAGGGGCGGCACCTGCGGCAATTCGGGGGCGGCAGGTCCCTCACTCCCTCTAGGAGCGAAGGACCTGCCGCTGAACTGCAGCCACCAATCGCGGCTTTTTTTTTTTTTTTTTTAATTCCGCGGGCCATTGCGGTTCTTTTTTTTAAATTTATTTTTTGCTTGGGGCGGCAGAAATGCTGGAGCCGGCCCTGGTTGAGCAATAGCCTATGCTGACAAGCTCTTTGGGGCAGGGACTATATTTTCCTTTGTGTTTGTCCAGCACCCAGTCTTGACTTGGACCTCTCAGTGCTACCATAATACAAATAGTAATGCTAATAGTCAGAACCCTGGGATGTTATGGAGTTGAATAGCACCCCTTAACCATGCAGCTGTACCTAGCATTTTGAGAGTGAAAGAAAGTTAAAGACAGAGAGCTGATCAGGAACGCTTTATGGATGTTGCCACAGGCACATCACACTGTGGCTCACTTCCTTGAGATGCTGTTCTGATAGGTTTCAGAGTAGCAGCCGTGTTAGTCTGTATCCGCAAAAAGAACAGGAGTACTTGTGGCACCTTAGAGACTAACAAATTTATTAGAGCATAAGCTTTCGTGGGTTACAGCCCACTTCTTCGGATGCATAGAATGGAACATATATTGAGGAGATATATGTACACACATACAGAGAGCATGAACAGGTGGGAGTTGTCTTACCAACTCTGAGAGGCCAATTAAGTAAGTGAAAAAAAACTTTTGAAGTGATAATCAAGCTAGCCCAGTACAGACAGTTTGATAAGAAGTGTGAGAATACTTAAAAGGGGAGATAGATTCAATGTTTGTAATGGCTCAGCCATTCCCAGTCCTTATTTAATCCTAAATTGATTGTGTCTAATTTGCATATTAATTCCAGCTCAGCAGTCTCTCGTTGGAGTCTGTTTTTGAAGTTTTTCTGTTGTAAGATAGCCACCCACAGGTCTGCCATTGAATGACCAGACAGGTTAAAGTGTTCTCCCACTGGTTTTTGAGTATTATGATTCCTGATGTCAGATTTGTGTCCATTAATTCTTTTGCGTAGCGACTGTCCGGTTTGGCCAATGTACATGGCAGAGGGGCATTGCTGGCACATGATGGCATATATCACATTGGTAGATGTGCAGGTGAACGAGCCCCTGATGGTATGGCTGATGTGATTAGGTCCTATGATGATGTCACTTGAATAGATATGTGGACATAGTTGGCATCGGGCTTTGTTACAAGGATAGGTTCCTGGGTCAGTGTTTTTGTTCAGTGATGTGTGGTTGCTGGTGAGTATTTGCTTTAGGTTGGGGGGTTGTCTGTAAGCGAGGACAGGTCTGTCTCCCAAGATCTGTGAGAGTGAGGGATCATCTTTCAGGATAGGTTGTAGATCTTTGATGATGCACTGGAAAGGTTTTAGTTGGGGGCTGAAGGTGACAGCTAGTGGTGTTCTGTTATTTTCTTTGTTGGGCCTGTCTTGTAGGAGGTGACTTCTGGGTACTCGTCTGGCTCTGTCAATCTGTTTTTTCACTTCAGCAGGTGGGTATTGTAGTTTTAAGAATGCTTGATAGAGATCTTGTAGGTGCTTGTCTCTGTCTGAGGGATTGGAGCAAATGCGGTTATATCTTAGAGCTTGGCTGTAGACAATGGATCGTGTGGTGTGTCCTGGATGGAAGCTGGAGGCATGTAGGTAAGTGTAGCGGTCAGTAGGTTTCCGGTATAGGGTGGTATTTATGTGACCATCGCTTATTAGCACAGTAGTGTCCAGGAAATAGACTGCTTGTGTGGATTGATCTAGGCTGAGGTTGATGGTGGGATGGAAATTATTGAAATCATGGTGGAATTCCTCAAGGGCTTCTTTTCCATGGGTCCAGATGATGAAGATGTCATCAATGTAGTGCAAGTAGAGTAGGGGCGTTAGGGGACGAGAGCTAAGGAAGCGTTGTTCTAAGTCAGCCATAAAAATGTTGGCATACTGTGGGGCCATGCGGGTACCCATAGCAGTGCCGCTGACTTGAAGGTATATATTGTCCCCAAATGTGAAATAGTTGTGGGTGAGGACAAAGTCACAAAGTTCAGCCACCAGGTTAGCTGTGACATTATCGGGGATACTGTTCCTGATAGCTTGTAGTCCATCTTTGTGTGGAATATTGGTGTAGAGGGCTTCTACGTCCATAGTGGCCAGGATGGTGTTTTCTGGAAGATCACCAATGGATTGTAGTTTCCTCAGGAAATCAGTGGTGTCTCGAAGATAGCTGGGAGTGCTGGTAGCGTAGGGTCTGAGGAGAGAGTCCACATAACCAGACAAGCCTGATGTTAGGGTGCCAATGCCTGAGATGATGGCAGAGTATTGCAGAATGCAAAACTTATGTTTGAATATTTAGAATACAGTAAGTCTGAAATGGGCCATACTGAGCTATCTTATTAAAATTAGTAACAGGAATAGAATGGACTGTCAGCTTTCACAGCCTTCTGCTGTTAGCGGATAACATTTTTCAGCTAGAGGTCAGTAGCCTTCCATTGCTGCTCAGGCCTCAGGCTTTGCCTTCTCCCCTCTCATGTAATGCCATAGAAGTCAATGGAGTTAGACCAAAGAAGAATTTAGTCTGTTTATTTTTCTTTTTCCCCCCTACTGATTTAAAATTTACCAGTTCATACTAGAGTTGAATGTAAAACCTTTTGGATAGCACTATACCAAAGATGTATCTGGAAAAAAATATTTTTAAAAAAATCCTAGAATGATATGGATTAATTAAGGACCTGGGTTCTCTCATCCCATATATCCAGAGCTAATTTTAGTTTGCAGGACATTTTTGGGGGTGTTTTTTTTTTCTTTAAACTGATCCATTGTTGTAAGTGGGTTATTTATTTATTTTTTTTAAAAAGGCATAGTCTTTGTAAGAATAGCTGTGAAACAGATCCACATGTCTCTGTTTCTCACTTTCTGGAGCTAGTTCTTATTCGTAGATAGATCTTTCATTTCCTGCATGAGAAACTGAAGCCTTTATACTTGAAGGGGAAAATGCATCCCGGATGCA